>NC_132905.1:71723716-72323716 GCF_047675955.1 Chlorocebus sabaeus | reverse complement strand
AACTTACGGAATACCAGAACTAGACACATATCAAAATCAAACTGCTGAAAACCAAAGAATAAGAAAACCTGAGACTCCCGTTCTTTATTGTTGGGAATGTGAAATGATTCATCAAATTTTAATGACAGTTTGGCAGTTCTCAATTAAGTTACACAGAATTGAGCACTGAGCAGTATGCGTTTGAATGGCACGAGTTGACTCACATGTGAAATTTTCTTCTGCCTCTGCCCCCTACAACAGCCAGACTAGTCCCTCGCCTTCCTCCTTCTCATCAGCCTACCAAATATGAACACAATGAGAATGAAGACCTTTATGATGATCCGCTTCCACTTAATGATTTGTCAATACATTATCTCTTCCTTTATGATTTTCTTAACATTTTCTTTTCTGTAGCTTACTTTATTGTAAGAATACAATATATAATATACATAATATACAAAATATGGGTTAATCAACTGTTTATATTATTGATAAGGCTTCCAGTCAACTGTAGGCTATTAGAAGTTACATTTCTGGGGGAGTCAAAAGTTATGCACAAAGTTTTGACTGTGCAGTGGTCATACTTCTAGCCCCCATGTTGTTCAAGGGTCAACTGTGTACATTTACTATATGACCCAACAATTTCACATCTAGGTATTTACCCAAGGTAAATGAAAACTGAAGTTCACACAAAACCTTGTATGTAAGTGTTTGTAGTAGTTTTATTTACAGTTTCTCAAAACTGGAAACAATTGGAATGTGCGTCAACTGTTGAATGGATAAACAAACTGTTACCTCCATGCAAAGGAACACATCCGTACAACAAAAATGAACGAACTATGGATACTCCCAGAAGCATGGATGAATCACAAATGTGTTATTGCTTAGTGAGAGAAGCCACACTCACTATATTATTCAATCCATATCACATCCTGGAAAAAGTAACTGTAATGCTCAACAACAGGTTAATGGTTGCTAGAGGTCGAGTAGGGGGAGGAGATGACTGACTACAAAGGGGCAGCTTGAAGAATTTCTAGTGACAATGGAATTATTCTGTATCTTAATTTTGATGGTGGTGACATAACACTATGCATTTTTTAAAAGTTACAAAACCACAAAAATGTGGCTATTACTCTATGTAAATTAAAAGCTGAATAAATTAAAAACAAATGAAAAAAGCTTATTAGTAAATATTGAACAAAATGTTCAAATAAAACCTTCCTAATGAACATATGTTATTAACATTCAATGTTAAATTGGCACTATTCTGTTCTCAATATTGTTAATTAAAAAGCATATCCTTCTTTATTTAAAATGTATTATCAATATACCCCAAATCTTCAACAACAAATTAGAAATATACTAGAAATTATATTTGCTTCTTACAACAGCAAAACAACAATAAAATACTAGGAATAATCGTATCAAGAAATTTTAACAGGATCTAGATAACAAAATATTTAACTATTCTACTGACAGACACAAACAAAGAAAGGGTAAATAAAAAGTCATATTATGTTCTTTGATGGGAGAATGAATTATATTTTTAAAAATTAAGATCCCAATAAAAGTATCAACATAGTATTTTTAAAACTATTCAAGTTGACTCTAAAGTTCATTTGGGAAACCACACAAGTTTTTAAAAGCCAGAAATATTTTGGTCAATAAGAGAATTGGCTGTGGGGGATTGGGTGCAGCAGCTTCAACTGTTATTCCATAATTATGATTCCATAATTAACTGTGCTCTTCTCTTTTACAAAGGTGCAGACCAGTCACTGGAAATATGCATAAAATACAGATATAGGCACAAATTCATTTAGCTGTTACTGTGTAATAAAGTGATATTATGTATCAGCAAGAAAAAAATGCACTGTCCAATTAACAGCATTTTTATTACTAGGACTGGAAAACCAGCTGGAAAAACAAACTTGTGTTCTTATCTTTCTCATTATAACAAAATATAAACTTGAGGTTAATCAAAATGGAAATCAAATATTAAAAGTACTCCAGGCTAGGCGCTGTGGCTCACACCTGTAATCCCAGCACTTTGGGAGGCCGAGGCAGGTGGATCACCTGAGGTCAAGAGTTCAAGACCAGCCTGGCCAACATGGTGAAACCCTGTCTCTACAAAAATACAAAAAAAGTAAGCTGGGCATGATAGCGGGTGCCTGTAATCCCAGTTACTCTGGAGGCTGAGGTGGGAGAATCGCTTGATCCCAGGAGGCGGAGGTAGCAGTGAGCTGAGATGGCGCCATTGCAATCCAGCCTGGACGACTGAGTGAGACTACACCTCAAAAAAAAAAAAAAAAGTACTCCAAAACACTTGATAGATTTTTCTCCTAAGTTCTCAGAAAAGGAATGACTTACACAGGATAGAAATCTATTCAACAGATTCACACACATTTTTAGATGCAGTGACTTCATATAGGATGGAAGTTTCCATGTGTAATATATAATGACTATCTGGAGATAAGCCTGGTTCAAACAACCTCCTTTAAGATTATAAACTTTTCTGATTTTGCTCATTTGGGTAACAAGAATCTTGGCCAAAGTGGCTATGTAGGTTTTATCTAGTTCACATATCTGACTATGATGGGAGTTCCTCCAGGCCAGTCAAACCTGGGTACACACATGGAGTTCACAGTAAATAGTAAGCCACTTCTCTCTAGCTCAGTCTCAAAGCCTCTCACTCTGAAGAATAAGACACCACTGAAATTTCTCACTGAGCTCCAGCTGCAACCAATAAAAGTGTTCCTTTGGTCTTTGGTACAACTGAAGGCGTTTACATGGACCTTTTTTTCTTATTCTACCATTCCTTACTCTATTCCTATGTTTATATTGCCCCTGATATTTTTGGGGCTTCTCATTTGTCATTTTCTAGTTGACTCATAAGATAAACAAAGAGCTTATGACAATTCCTAGTACATTACAGGCTTTCATCAAATGTTTGCTATGCTGCTGTTGCTACTAATGATGGTCTTGCAAAATTTTTCATGTCAGAAGGTACCTAGTGTCACTTACTCAGCAACATGAGGATTGCATCTTTAGGAATTATCCTTTCTGTTGCGTAAGAAGAATCCTTACCAGTTAGAAGCTGCTATGACCCATACGTCATGATGTTGTGGTTAAGAGATAAGTATAAACTGTATTTAAGAGACATCTTTCATACTTAGTAACGGTTTGAACTTGGACAAGTTGCTTAAACATTTTGCCCCAGTTTTCTCATTTTTAAGCATTTGACAATAACGTATATTTTGTGGAGTTTTTCTGAAGATTAATCAAAATAATACAGGAAAAGTGCCCCTATACACATCTGAGTATCCAGAGACCGGGGTGGGCCATGCGTTACTCATCATTGCGGCTCCAATGACACACATAAAAACATAAAAGTCATTTATCCATCTAATGCACAACTCTTTTTGGAAGGTACAATGAGCAAAATGTTCTCTAAATTTCCTTTTAGTCCTCTATTTTATTTCAAGTTGTGGAAATAAATTATTCACCTTGGATTTACAATGACACATCTTTCAATTATTAGTTATTAAGACATGGTGATAGAAGAATAGCAGCTAATAAATATACAAGATATGATCTATTTTTAAAATCATTATTTTGCAATCCCAAATATTTGGCACAGTCAAGAGTCATCTATGAATGCTACCCATTTGGCAGAAGTTTTTTAGGGTGTAGAATAACACACAGACACAAAACATTACTGTAGAGATAACTTATCAATTCCAAAGGGGTAAATACACTTTTTTCATGGAGAGACCCTGTGGTCACCACCTTAGTGAATAAAATTAGCATTATCAATAATAAGACAACATGACATTATGGGCCTTCCTATGTGACACAATAAGAAATACTGTTACGAAAGATCCTGGCACAAATGATAAATCTGAAATTGATCACAAGGTATACATAAGAAAAATCCTAAACAATGACTGGCTTGGCCTTCAAGGTAATAGAATCATGAGCAACCACAAAAAACATAAAACAATATTTTAGATTAAAAGCAACTAAAGTAGCATAGCCACCAAAGGCAATGCATGAGCACTGACTATTAGATCTAAAAAAATTGGACAGACAATTAGGAATATTTGAAATTCTCAACATTTTGATGATATAGAATTCTAAAAAAATGAATTTTACTACCTTTCAAAACCTAAAGATATATTTCAAATATTCTAACATATGACAAAGATATTTTGCTTCTGTAGGGAATTATATATTTTGATAAGGAAATATTCATGTTCATATGTATGTATATATATATACACACACACTAACACACATATATGTAAAGAGAGAGACACACAGAGAGAGATAAAAAGAAAAATAAAGCAAATGTGACAAACTGTTTACAGTTGGAGAGTCTTGGTGAATTGTAAATAGGTATTGGTGGTAATATTTTAACTTAATAAAATGGGAGGAAAAACTTAATACATGGAGAAGAAAAATACATGGAAGTGAATTGTCTAATTCAAAACACATACCTTAGTAATGGGTTCTCCGGACAACTTTTACAAAAAGGATTCTAGAATAATCCAGTTTGTTAACTTGATTTTCTGTCACACAGTTTTCCTTCTGAACTGGAGGCTCAGTCACTCACACTCCTGCTGGAATTCATGCCTTTAGCCTTCATCCTATGTTGAGTTAGTATGCATAGTGTATACTCAAAAAATGCTAAGTTAATTGATTTTAAAATTAGCTCTTTAAGCACTCAAAACAATTTCAAAGGACATTCTGCTGAAAAACATTTATCTAATGTACTTTATAATTAAGTATTCGTTCATTTTTTATTCGACATTGTTGATATTGTCCAAATCTTTGCCAGTCACTAGGAGAACATCAAGCTAAAAATTTACTAATTAATTTATGATTTTGAAAAAGTATACTACTTATTTGTCTCTTGAGTAGCATGTCAAAAGGGGAGTTGAATTAACTCAGGGCATTTTGTTAATCACTAGAGAAAAATGCCCAGGACTCATTGTCAACATTTTGATGATATGGAATTCTAGAAAATTAATCATCTTATTTATGTTTCAAAACTTACACAATATATTTAAAATATTCTAACATACTACAATGATATTTTGCTTCTGTAGGAAATGATATATTTCAATAAGGAAATATTCACATTCATATATATATATACATGTACACATACAAACACCCATATATGTAAAGAGAGACACAGAGAGAAGTTGACTCCTCACACACAATGCTTTAATATTTATCCTTAAGACTAGTATTGTTTTTGACATGACCCTATGATTAATCAAATGCTCAGTAGAAGTAGACCCCATTGCTTTGAGTTTCATTAGCCTCACATCGATGCATCCTAATAGGGAATAGTCAAGATGGCGTGTTGGCCTCTTTGTAGGGTGCATCACATTTTAACATAACTTCCTGGTCTCCTTTGTCAGATTATACCCAGGAAGGACTAAGGAGGATCTACCGTCTTCATTCCCCATTTTAATTAGTTCTCCAAATGCCAGGGAATGTTTCAGAGGCACATCTTGAGAAGATAATCAAGGAACTTGTGACATTGTAATAAGTAAGCTTCAAAATACAACTGGAAGAAAAAATGACTCATGAAAGCCAAATGTTAGCTAAGCTTTGCATATGGTTTTAACTTTCTTTGCTTTTCATACAAGTAACAGCGCACTAGAGTGACTATCCTTATGGGGAGAGGAAGGCCCTTGTCTCACAAAAAGAACTTGTTCCAAGGCATACAGCTAATTATTTTTATTAAAATTACCAAAGGAGAATGCACAGTAGCTTCAGTTTCTTCTTCAAGAAGGTATAACTTGCTTACTTGAAAAGAATTGGAGATGAGTGGAAACTTATACTTCGTCAGCTAAAAATTAATTCACACTGCAAGGCGAAAGTATTTGAATGGGATCCGGAATTGCTTTAAACAAATACAGGAAGGCTGAAGTGCTTATGAGGAATTTTGTGAGGGAGCAGTTGGCAATTCTATTCTGATTCTCTCCTACACTATTTTTTTTTTTTTTAGCCCTCTTGAAATTTCACGTACTTAGTTTGCTTTGGCAAGATTGTGTGGCTGAAGGAATATTAGTTTTCTTCCTATGTATCTTGCTGGGGAGGGTAAGAAGAAGAAGGGAGATGTAAGAAGAGGAAGACTTAGGATTATTATACTGCAATCCCACATAATAAAAAAAAATAGTTTAATCAAATGAATAAAGCTCTCTTTCTTTAAATATACAGGGATATAACTATTTAATAAGGCTCTTCAAATGCGGAGGCTGAGGTAATTTAAGCAAAGTAGCAATGGTTGCATAATTAATGTGACTATTCTGGCCTCAAAAACCGTATTTTTATTATAAAGCTCATTTTCATTCCCTGAATGCGGAAGTTTTTTTTTCACTTGCCGTAGATTGTTTCACAATGAACCTGGGGTGAGTGGATTCATCAGGATAGGGAAAATTTTATTTGTTAGGGTGTTTATATTTTAGGCAGCCCATAGGAATACCTAATGAGCAGCACGGTGAGTATTAAGGTAACACATAGGAATCCCAGTTTATCCCCTTATTTTATTGGGGTCTGTAACCATATGGGCCATCAAGTAAAGAATGAACACTTTTGTAGCAAACAGATTGCTATTTATATCAGATAGAACAGAATTTTAAGCAACAGTCATAAGCTTTGCCCTTCAGCCAAGTGAGAACGAAAATGATTTGTTCTTCCCTTACTGTGAATTTCTGTAACTGCTTTGACCTCAGTAAATAACAAAATCATTTTCCTTAAAAAGAAGAGGCAGCTATAGAAACTCTATAATGAACTTGACTTTCCCATTCTGTTCTTGTTGGGATAAAGTGGGCAAGTATGGGAAAATATTTTATGTAGGTGCAAAAGTAATAACAGTTTTTACCATTATTTTCAATGGCATAAAGCACCATTACTTTTTGCACCCACATAATAACAGTGATCAAACTGCCTTAAACCCTTATTGTCAAAGGTAATACGGAGGAATGTGAGTGTAGAGGATAGCTGGAAAGAGAATCTGCATATCTTTTCTTCCTCTTTCCCCAACAGAGGCTTAAAGTGACTGCTATGGTTTGAACGTGTCCCCTCCAAAATTCAAGTGTTGAAACTTAATGGCCAATGTGATAGTATTAGAAGGTGGGGCCTTTAAGAGGTGATTAGGCCATGTGGGCTCCTCCCTTGTGAACAGGATTAAGACCCTTATAAAAGTGGTTTCACACAATGTTCAGCTCTCATTCTTCTGCCCTTTGCCATTTGAGGACACAACGTTTCTCCGTTTTGAAGGAAATAGCAACAAGGTACCATCTTGGAAGCAGACAGCAGCCCTCTGGAGACATCCAAATCTGTTGGTACCTTCATCTTTGACTTCTCAGCTTCCAGGTTTGTGAAAAATAAATTTCTTCTCTTTATCTATTATCCAGTCTCAGGTATTTTGTATTTAAATATAAAGGGCTTTATTTATTTGATTTATTTGATTATATTTATCATTTAGTCCTTAGTCTAAACAGACTAAAACAGTGATGCTGTGTGTTATTCCACTGTCATGAGGGGGTGACATACTAGTCAAGGGCATACAATAGCCTGCCAAGCAGTTTGCAAAGGACACATTAATAGCCACATAACTACTTTGCATCTTTTTAATTAGATAAGATTATTGTGTTGCTGGAAGAGGCTCTAGAATTTGTCAGGGACACTTAAGAATAATTAACCCAGTGGAGAAGTGAATACAAAACACTTTGCTTTGAACTTGCATACAATTTTTACTTAGAATTTATGTTAATTTGAGGTTGCCTTTGGTGGCTGGAGTAATGCATGTTAGAGGAGTTGGACCTTGAAGCCTAATTTACAGAGCTAGCACAGTATTTATTTAGAATGTGTGTTTTGGCTGGGACAGACTGCAGTGAGCTCTTGCTTCTCTGCTGTCAGCCAGGCTAGCCCTGGGTGATGCTACTGATGGTGAGCAAACATTTTTATTTTTTCACCTCATAAGCAGGAATTTATGTTGAATTATCTCAGTGCTCACATAATTCTAATTTCCATCTTAGCTTTTGTGTTACCAAATAATAAGGTATATGGCAATCTGTGCCATTAAAATGTCAAGGTGCTTTGTGAACTATCTCCGGAAGTTTGTGGATTGCCATTTCTTATATTTAAGCAAAAAGGAAACTGGGACATGGTGAAACTAAATGTTCCTGCTTTAAAGAACTAAAATTCATAGGCTTACAGCTGAATCCATTAAATTGCATTAATGTATCGCTGAGAGAAACATACGTAATTCTTCCAAAAAGAATTTTAAAAGAAGTACATTTTTATAATTTATTTATAGATATGAGATAATTAAAATTATTTTATAGAAATGATGCGTCTGTATTACTCTCCCTTATTTGAACAGCAGCTCTTATAAACCTAAATGGCTATGAAGGGAACTTTATGAAGTCTAAAATATTTAAATGTTATTCAACAAAGCAATAAAATTATGAATGTGCAAGGGAAATTATTTTTATTATGAGGATTTGTATGTTGGTAACGAATCTTAGAGTTAGCAAATTCTCATTAGGATTTCTTTAAGTTAAAGTGTCCTTTTATTTTTTTGCAGTTTAATTTCTTAAAGACTGAGTGATTTACATTACATTTAAGGGAAAGGTTTGTGAGACGGTTGGTTATCACTGAACTGTAGCCTCAGAGTGCTTTCATCTGCTTTGTACACTTCAATTACTTTAATTTAAAGTTTGGAGGTGGAGGCCCCTAATGCTATCATTACTGAGATGTTAGTAGAAAGCTACCTAATCAGTGCCATACATTAAAAGCAAACATCAGTGAACACATATCCATTAAAATATGTTTTAGCTGCCTGTCATACTTTCTTAGTTGCATTTCAGTAATAAGCTCCTTTACATAATACAATGGCAGCTGTAGCCTACAGAGTACTTGTGAACCTTGACTGCAATGTAAATCACACGCGGAAAATGCCGTGAAGAAGGATTTGTTTCCTTTAGATTCTGAGTGGGAATGGTATTACATATCTGGTCCCTATAAACATATCTCACACTTGAGGTTTATGATTCTTCCAAATAGAACTTCAACAGTGAGTATTGTAAAATAGTAATCATGAAGAAATTATCAATGTTATGGGATCATTTTACACAGTTTTAAAGCAAGATTTCTCAATCTTTTTTTTTTTTACACAGTTTTAAAGCAAGGTTTCTCATTATTGCCATTTTAAGCCAAGTGACTCATTGTTGTACAGGGCTATCCTGTACATTGTAAGATATGTAGGAGCATCTCTGACATTTATTTGCCTATTTTGACAACCAAAAATATCTCCATAGATTGCCAAATGTTCACTTGACCCCATGTTAACCCTGGTTGAGAAACAGTATTGGAGAGGAATGATATCACAGAGGGAATTGAAAGGTAAGATACACACAAGAAAAGCATTATCCACCAGACCCTCTCCCTTTATCTGAAACATGCCCACCATTTCATCACTTCATGCTTTTAATAACCAGGTGCTTTTGCTACTTAGAGTTTGACTCATTCAACCTTAAATGTAATCCAATTTCAGGGCAGAAAGTGTATAATCATACAAGGTGCTCAAATGCTCCCTTTTTTAATCAGTTCAATCACCAGACATTTCCTCTCTGTTCACCAAAGTAACAGCTACTCAAGGAGCTTCTGGTTCAGAAACAAGAAAGCAGAGACTCACTCTTTCTCCTCCTTTCCTTTAAATGTGACTAACAACCTGGAAATTGTTCAACAGATAATGATAAAAGGACTCTGAAATCTGGTAATAAGAAGACAAACTGACAGCAAACCTACATACTTTAGGACTGATACTACAGTAAGTTCCCTGGATTTTATTTCAATCTCCTATACACCTCCAGACTGGGCACTGAAGAGGCCTGCAACCAGGAACCACCAATGGGCATAGACAAAAGAATGCAAGAAAAGCCACTTTTTCTGTCCACAAGAATTGGAGATGGGAAATCCAGCAGCCCCCTAGTAGGGTGCCCTAACTCCTGCTCTGAGAGTAAAGGTTGATTCTATCTGTTGGCAGCAGCAGCAGCAGCAGCAGCAAAGCCCTGGACTATCCCAGGCTCTGCCCTACAATTAGGACACTGGTGGCCACTTGAATCTGCCCACAGTATTGGCAGTAGTGAAGCCATGTGTCTTCCTGGTCTCACTCGTGGATTAAGAAGATCCAAGCCCAGCAACTACTGCTTCCCACACAAGATTGCCCAGAAAGAACAGACAGCCCCAGAAAGCACCTTCTGTCCCCCTCAGCACCATCAGGGATTGAGTAGGAAGAAAGACAATGCAAAAAGAATGAAGCAAACCAGAATGGCACTGCAAGGGCTCAGAAAACTCAACTCTCATGGGAACTAAATCCCACAGAACTAGGCACAAACCGACCCTCTAAACCTAAACAAGGCTGAATGCTTTCTAAAATAGAAAATTTACAAAAAAATAGAGTCTTCTAGCATAATAACTTAAGTGTTCAGGATAAAATTGGAAATCATTTGTCATATCAAGAACTAGGAAAATCACAATGTGAATAAAAAGACAATCAGTTGAAGCTAATACTGAAACAAGCCAGAGGTTGGAATTGTCTGAAAAGGAATGTAAAGTAATCTTTATAAAAATGCTTCAATAAGAAATTACAAATCTATAAATGTAATTTATTCAACAAGAAATTACATTTACAGATGTTTTAATGATTATGAATTACTATAATAAAGTTATAAATTTTTATAATAAATTACAAAATAGAGACAAATGAAAAAATGGAATATTTCAGGAAATAAATAAAAGTTCTAAAGAGAACCAAAGGCAGGTTACAGAACTAAGAAATACAATACCCTAAATCAAAACTTGCCAGATTAAATCAATAGTATAGGAGATGATAGAAGACTGATAGAACTTGCAGAAAGAACAATCTGATTTATTAAATCTGAGAAACAGAAATAAAATATATGATAAAAATAAATAGAATATCTATTGGCAATGACAAAATATCTAATATTTCTATCATTGAAATTTCAGGGAAAGAGAAAAAATGTGGAACTAAAGAAGTATTTGGAGAAATAAAGGCTAAAAACTTGTTCAAATTCGTAAGAGACATGAACCCACTGAATCAAGAAGTTGAGTGAACCCCAAAAAGTATAATTCAAGAAAATTCACACCAAGACAAATCATAACTAAACTTCTGAAAACTAAAGGCAAAACAAATTTTTAGAAACAGCCAAAGGAATTAAGTATATCTTACAAAGGAATACCACAATCAGTAACAACAGATTTCTCATCTAAAACCAGATGAGAAATTACTTCTGGATGCCAGAGAAGAAAATGGAATATTTACACGCACTGAAAGGAAATAACTGTCAACCCTAAATTCTATATCAAGGGCAGATATCCTTCAGAAAGGAAAAGGAAATATATATAGTCTCAGATAAAAGAAAACTAAGAATTTCTTGCTAGCTGACTGATATGGTTTAGCTGTGTCTCCACCTAAATCTCATCTTGAATTGTAATCCCCATAATCCCTACGTGTTGTGGGAGGGACCTAGTGGTAGGTAATGGAATGAGGGGGGCAGTTTCCCCCATGCTTTTCTTGTGATAATGAGTGAGTTTTCATGGGATCTGATTGTTTTATAAGCATCTGGCATTTCCCCTGCTGGCACTCACTCTGTCCCACTGCCTTGTGAACAGGTGCTTTCTGCCATGATTGTCAGCTTTCTGAGGCCTCTTCAGCCATGCAGAACTGTGAGTTAAGTAAACCTCTTTCCTTTATCAATTACTCAGTCTTGGACATTTCCTTATAACAATGTGAGAATGAACTAATACTACTGATAGTGGCAGAAGACAGACAAATTGCTAGGCAGACAGTAAAATCTGACCTTCAAGCCAGAGACAGCCTGAAGCCTGAAACTGAACTGCCATTTCTGGGCAGAGTCTAGGATTAGAGTGAGAACTTCCTCAAGAACGTTTAGCCAATTGAATGGTGCTTTTTCCAGGCCCTGCCCATGGACCAATCAGCATGCACTCCCCCATTCTGAGCCCATAAATCCCTAGACTCAGCCACACAGACTGAAATCTACTAAGGCTGATAAGGGAATACTAGGAACAACTTTTCATTCATCAACTCAGCAACTTATTTAAAATAACAGAATGTTTTAAAGAGCACAAATTACCAAATTCAACCAAGATTAAGATAACCAGAATAGTCCCATACTGATTAAATAATTTGAATTTGTAGTTTACAAGATCTTGGAAAAGAAATTCCAGGTAATTGCAATAGAGAATTTTACCAAAGAAGAATGAACACCACATTTACACAATTTCTTCCAGAAAATGGAAGAAGAAGGGATACTCTGTAACTCATTCTAGGAAGACAGTGTCACCCTGATACCGAAACTAGACAAACATTACATGCAAAAGAGAGAAATGCATACAGGAACTTAAATGCAAAAATCATCAACATTTTAGTAAATGGAACCTGACAATATATGAGATCAATGATATACTATGACTAACTAGAATTTATTCCTGTTATTCAAGTCTTGCCCATTAGTTGAAAATCAATCAATATAATCCACCATATCAACAGGCTAAATTAGAAAAATCCATATGATCATATCAATTAATACTCAAGAAGCATTTGACAAATGAAACACTGATTTATGCTAAAAACCCTCAGAGCAGCAGGAATAGGAGGGAATTTTCTCAGCCTCATAAAGAATGTCTACAAGTTGTCAATGCTTAAATTCATGTATAGGTATAACACAGTTCCTACCAAAAATTCAGCAAGGAATTTTGTAGACGTAGACAAGATTATTATAATATGTGTACAGAAAGGGAAATGACATAAAATAGCCAAAATATTCTTTTCTTGTAAAAAAAGAATAAAGTAGAAGAAATCACACTTCCTAATAGCAAGGCTTACTATACAACTACAGTAACTAAAACAATGTGATACCAGTGGAAGGATAGACACACAGAGTAATGAAACAGAAATAGAACCCAGAAATAGAGCCACAAAAATATGTCCAATTAATTTTTGACAAAGGAGCCGAAGAAATTCAATGAAACTGTGATAGCCTTTTTAGTAAATGGTGTAAAAGTACTGGACATCTATGGGGAAAATCATGAACCTTAACCTATGCTTCATAACTCATAAAAACTAACTCAAAATGTCTCATGGGTTTAAAGACAACACATAAAAGTATAAAACTTCTAGGAAGAGTAATAGAACAAAATCTTTTCAAGCTAGAATTGGCAATGAATTCTTAAACTTGACACAAAAAGTAAGATTCATAAAAATAAAAAAAGCGACTCGACTTCGTCAAAATTAAAATCTTTTTTCCCAGAAAGACTCTTTAAGGAGAATGGAAAACACATTACAGGTTGGGATAAAACATTTGCAAATCATGGGTCTGACAAAGGAGATATCTATATCTAGGTATCTATATCTAGAATATATCTATATCTATATCTAGATATCTATATCTAGAATATATCTATATCTATATCTAGATATCTATATCTAGAATATATAGATAGCTCTCAAAATTCAGCATTCAACAATTAGAACATAGGCAAAAGACTTGAAAATACATTTCACTGAAGAGAATGTACAGATGACAAGCATATGAAAAGATATTCAATAACATTAGTCATTAAGAAAGTGCAAATGAAAAGCAATGTGATATCACCACACACCTATCAAAATGGCTACAGTTAACAACAAAAAAGTGACACACCAAATTTTAGTAATTATGCAGAGAAAGTGGGTCTCTTATACATTGGTAGTAGAATGTAAAATGTATAGCCACTCTGAAAAATAGTTTGGCAGTTCCTTTTAAAACAAAAATGAACTTACATGATTCAGAAGTTGTACTCCTGGGCATATATCCAAGTGAAATGACAACTTATCTTCATAAAGAAACTGGTACAATAGTGTTCACAGCAGCTTTATTCACGGTAGCCAAACACTAAAGACTATTCAAACATCTGTCACCTGGTGAATGGTTACATAAGTTATGAGATATTGCATCGTGTAATATTATTCAGCCATGTACAAGGAGAAAACTATTGACATATACAACTTGGCTAAGCCTTGAGGAAATTTGTGGAGTCAAAAGAAGCCAATCTCAGAAGGATACAGACTACACAATTCCATTTATGCAACATTTGTGAAGTAAGATAATTATAGTGATGGAGAGCAGATTAGTATTTGTCAGGAGGTGGAGACGGAAGATGAGAAAATAAATGAACCTATAGAGAGGTGACATAAGAGAATTTTGTGTTTCAGATACAGATAAATATCTTGATTGTGGCACTGGTTACATAAGCTAAACATGAGAAAATTGCATAGAGCTTGGCACACATATACATACATGCACAACTGAGTGTATATATAAACTTTTGAAATATGAATTCACTCTATGGCTTGTAACAATATCTATTTCCTCATTTCAATATTGTACTATAGTTATTTAAGATGTTAGCCCTGGAAAAGACTGAGTGTGAGCTCTTAGGACTTCCATGTACATTTACTTGCAACTTTTTGTGAATTTACAATTATTTCAATTTTTTTTAAAGACAGGAGAAGTAATCATGGAGGCAAAATAAATGATCAGTAATTTGGGCAAATGTAGGTTAGCAGCAACCAATTCTACCGTTGGTTGCCTTATTGCAAGATGACAGATTGAATAATACCTCTTTCTCTTCCTGGTCACATAAGTGTCATCTTCCTTGTCTGCTCTTGAGAAACTCCTTCCATCACCCTCAATTACTTTCCTTCACCCTCAATTACTTTCCTTCAAGTTTGCTATATTGGGATAAGTTTTTGATACGGTAACCTAGGTGTGTTTATTCTAAGTAACATTCTCTCTACTTTCTAGACCTTTTCTTCTCCCTGCTAACTAGAGCACTGGGATATTGAGGTGTTACACCAAAAGTTCATCTCTGAACTAAGAACAACAACAAATACATTGCTTTAATAAGAGAAATTCCAAACACAATAGCTTAAATAAAAATGTATTTTTTTTCCTGTTGTGATAGCTTGGCAGGTCAGGTCAGGAGGAGCAGGTCAGCTAAATGAAGAACCGGGGACCCAATTTCCTTCAGTCTTGTTCCTCCACCTGTTCCTTGAGTGTGGTTCTTTGTATAATTGCAGCTGAATTACTGCTCTGTGTTCCAGTCCCCAGAAATAAAGGGAAGGAATTTTCTTTTAAGTTAGTAATACACAGGTTGCATACATCCATACATATAATGGAATATTATTCAGCCTTTAAAAAGAAGGACCCAGAAGTTCAATGCTGCAGTGAGCTATGATTGTGTCGCTGCACTCCAGCCTGGGTGACAAAGCCGGACACAATCTCAAAAAAAAGGAAGAAGAAGGAAGTCATGCCATCTGCAACAACATGGATGAAGCTGGAAGAAATTATGCTTGTATGTGGAATAAAAAAAGTTAAATTTCTAGAAACCAGAGAGTCGAATGGTGGCTTCCAGGATCTGGCAGATGCTGTGGGGGAGGGGGTGCTGGGTGGATGTGTGGAAATAATGGAGAAGTAAAGTCTGAAACCTGACATATAGCACTGTGACTATAGCTAACAATATTGTGTTGTATCACTTGTAATTTGCTAACAGCAAAGATCTTAAGTGTTTGAACTATACACACACCCCCACAAAGATGGTAACTATGTGAGGTGATGGATATATTAATCACCTTGAGCATGGTGATTATTTCACAATTATACATATATCAAATCAAATCGTATGTTTTAAATATATACCTTGCTTAACTGTCAATTATACTTCAATAAAGCTGGAAAAAAATTATATTTTAGCAGAAAAACTAGATTCTAGGTGTCTACATTCTGTGAGTTTGGTAATTTATTTAAGAACTTCTGAAGGCTATTGAAAAGGGGATGGGATAAGGAAATCCACTCAGGGTAAGTGGGGCTGTCTCTGACCATTTTGGAGAGGAGGCAGGCCAAGAAGTGGGCAAAAGAGCATTGAAGAGGGTGGAAGAAGCCCCGCCCTTGGCCCCACCCCCCCTTTTCATAGGAGTAAAGAGGCGGGGCTAAAGGCTCCAAGGAAATGCAGGGAACAGGTAGAGTGGCAAGGGGAGCTGTAGGCAGTGAAAGCAGGGAGAGAAGAGGCATCTCTGTATCTCCACACTGGGCCTTTCCTCTACAGCATTCACATGAAAGAAAGAATGCAAAACATTGAAGCATCTGTAAATGTGACACCCTCACAATATGGCTAAATGCCAGTATTTGGCACAGTTGGGCAATGACCTAGGAATTAAAAGGAGAGATAATAAAAGGGCAATATCCACTCAATTGGGGTTAGTGAGTGCTATATTTCTCCAATCTGCAATTGAGACACCTCACTACATAGACAAGAAAAAGACACTGCAGAGATTTATTCCTATGCTCCACCCACTTCCTTTCTACATTGAGACTCGCCCCCTCCTATATTTCATTTCTGTTTTAACTCAATAGATACACATCAGTTTTTAAACTTTTTTACTTTTCACTGAGTTCACACATATGGAAAATATTTCAAAGAAAAATAAATTTTTAAGTTAGTTTTTAAAAATACCTATTATTATAATAGAAGCCAACTTTCTTGTCTTTGCATAAGTTATAGTCCCAGACAGTAGAGCTTGAGGGAACTCAGAAAGATTTTTTAATAAGTAGCAAAAGTAGAAAGAAAACAAAATGGCCAGAAACCCTGGTATGTTTCCTGTATGCCTAGCTTGCAGCTTCAGCTTCCTAGCTACATTGCAAGCTCACCTAGACCACATTATGATCACAGTGTCACCATTGATGCTAACGTTCAATTCTTCTTTACAGACTTTAAATGATCAAAACCACATGGGCAAAAAAAAGATAATGGAAGAAATTAAGTTAAAAAATTAGAAGCCACTTTCTAAAGTGACATGAAAGATAGCAGATTGGCAGAGAGCATTTGATGTTTCAGCCCCTGTAGACCTTTGTTTGAATCAATGCCAAAATAAAGACAGCACTTAGAGGACTTCAAGTTTTGTTAACTCTCTAGGAAACATAGCAAACTGCTTACTCTGCACTTATGTCAGGAATGAAAATAATATTATTTAAAAAGTGTTAAGGGAGACCGTTGTATTCTGGGGTAGAATACACAATTTCAAGTTTAATTGGGAGGTCAAGGAGAAGGAAAGAAACAAATTCAAAATATACATGTACAGAGTACATTGCTCATCTTACAAATACCATCAATTCATCTCAGTCCTTTATTATAAAACGTGTTGACTAAATTAATGAGAAAGTTTGTACAGTTTCATGAAACTTCCGTGAAAGACAAAAGCATGAAAAACATACAAAGCTAAAATTCTTGTAATGTGTTGTAAAGATTTTTTCATTACTCACAAAAGAGTATGTGTAACAAGATGTCAGAGAAACCAGTTGAAGTAAATAGAAATTCAATTAAGGAAGAAAAGAATGAAAGGTTTTTAGAGAAGCAGAAAAACAAGACTGCATATAGAAGTGCTCAGTGAAGCCTCCCTTCTCATTAAGGCAATTGGTTTACTGTCCCAGTTGTGCTTTATACTCATGCCCTCCTCAGAATACTTGTTCACGTCGTGAGTCTCTGTGCACTAACTCTGTCCATTGCTGCTTTAATCCTATGGGTTATTTCATTTTAAAATGACTAGTGATGCCTGGCATATTCTGTCCTGACTTGTTCAAGATATCCCTGAAGAGCTCCCCTCACTAGCCACACAGCAGCATAAACTAGGGTTGTATATTTACTCATTGCTAAGATTTTAGAGGAATTGTAATGAATTCAAGTGTAAGGCATTGCCCAATTAATTAAAGGTAATGAAAATGAATGCAAAACACAAGAGTCAATCATCCTCATTTTATCCTTCCCCCTGGTTTCTCCCTTGGGTAAGAAAATTGGTCAGGGTACCATGACTACATCAATGCTGTGTTGTGAGTGGAAATCAGATTATTTCTCCTCTTCTCTCACCATAGTTCCTTTCTTCATACATTAGTTTGAAGACAGTATATTCCCGTAGTCATCTGTTCCAGAAACAAGAATTAGGTATTAGGAGGAAAAGAGTGACTGCAACAGAATAAGAGGCATCACTCTGAAAAGAAAAGATTTGTTGTTTGGAGTAGGATAGAAAAAATGACATCAACAATACATTTCAAATATTGTAATTTCTCAAACACTTATGTCAGATATCATTTCACACAAGTGGTTTTGTATTACGTAAAAGCTTGGTAGACAGTGAAATATGAAAACATATTCATATTCAAGTAAAGAAAGAGTAGTGTTTATGGTAACCACACATTCTGATTATTGGCAAACCTTCATACAGATAAATCTCCCTTTTGCTTGATAATGAGTGACCATATAAAAAAATCAAAGCAAAATACAAAAGGATAAGAATCTACAGGAAAAAATTGTTCAGTTAAAGAATCAATGGAAGACTTTGACCTGCAGTGACAATTTGTTCAATTGATCCAATATATGTAACCATAATCTGAAGCCTAAGAAACAGTACATCAGAATAAATAAAAATGCTGGATTTCAGAGAAAGGATGCATTTTTGAAAGTGTTTTCTTCCATGGAACCAAAGAAGATTTAAGAAACCAATTTATCATCTTCAATAAGATGCATAGGAGTAGGAATCCGGCTGAACCTATGGGCATGGTGGGCTCCAAGATCCAAGACAGGTAGTTGAGGTTGAGAGCTATGCTCCTATAGTGAGGGTTTCCTCGCAAGTATTTCATGCAAGACGGAGACCAGAAACAAAACTACTGCTTGAAGTCGGGTTGTAGACAGGCCTAAGTTACCTCTGAGAGGAAGCTGAGGCGGAAAGAAATGGAAATATGTTGTTGGCTAGACACAGTTTATAGAGTCCTCTGGGCTCAGGGAAGTAAAAGGGAAAAGGAAAGAGTCTCCCACCGTGAACTGACCTGATTTGTTTTTATCACCAATGTCACTACGGAGCTAAAGCCAAAACAAGAAGGCAGAGAGAGCCCAAAGGAAAAAACAAAGGAAGAAACCCTGAAACTGCTGTCTCAAAATGATCCTGAGAGCCAAAGAACGTCTATCGCTAAGAATGGCAGCCAACAAAATGAAAACTCAAAATATGAATTCACTCTAGATAAAGGTGATTTTTTTGGAAGAGTTTGACATAGACTTTGAAATAAGCACATTCAGGATGCTCAATGAACAAAAAGTGTGCATTGTAAGAGAACAAGAAAATATAAAGAAAAAACAGACATGAAACAAATACATATCAACGTAGAAAAGAATCAATTTAAAATTGTCAATAAAATTTAAAAAACTTATTGAACAATTGGTAAAAAATGAAGAATAAATTTAGTGTTTCCAAGATGTACTAAGAAAAATTCTAGGAAAAGGGAATGGAGAGATTAGTCAAGAGGCTAACTCTGAAAATTATAAAAGGAGTATTTTGGTTGTTTTTGAAATGAACAAACATTAGAATCTTCAGCTGGAATTCCCACTACAAATACTGATCAGAGAGAAAAATATATTATTATGCTCCTGAATAAGAAAATTTAAAATAACAGAAATCTTCATGGCATAGCAGGCATATGCAAGTCTTAGGCAAGTGTTCATTGCACAGCAAGCAGTGCACATCTTAGCAATGCAAGTCCTCCCAAATATATCTTAGATATAATTATGTAATTCCAGCCCAAATCCCAGCAGACTGTTTATCTTGGAACTTAACAAGATAATCTTGCCTTCATTACATTGGGAAAAATGTTTTCCAAGGACTCTTTCCCTGTATGGTTCCATGTTTGAGTTGTCCAAAAGAAGATGTGTACAAAATTTGAAAGATATAAGCAAAGATGCAGCTATTACTTTCTGAAGGTGACCACAATGAAATACAGGAACAGACAGACACAAAAATGCTTGTCTTTATTCTCCTACGCTTTGTGTCCATCTCTTTTTTTTTTTCTGGCTGATAGCCCTGGTGACCAGGTGTGACTCCAGGTTAACAAACTCTTAACATGGACTCGAAGAGGTAACAGCTTTCTATAGAATTCTCCATGACCTTCCTCTTCATATTCCACCTTTGGAGGTGAGATGTGCTTGGCATCTAGGCAGATGAACTAGAAATTCCTCTTATTCTTTAGCTTTACCTACTTCAGTTATTTATTGCTACTTATCTAGCTATTACCCTTGCTCTCTCCAAAATTGTTTTACTTGCAATTGTGTGGGTAAGAAATTCAGAAAGGGCTAGGCCTGACAATTCTCCTCTCACTCAAATGGTGATTACTGGAGTGTTCACTTGCAAATTGTTGCCACTTACTCACATATCTGGTGCCTTGGGCTCCTCTCTTTATTCATGCAGCATCTCATCTTCTGAGGACTCTTCATACAGCATAGGCTTTTCACCTTGCAGTCATTCTTTACATAGTAGCTGAATTCTAAGGAGCAGGAAGCAGAAGCAACCAACCTCTCCTGGCTCCTACTACATTTTCTGTCACAGGCATTTTCCCCTCTACTGTTTTGCATATTGAATTTTGTCTTAGTATCTGTTTCAAAAAGGTTCAGGAATAGTATAGACTTCATGCCAATAAATTTGACAGCTTAGATAAAACGGACATATTCCTTGAAATACACAAAAAGGGAAAGCATGTCTAAAACATAGATGTGATGGTTAATATTGAGTGTCAACTTGATTGGATTGAAGGATGCCAAGTATTGTTCCTGGGTGTGACTATGAGGGTATTGCCAAAGGAGATTAACATTTGAGTCAGTGGACTGGGAAAGGCAGACCTATCGTCAATCTGGGTGGGCACAATCTAATCAGTTGCCAGCATGGCCAGAATAAAAGCAGTCAGAAGAACACTAAAATACTAGACTGGCTTAGCCTCCCAGACTACATTTTTCTCCCGTGCTGGATAATTCCTGCCCTTGAACATCAAACTCCAAGTTCTTCAGCTTGGGACTTGGACTGGCTTCCTTGCTCCTCAGTTTGCAGATAGCCTATTGTGGGATCTCACCTTGTGATCGTGTGGGTCAGTGCTCCTTAATAAACTCCCCCTTGTATATACATCTACCCTGTTAGTTCTGTCCCTCTAGAGAACCCTGACTAATACAATAGATGACTTGAATGGCCCTAAATAAATAAAAAAACTTAAATTCATACTTTAAAACTATCAAATAAAAGGGCAGACACAGGTGGATTCACAGGTGAACTCTGCCAAACATTTAAATTATGAATAATACTTATTCTGCACATAAGAGAGAGGAATTTCCAACTCATTTTGTAAGGTCATCATCGTCTTGTTATCAGAACCAGACAAACCCACTACAAGTAGAGAAACCAGACTAATTGCCAATGAACATATACATAGAAAGTCTTAACAAAATTTTAGCAAATAGAATCCAGCAATATGCAAAAAGATAATATTTATGATTGTTAATTTTATGTGTCAACTTGACCCATAAAATTATAGAGTTCTCAGATATTTGTAAAACATCATTCTGGGTGTGTCTGTGTGTTTTGGATGAGATTACCATTTACACTGACAAACTTAATAAAGAAGATTGCTCTTGCTCATCTGAGTGGGCCACATACAATCAGTTGAAAGCCTGAATAGAACAAAAAGGCTGATCCTCCTCCAAGTAAGGATAATCCCTGCTGCTAGACTGCCTTTCAACTGGAGTATCAGTGTTTTCTTGTCTTCAGCCTTGAGCTAAATCACTGGCTCTTCCTAAATCTCAAGCCTTCCAACCCTGGGATTAGAAATACACCACCAGCCTTCCCGGATCTCTGTCTTGCTGATTCATCTTACATATCTCTCTAATTGTGCGAGCCAATTTCTTAAAATTCTTATCTAGCTAGCTATCTCTATCTCTCCATCTCGGTCTCTATCTCTATCTCTTGTTAGTTCTGTTTCTCAAGAGAACCTTGCCTAATACAATATGTCAAGAGCAAGGGGTATTTTCCCCCTAGAAATTCAGACAGGTGTAACATTCTAATATGAATCAGTATAATTTGTCAAATGTTCACACTAAAAAAGGAAAACCATATGATCATGTTCATGGAGGTGTGGAAAGTACCTTTGACAAAAATTAAACATCCATTTAAGGTTAAAACTCTTAGCGAACTAGGAATAGGAGGGAGCTATCTTCTTAGCCTTATAAATGACATCTACAAAAATGTACAAATAACAACATATTTAATGGCAAATTACTGAATGTTTTCCCTCTAAGATCAGGAACAAGGCCAAGACGTTGGCTTTTATCACTTTTATTTGACATTGTACTAGAAATCCTAAATACTACAACATGACAAGAAAAATAACTCAGGGGCATACAGATTGGGAAAAAAAAGAAGTAAAACTGTATTTGCAAATGACATCATCTTCAATGTATAAATTCCTAAGATGTCTACAAAAATACATTGTTTACAAATTTTTTTACCATATTAAAAATTCCCTCTGTTCAACAGAAAAATTAACATAGTTATGCAAGAGTTCTTGACTTTGGAAAAGATATTTGAAATGTAAACAACAGACAGAACACTATTATCTAGAATTTATAAAAATCTCCTATCAATTAATAGGAAAATATTTACAGATATAAGTGGGAAATGTCTTAACTGGAATGTTTTATCACGTTGTGATGATATAATCTCTTATTTTAAGAATATTATTGGTGAAGTGTGTAAAGCTTATATTTCAAGAGCATAGGTTTACTATTGTGATGGTTAATTTTATGTGATAAATTGATTGGGCTAAGGGATGCACACATAGCCGGTAAAACATCATTTCTAAGTGTCAGTGAAGGTGTTTCCAGAAGAGATCAGCATTTGAATTAGTGGACTGAGTAGAGATGATCATCTTCCCTAGTGTGGGTGGGCAACCTCCAGAGTGTTGAGAGCTGAATAGAACACAGAGGCAGAGGAAGGGTGAATTTACTCTCTCTACTTATGCTGGGACATCCATCTTCTCCTGGTGTTCCTTGGTTTTTATGCTATCAGACTGGGACTGGGACTGGGACTTCTGCCACTGGCTCTCCTGGTTCTCAGGCCTGAAGATTTGGACTGGAACTACACCACTTGCTTTCCTGGGCCTCCAGCTTATAGATGGCAGATCGTGGAATTTCTCAGCCACCATCCATAAACACGTGAGTCAATCCCTCATGATAAATCTCTTTCTTCTTTTTTTTTTTTTTTTTTTTGAGACAGAGTCTTGCCCTGTCACCCAGGCTGGAGGGCAATGGTGCAATCTCGGCACACTGCAACCTCCATCTCCCAGGTTCAGGCGTTTCTCCTGCCTCAGCCTCCCGAGTAGCTGGGATTACAGGGGCGCACCACCACACCCGGCTAAGTTTTTTTTTCTATCTTTAGTAGAGACGAGGTTTCACCATGTTGTCCAGGCTGGTCTCAAACACCTGACCTCGTGATCCGCCCGCCTCAGCCTCCCAAAGTCTGGGATTACAGGCATGAGTCAACGCACCCAGCCAATAAATCTCTTTCTGTGTATCTTCCTATATCCTGTTGATTCTGTTTCTCTGGAGAAACCTGGCTAACTATGGTGCATCTGAGCTATACATAAGCAAACCATAAAGATAATGTTAGGCTTTAGTCAAACATGTAAGACTATAGAATTGTAAGTCACTCAAGGTGCAAGTCACAGAAAAAGGTTGCACATGTTAAAGGCTGATAACTGAAGAAATCTATGTATTTTTTAATAGAGAAAAGACAAGTTTAGCATAATTCTCAGCTTTAAACAACATCTCATATGACCTAGGAGGTCATTCTTCTCAGTTTCTATAACTTGTGTCCACAGATTACTGATTAAGGTTAAAACCTATTCATTTTTAAAAACACATCAGTTGATTCATCTTTTCATCTTTTGTTCACCATCAAATTCATTGGTTCAGTTTTGCTCCTTTCAATTAAAAACACAGAAAACTTTCAACAATAGAGAAAAGATTTAAAATACTAAGCTTCATTTATGCTTTTCAGTGGAGCTAAGAAATGTAAAAGATGAAACATCCTCACTCATAACAATTTTAACATTGGTGAAATAAGTGCTCATTTTCTCCGTCAAGATATTTAATCTGATAAAAGGAATGAATAGCTTCTTTGAGGTAATGTTTTTGACTTTTTTCCAGAATGTAGTCCCCTGGACATGTGAATTTAATTACATGGCTCTGCATTCCACTCAATCTAGTTTCAGAGTTTGAGCCACTTGTTTTTAAAGTAATTTTAGAGTATTACCCCATTTTAAAATTATATCTCCTAATTTGACTCTTTGGAGAGACCACAGCTTTTGAGGAGCATAAGGATGAATAGAGAACATCAATATCATCAAAATCAGCATCAGGATCGATATTAATTCATGATAATTCTGCAGTCATTGACATGGCTGCAAATATTTGCACAATAGGGAAAGTTTGCAAGTAAATATGTAAAAATCCCTTGATCTAATTATTCTGTACTTCATCAGGTACTACTGTATAGATAACTCAAGTAATTTTTGTATTGTAATTCCAATAATTGGTTAGGTCTGACATGTAGCTCAGATAATCACCATAGGTTTTCTCTCTCCTGAAAACATTTGAGGCATACAAGATAGCAGTGAAAATTGGTCACTCTTGCAGTGAACCACTACCCAATTTGTATTATGTCTCTAATTACCCTATGTACTACTCAACAATAGAGCTGATCTTTGAATATCAGAAATACATAGTGCTTTCCTTGTAGTTTTGTTATTCCATGGAACTGTAATATTCCCTGTCAAATGTATTTTTCATCCCTGGACAGTAACTACGTCTTTAATTTCTCTCATTGGACATAAAAGTTTATATGTGCATGATAATGTGATATTGGCAAAAGGTGCTTTTTTAATAAGATAATTTGAAATGACTATTGTATATATGCCATACAATGCTTCCACTGTTTTTATTAACAACTTATTTAAATACAGAAATTTCATGATATTACATGGTTTCTGGACAAGAAATCACATACATCCAAAACTTGTTCAGCTGTCTACAGTAAAGATTTATTCATTTTTCTCTTATCACTTTGATTTCCAAAATGTTACCTGGGGTGTATATCAATAGCTCTGTTACTATCGTGTTTTGTTCTTGTTTGAACACAGGCACTTTAAACTGTTCAGATTTCAGTAAAATGGTGCCTGTCATCTATTTTTATATTTTAAGAAAACAGAAATGTTTTGGAACCTTTTGTTGCTGTGAAGTTGTTCCCCTACTACACGTGAAATTGAGTGTAAATATTGTGAACTACTCAATTTAATACTGAATATTTATGAAACATACAAAATTCATATTTATGATGAGCATATTCATTCAGATCAAAGAGAAGCTTTACAAGAATTGATAACTGAGTGCAATGATCACATTTGTCAGGGTCTAAACGACCAGTGGGAAGCTTGCTATTTGTGCTTGAAGTTCAATTCCCAATGTAATATCTCAGAAAACTGAAATTTCATTCGGAAACTATTTCACATTTCAATTTCTCCATATAATGTAGTTAGCCTCAAGCCTATATCGTGGTGGGGCAAATTGATCCCATAGAAACCTCTCCATTCTGAAAAAAGAAAAAAAAAAAAGAAGACCAAACCACTGCTTTCTTGGAATAGGCTCAGATTTTTAAAATCAATGCTTAAAAAGTATCAAGACCTGAAACCAGTACTGTGCTGGGCTGGCTCCTATTGGGTTACAAAAGTGATTGTGCAAATCTTTTCCCAAGTTTATATTCAGGGACACTGTGCTGGATACTGGTTGTGGTAGAAGTATTACCAGTATAGAGTTCAGCAACCATTACAAATCATGGCTTTTAAAAACGTAAGTATCCCACAACCCTAATCCAAACTTCTTAGACTAGTTTTCAAAATTTAACCGTTCATAGTAAATACAGAGAATGTATAAGTGATTGATTATATAAAGCAAGTACAATCACCTTTATAAGAAAGAAATGACATATCACAAATAACTAGCTCTTTTAGGATTGTATCACATACCTATTCATGTGGGAATATGAAGAGTCGATTTTATATACAGACTTGTAAACTTTGGAATCATTAGATGCCCTATATGGCATGGTGTAGTTCATTGATTTTTCCAGAAGAATGAGGTAGGTAATAAATATGTTTAAAAATTTAAAAACTAAAGAAAGTAACATTAGCAAAACAAACAAACAAAAAAAACCCCCACACCCTCCTTCCCTCCTTTCTAATGTGCAGGGTATTTATGGAGGAAAGGGTGGCGATTTAATTAGAATTTACTGATTTTATAAAAATGTTCAATTCTAGAACAAGCTTTGCTTTCAAGTGTGTGTAGCACGCATGAGCCATTTTCTTTTGCATTTTCAAAAGGCAAAACAGCCAGTGTAATGTTCTCCTACAGGATAAAAATCATTTGAACAACATATATGTAATCATTGTCTGACTACTCATCAACTGCAATCACGTCCTGACAACCTTACTTTATTTCTCATCTGCTTTTAACACCACTTTCTTCACTGCTAGTCCAAGGATTGGCAAACTTTCTTTGCATGAAGAATCAGATAATATGTTAAGCTGTGTAAGCCAAATACAGACTTTGTGGCATACATATTTTATTCTATTTCTCTTTTCTTATCTTCTTAAAAGGAAAATTGTTTAAAATCCTTTAAAAATGTAATAACTGGCAGTATTTAACCAGCAAGGAAAGCATACTTTGGTTACCTCTGTCTAACCTACTCTCTTCTGCCCACTTTTACTTAAACTGACATGTCTTTTCCCAACAGCATTCTGTCACGCCTCCTATTAGTTTTGCTCCTTATTCCTGCCTTTTGTCCTAGATACTCATATTCTCCCCAATTACAAGCACTGCACATTCTCAGATTTTTTGTTTTGTGGTCAAAACACATATTACTTTCCACTTTGGCTATCAGCCTTTCTTTCATGGCTTCTTTTTCATCCTCTGCCAACCTCTCTTTTAAATATTAGAAAGTATCCTAATTTTGATTTCTTAGTGACCTATTCTGCTATTCTTGTGTGTAAAGTGAATTATTTACCTCTCTCTCTTTTTGATTTTATTCGTTACCTTTCTTGGTTTGCTCTTCATTATTTATCTCTCTTCTTGTAGAAGTCTATCTTATTTCCTCTTCTGGTAATTTTCCTCTCCTATGTTCATTTTTGTTTACCCTTTCACATCCCATACGATGTATCTACTGACAGCTACACAACAATTCCTTCAAAGAGAGCTCTCAATAAAAACATCTTTATTTATTATCATTGCTTTATATATAACTTCTGTCTTTTACACTTTTCCATTTGTAGAAAGAAAACACAAAATCAATCCCATGTAAATGCTTCTCGCTTTTCTTTGAATAGCATTAATTTTCTCTTACAAGCATCCATGAAAAATTGGACATTTAGCAAATTACGTAAAAAAAAAAAAAAAAAAAGATAGGGCTAGAAAACTGCTGTCTAAACCTCCCTCAGATTTTTCTTTCAGAGATATTTTCCTGGAAGGCCTTGGACATTTATTTTAAATGGGGGATTGTTACAAAAAGAAATAAAACCCATTTAACCAAAACTAGAGAATAAAAACTATCCCCCTGCATAACCTTAAAAGAGCACAAAGCTTTGGTTTTGAAAACGTGAATAATTACTACACTTCAACATTTTCACATTATTCTGTATACATTCATACAGATTCAAATAGTAGTATAAAATATTCTCACAATTTTTCAAAAATATAAAATGTCTTTTATAAAGAAGTGAGAAAGTTTTTCTTTTCAACTTATTTTTACATACATCTTTAAGATATTTTCTTTAGCAAATGTCTCCCTCCAATTTGAATGGATGTTTACTGAATAAATCAAATTGGCTTTGCTTCATAGACATTACTATAAATGAATTCCAGTAAATTTAAGACCACATTTTATGAAATGCATTCAAATAGAAAAGTCTGTTATGTTATCAGAGTGCCCTTTTAACTTATTTTAAAGTTTGTGAAAAGTAACAATTATCATTTTTTTAAAAAAAATCCAAGTCTTTGAGGAAGCACTTGTTGTGACACATTTTAAGAAGTAATGAGAACAAAAGAAGTGAAGAATGTCCTGCTTTTCAAAACATCACTTTATTGGCCTAGATAAGAAATGGATTTTAAACTTGATAAACATTTTTAAACTTAGATGATTAACATATAATCATCTTCTAATAGATTTCTGTTACTCCATCTGAGTGTTTAATGTGAAATCTTTGTTAAATACATTTATGTGATAAATGTCTAAGTGCCACTTATCTTCTAAAATAAATTGTGGTACAGGAAGTTCACATTCTCTTTCCTCTAGCAACTAAATAAAAGCAAATTTTCTCAGCTAGTTTTATGCATGAAAACTTTTCTGTATATTAAAGTCATATGTTACAAAATGGCTATTTCAAAGTAGATTAATAGATTATGTAATGCATAGGTCTAAATCATATTGATTGTAATTATTTTAACATTTCCCATTTTAATGTTTTCTATTTAAACTTAGATATTGACTAATATACATTCACTTACTTTCTCTTATACTTAAGATGCTTTAAAATAAGAAGTATGGAATAATTTTTCAAAATAATTTAATTTGTTTCATTTTTTTTCCTTTTAAGCAATGTTATCCAAAGCAATTTCCTAAGCCCCTCTGAATAAAGTTGTCTACTTAGGCTTATTTTGGAATTACAGAAAATTGCAGATAGAAGCAAATTAAAAAAAGAAGATTAAAAGATTATACTGGGGAGGAATCTGAAAAGAGAGGGAAATGAAGATATGGTAATGATAGTAATACTGTATTATATTAACATTATGATTGAAGGACAGGGGTCTCCAAGCTTATAGCTTCTACTTTAGCACAGGACATTATGTTCAGACCTCAACAGAAAGATACAAAGCTATAGACGATTATAATGTGTCATTAAATGAGATATGCACTGAGTTGTTTACCATAATGATATGTGTGAGATACCAATGCACTTCTAAGTGTTTTCCCGCCACAAGTTTTACTCAAACACAACTTTATTATTACCTAAGATGGATACTTTCTCCAAAAGAAGAATGGACCTGCTTATTAGTAACATCTCCGAGGTAAACTGCATCTAATGCTGCCTTACCACATACTCTGTTTTTGTTCAGCATAATCATAAATACGAGCAATGGAACATAATATTAAATATTTCATGCCTAGCACTTAAAGAATAGTGCCATCATTTTTTAAACGTAGAAATTCAAACAGAGACAAATGCTGTAATTATTGTATCCTACAAATAAGTTAAAGAACTGACATTAATGTTATGTTAGTCTGTTTCTATACTCCCCAGTGCATGTTACAGGTAGTTAGATAGGCATGAGCAGGGGGAGAAGGCTCTTCTCCCCTACCCACTAGGAATGTCAGGTGATGGTTCGACAATTATCACACTGTCGCTCCAAAAATAATAATTCAGCACCCGGTGCCAAGGCGCCAGGGAAAGACAATCTCCTGATAATCCACAGCTATACACACAAAAGTGTTAGTTGAATGGAGATGCCAGGGAGCAGCAGCTTCCTGGTCATGCGCATTGGGAGACAAAATGGTGGCCAGGAGCGGTGGCTCACATCTGTAATCCCAGCACTCTGGGAGGCTGAGGTGGCTGGATTACTTGAGGTCAGGAGTTCCAGCTCAGTCTGGCCAACATGGTGAAACCCTGTCTGTACCGGAAAAAAAAAAAAAAAGAAGCCAAGCGTGGCACATACCTGTAATCCCAGTTACTCCGGAGGCTCTCACCTGCATGCTGTCACGTCTCAATGGTAAGAAGGGCAGTGCGCATGCGGGCAGCCCAGCCTAAGGGAAAAGTCGTGGGAAAGAGGAGAGCCTGTAAAGTCCTAGAATCACAGTTCAACGGGGCACTTGACCTTCAGACACTTAACCTTCACATGCCTGCTTGGGTCTCTTCCAAGTATATCTTCCTTTCTTTCCTGTTCTAAAGCCTTTTAAAATAAACTTCCACTCGTGCTCTGAAAGTCACCTGGGTCTCTTCTGCCTTATACTCCTCAGTCGACTTCTTTTTTCTGAAGAGGCAAGAATTGAGGCAGCTGCACAACCTTCCCCTGGTAATTCCAGTATGGTGAAGACAGTATGGGTGAAGAATAAATTGGGAAGTTAGCACCCATGTGTGAGATTTTCAATAACTCTAAGTGCTGATGATATATATGTAGCAAAGTAAATCTTTTATTTTTGTTTTAACTTTTTTGTTGTTATCTAAACTGAAAACAGTGCTCTTCTCAGGACACATTATTAAGACTTCTAAGACGCTTCTCTAGTTGTAAGAAGAGTACATAAATGTCTACTACATGAGTTACTATTTAACGAGGAAAACAAAATTACAGCTCAATTGTTCAACCTATTTCGATTTTTTAGTTTCCTCATATTCTGTTTTTTTTAATCATTGCCAGACCTTCACAAGAGTAATTTGTGTATCTGAATTTTGTCATTATTTTTTAAAGTATGACTTTATAATTCCCTTTCCTATAACTTATCCACTATTGAGGTGTTAAATTTCCATTCCTAAGACTGAACGTTATGAACTTTCCCATGCTGACTACAGGTGAGCATTTTTCCTTTCTTTCTGTGACATCTCTCAATGAATATGCATTCCCAGTAGAATGTTTATTGAATAGCTTTTGTCCAAATGCTATGCCTTTGCTTATGTCATTTCCCATGCCTGGAAATGCTTCCATAAGGGATTCTAGTCCAATCGTATCTATTATAAAGAGTTAGTTCAAGTCACATTTAACTCTGTCAAAGTCTTTCCATGTTGGCTCTTTGTCTATAATGTCTGAAATCTAGTTCGTATCAAATCACCTATTAAATGGTTTAACCTACATTGTTTTTTGGAGTTAGGTAACTATTGTTGTTAATTGTCTTTTTATGCATTTACACAAGGGATTGTAAATCCAAAGTCCATGGTGGTCAGGTTGGTAATTTAGTGACTAAATCAGCCAATTGTAATGCAGTACGCCTACACTGCAACAATGGGGGCAGCTGTGCCACCTGCAGAATGTGCCAAGGAGCAGCCATTTCTCAGCGCCAGTCAATTATTGTTCTGTATAAATGCAAGGTTCATTGTTGCCAGATGTTTGTAGTATAAGTAAATAAACAAGAAAGTTGACTTTTTTTAAATGTAAAATCCCCTGAGTTTTAGAAGTTCAGTTTTTAAAAACATTATAAACCTCATCCAGCCACAGGCTGCATATATACGAACTCTAATTTATATTCCTAATCCATTCAACCACACATTTAACAAATATGTATTGAATACTTTCCATGTGTCAGACGCTATGCAGATCACGAAGAATAGTGGTGAATAAGATAAAGCCTCTCTTCTAAAAAGTGTTTACAGTAAAATGAGAACATATGTTACAACATTGTTCAGGCAGACACACCTTGATACATATTAGGTATTTTGATTTGATTTAGCAATGGAACAATGGCTAATATTAAAAATTTAACATGCTACAATAAAATCAGAACAAAATAGCAGAAGAAAAATCCCGTAGAAAACAATGAAGATAAATACAATAAACAGTTGTCTTTTCTCTTCACACACATACATATACACACATGTGGATATGAATAAAACAGACCAGACAACGCTATATTCTGACACCACTAAATCTTCTGTCATGCCAACTACAAGTGCAAAATACATTGAGATGTGAATATTGTGCTCCAAAGCAATATTCTGCAGGAATATTTCTGTATTCTCACAGTTGAACAGATTTCAACAAAGAATATCTTTGTGACAGTTATAGTCTATGATTTTTTTCAAAATCTCAGATAAGGTAGTGTGGAAACATTGAGTAGCTTTACTAATGAGATAGTTTTCAATACAAAATAAGTAATTTTAAAATGTGTTACTGAAAAAAAGGAGGAGAATCAGTCACCTACAGAGTATGAACGTGACCATATTCCCCAGAGAGTTTAAGTTTACCTTTCTGGACTGGTCTTTTCTGAAAATAAGGAACATATTTGTGAAGCATTAAAAAAAAAAAAAAACCTTTTGCTTCCATAAATGTATGCAATCCTTTAAACATTGTTTTATTCTGTTTTTTTTTAATTACTCATTTTCATTTCACAATGTCCTACAGGTCTATCATGTGAAGTAGTCAAAAAAACAAACAAAAAATAATAACAATGGAAATGAATGAGAATGGGGAAGAAAAAGATACATTTATTATATACTAAAAAAAGTATTGGTTGCTCTTCTGCTCCTTCCCTTCCCTCACCTCCCATTCCTCATCTTCATTTTCTTCTCCTTCCTCCTTTTATTTCAAATGTACCTTCAAAAGCTAAAAAAAAAAGGTTATATAGAAAATTATCATTTTGATAATTTGATATAGATAATTATCATTAATTTATCTCTCGCATTTAAGTGCTGAAAATTGGTTTGTAAGTTTGATAGATGTGGAATATTTAAGAAAGTAACCAACAACCGACTCTGTTTATTGAAAACAATTTCTTTCACAGATCATTATAAAATCAAACTGAAGATGCAACAAAATGTAAAGACTGCATTTATTACACAGCAAAGAGGTGAAAAATGCTTTCATCTTCTTTAGAATAGTTGCATGCAATTGGATTACAGTTAGAAGGTCAGCATCTCCTCCCCAATGGCCCCAAATCAGTTCCGATATGAAGAGCGGAAACAGACAAGATTAAATTCTGATTACTTCTTTGAGGATGAGATGTTTTTAAATCAGAGTTGGCAAACCCTGCCACAAGTGCATCTGTCAGGGATCAAATTCTGTTGGCATTAGGGTTCATTCTAAAACCCAAAATGTACTTCATTAAGTATTTCTCTTTAAAGCAATCATACTGACTCTATTCATAGCCAGAGCATAAGATTTTGAAAGGCTTTAATGATCAGTTTTTCAAAAAGTTCTTTGATGTCTAAAAAATTCTTGAAATAAGATCATTTAAAAATAATTGGAAGTGAAATTTACTAAAGGCAAACATTCACACAAATCAGTTAGTTCAGATTTGATCCCCAAAGCCAAATTCACAATTTTTAAATGGAGTCTAAACTTTGAAAATTATTGCTCCTTCCCCTGTCGAATAAATAATTTGAGACAACATAAAAATAAGATGATGTAATTAGACTTCAAATCCCAAATAATAATATTCATGAGGTGTTCTTGGTTTCTAAATTCTTCTTGCATTGAATTATAAATGCTTGTTAACAACGGGAATGAGATGCAAGATTTTCCACCTTAAAGTGAAAAAGGTCATCTAAACCACTGACAGCTGAAAACAGACGAAGAGGAAAGATGTATTTAACGGTTGAATAATACGTATTTACAGAGGCCTACAGTGTAGTCTGCAGTTGAGATTGCTGGAATCTGTTGAAAGATTCAGGGATTGAGCTTATTTACCTACGCAGAAAGGATACTGAAAAAAGTAGTAGTAAGAAATATGGCCGGACATGCTGGCTCACACCTGTAATCCCAACACTTTGGGAGGCTGAGGCAGGTGGATCACGAGGTCAAGAGTTCAAGACCAGCCTGGCCAACACAGTGAAACCCCATCTCTACTAAAAATACAAAAAAATTAGCGAGGTTTGGTGGCAGGCACCTGTAATCCCAGCTACTCGGGAGGCTGAGGCTGGAGAATCACTTGAACCTGGGAGGCGGAGGCAGAGGTTGCAGTAAGCCAAGATCACACCACTGCACTCCAGCCTGGGCTACAACAGTGAAACTCTGTTTAAACTAAAAATAAGAAATATGGAGAAAAATCACAATAGTGAGTTGTAGAAGTGTTAAGCATAATAATAGACGTTGTATATATAGCATAACATGTATTATTATTACGCATTTTCACTATGCTAGGCTCTCTTCTAAGAGCTCATGCATATTGATGCATTTACTCTGACAACAGCCCTATGTAAGGGAAAGAGACGACCAGAGAGGTGAAGTACTTCCCCACAGTGACTGTCTTAGTCTATCGAAGGTGCTATAACACCTTGGGGGGTGTTTATAACATAAACATAGAGGGAGTGGTTTATAAACAACAAATTTATTTTTCACAGTCCTGAAGACTGAGAAACTCAGCATCAAGGCACCAGCAGATGTGGTGTCTGGTGAAAACTTGCTTCCTGCTGTGTCCCCAATCAGCGGGTTCTTGGTCTCACTGACTGCAAGAATGAAGCTGCAGACCCTCCTTACAGTTCTTAAAAATGGTGTGTCCAGAGTTTGTTCCTTCAGATGTTCAGATTGTGTCTGGAGCTTCTACCTTCTGGGGGGTTCATGGTCTCGCTGGCTTCAGGAGTGAAGCTGCAGACCTTGGCGGTGAGCGTTACAGCTCTTAAAGGCAGTGTGTCTAGAGTTGTTAGTTCCTCCTGTCCAGAGTTTCTCCCTTCCAGTGGTTTCGTGGTCTCACTGGTTTCAGGAGTGAAGTTGCAGCCCTTCATGGTGAGTGTTACAGCTCATAAAGGTGGTGCGGACCCAAAGAGTGAGCAGCGGCAAGATTTATTGCAAAGACCAAAAGAACAAAATTTCCACAACACAAAAGAGGACCCAAGCTGGTTGCCACTACTGGCTGGGGCAGCCTGCTTTTATTCCCTTATCTGATCCCACCCACATCCTGCTGATTCGTCCATTTTACAGACAGCGGATTAGTCTGTTTTACAGAGAGCTGATTGGTCCATTTTACAGAGAGCTGATTGGTCCGTTTTGACAGAGTGCTGATTGGTGTGCTTACAATCCCTGAGCTAGACACAGAGTGCTGATTGGTGCATTTACAATCCTTTAGCTAGACACAAAAGTCTTCCAAGTCCCCACTAGGTTAGCTAGACACAGAGCACTGATTGCTGCCATTTACAAACCTCGAGCTAGACACAGAGGGCTGATTGGTGCATTTACAATCCTTTAGCTCAGCATAAAAGTTCTCCAAGTCTCCACCCAACTCAGGAGCCCAGCTGGCTTCGCCTGGTGGATCCTGTGCTGAGGCCAGTCCTGCACTGTGCACTGGCACTCCTATGTCCTTGGGCAGTCAATGGGACCGGGTGCCACAGAGCAGGGGACGGGGCCCATTAGGGAGGCTCTGGCTGTGCGGGAGCCCACGTTGGGGGTGGGGGGGTTGGGGGCTCGGGGCTGGTGCTCAGGCATGGAGGGCTGCAGGTCCCGAGTCCTGCCCTGTGGGGAGGCTGCTGATGCCCAGCGACAATTCGAGTGCGGCACCGGTGGGCCGCCAGTGCTGGGGGACCCTGCGCACCCTTTGCAGTTGCGAGGCGTGGGTGCTAAGTCCCTCACTGACTGGGGCTGGCGGCTCCAGCTGGCCACTCCGAGTGCAGGAAAGGCTGAGCCCACGCCCACCCAGAACTCATGCTGGCCTGCCAGCGCTGCATGCAGCCCCAGTTCCCGCCCGCACGTCTCCCTCCACACCTCCTGGCAAGAGCAGAGGGAGCCGGCTCCGGCCTCGACCAGCCCAGAGAGGGGCTCCCACAGTGCAGTTGCAGGCTGAAGGGCTCCTCAAGTATGACCAGAGTGGACTCCAAAGGCGAGGAGGTGTGGAGAGCAAGCAAGGGCTGCTGGCACATTGTCACCTCTCACTGCTTCATAGATGGTGCCTTCTGACTGTGTCATCACATGGTAGAAAAGGCAAATGAACTCCAGTGAGCCTCTTTTATAAGGCACTAATCCCATTTGTGAAGGCTGTAATGTCATGACCATGACCTTATCACCTCCCAAAAGTCTCCCTCCTAATATTCTCACCTTGAGAGTTAGAATTTTAACATGAATGGGTTGGGTGGGTCACAAACATTCAGACTATAGCTGTCAGTTATCAAAAATGTCTAGCCTTGGATTGAAATCTTTTTTTTTTTTTTTTTTTTTTTTTTTTGAGATGCAGTTTCACTCTGTCACCCAGGCTGGAGCACAGTAGCACGATCTCCACTCACCGCAACCTCCACCTCCCGAGTTCGCCATTCTTCTGCCTCAGCCTCCCGACTAGCTGGGACCACAGGTGCCCACCACCAAGCCCGGCTAATTTTTTTGTGTTTTTAGTAGAGACAGGGTCTCATGGTGTTAGCCAGGATGGTCTGGATCTCCTGACCTCATGATCCACCCGTCCCAGCCTCCCAAAGTGCTGGAATTACAGGCATGAGCAACTGCACTGGGACCCTGGATTGAATTCTTAATCACCAACCACTGTTGTATTTTATGGAGATGCTCCTCTATAAGATGGCTAGCTAAATCCCATAGTAAGATGAAGACAGCAGGTAGCTATTGGTTACTTCTGCTGATATCACTGAGACATCTTGTTTTTAGAAATTTTTGTGACTTGTATGGTACATATGTGTTATAATTTTATATCTAGTTTGCAGAAGATGGATTTTATGCCTTCTAGCATTCTTTTTCATCTTTAAGCCTATCTTTTCTGACTCCCATTTTGTCATGTTTCCACTCCTAGAGTTCCAGGTTTTCCACATGTTGGAAAGATCTTTTGCCTGGAAGATTCTCTATCACAGCTACTTGGGCAGAAAGGGTGACCTGTCACTTTGGAATACTCTAAACCAGAGTATTCAGGGCCTTGGGAAATGGATTTTATTTTTCATAACAGTTATCAAAAAAAGGGTTAGTGGTTCAAGCCACTTAAAAGAAATGTGGTCCCTGCCCACATGGTGTGGAGATAATTGCCTCATCTCTGCTGTGGTGTCTGCTGACTAGAGTGCTCCTTTGTAAATCTCTGCATGAGTCCCGCAGTGCAGCCACCAGCATGGCACATGTTTCTTATCCATAAATAAGAGGAATCCCCAGGGCTCTGTATGGCTTGCAATAAACTCAAAATTAATTATAATTTTAGTTCTTAATATTAAAAAGAATGAGTGGAGGTGGGAGTGGCAATTCAGCAGGCCACAAATGGCAAGAGGGAGATTCTTTTATAAACTGGAGTTTCCTACAAACTAAATTTCTTTCTGTTCAGAAGGTGCAATAAAATATGAACATTACTGGGAATAAAATACCAGCATACGGCTGGGCACAGTGGCTCAGGCCTGTAATCCCAGCACTTTGGGAGGCCGAGATGTGTGGATCACAAGGTCAGGAGATAGAGACTATCCTGGCCAACATGGCGAAACCCTGTCTCTACTAAAATACAAAAAATTAGCCGGGTGTGGTGGCGCTTGCCTGTAGTCCCAGTTACTTGGGAGACTGAGGCAGGGGAATTGCTTGAACCTGGGAGGCAGGGGTTGCAGTGAGCCGAGATCATGCCACTGCACTCCAGCCTGGGGACAGAGTGAGACTACATCTCAAAAAAAAAAAAAAAAAGAAAAGAAAAAAGAAAAACCAACATAATAAATACAAATGATTTCTTTCTAGCTTGAGCTATCAAACAGTACTTCAGTTTTCTCTTCAGTGGGAGGGTTGACATAAGCAGAAGCCAGTTTGAACTCTACCTATGTCGACGTCCTTATTGTGGACTTTGGAAGAAAATAACTTACAGGTGACATTACCGTTGTGGAGTACTAAAAAATATTTGAGGGCATGTTAATCATTACTAATTTGTATCTCACAAAAATGTAGACTTAACTGAAAACTTATCAATGCAATTTTTTTAAAAAAATATAAAATCTTAGGTATTCAAATTCCATTTTTTTTCTGTTTTAAACTAATGTTTGAAAGCATCAACTACTGTTTCTTAATATGTTATGTTCTTATGGAAAATTCAGACCCAGAACTTTAAAATGATGTCCTTGTTTATTGACAACTGACTTCAGGAAAAAGAGAAGCACATCTCAAATGCAGACAGCTTCAAGTTCTTCAGTTTCTTCTTCACACATCTGAATTTAACTTTTCCTTTTATACATGAAAGCAACCCAAGATCTTTTCCAAAAAGTTTTAGTCAGTAGGGATGAAGAGACTTGTGACACTCATGGCTTGTGAGACCTCATGACCCTCAGATAAGGAAGACCTTGCTATATTTTTTAAGGCTGGAAGTGGCCAAGAGGGAGAAGGGGAGCTTTGTACTGGTAGTCAAAAATTTTCTTGCAAACGAGAAGACTGACATGACGTCTGCCATAGGAGTCATAGTATTTGTTGGGGTAGGGGGTATGCAGAAAAGTAAAATATTATTAGTCTGCTGAGGTTTTAACTGTTTCTCTGACTGACATTCTGTATGATATGGAATCATGTCTATAATGAGGACTCCTTTCTTTATGTACATGAGCAATTCTCCTTCCCAGGTACTGATAATTTCAAGATGAAAGTCACGTACATACTCTGTTACATTAAAGGAGGAAGAAAACACAGAACGCTGTAACATTCTGTCTGAAGATGCCCTCATGATCTCTCCATCCCTTCCTCTCCTTCATACAGTAACACGGAGGGAGTCAAAATGGTCTGGAAGATCTCTAACACATATTGACTGACTGTAAGTTATTTACACTAATTAGGCAAAAAAAAAAAAAAAAACCAAAACTGTATCAATGGCTATCGGATTAAACTTTGTGCATTCTCAAATTCCATTTCATGGTTTACATTGCTTCAGTAAATATGGCCAATATCGGTGTTTTTAAGTTTTCTTTTCAAATATGACATGTAATTTCTATGTGCATGCTCAGGCTATGTACTGTGTTTGCCTTTCTCAAGAAAAATAAAATAAAATAAAAGCAGGCTTTCTTCTACCAATACCAAATCTACCTATTAAGATTGAAATACAGAAAGTAGGCTCCTGGCTGGCTGGTAGAGATATTTTTAACTTTCCAGGTGAAGGACCATAAATTAAAACCCACTTTTTCTGTTGGGCTACTGTATCCCAAGACTTCATATATTTTCCCTATTACATAATATAAATGAGAGAATACATGTTGCATTTTAAACTAGTATAGCTGTTTGTTGAGGAGGTGGTCAGGAAGAGGTTTCTCACAGTTTCTTGTCAAGAAAAAGAATGTCATTGTTAGCTTTGCCAGAATTTGCTTCTATTAGTAAGAGTTGACTTGGGTGGTAGAGGCATGGTAGAGGCATGGATGGGTATATTGGGATAACTTGTAAGTTTAGAGACCCTGTTGGATTTTGGTAACTTGAGAAAAATCGATCATTGACTTGGATAAAGAACTGATAGAAGATAAGAAGGTAGCTTAAAGATTCTCCAGGAGAGTATGTTTTATTTAACCAACAATTATGAAAGTTGGACAAAACTCTTCTCCCTTTCAATTAGCTTATCCCAGCCTCCCACTTCTTTATCCCTAGAGGACAGCTTTCAGCTTCTTTGTCTCTAGGCATCTTGCAGTTCTCTGCCCATAATCCCTTAAGGATGGGGCTTTCCTTAGCCTTTTTGGTTCTTACTCCATCTGAGATAAATATGTTAATTTTAAAAATATCCGAAAAAACATAGGCCTCACATGTCTACTTGGAAAGATGTAAAAATTCAAAGCAAAGGATGTTTATCACTGATTGGCTTCTTTAATTGATAATACAATATGGTCTTTGAAACTTTCTCATCCCTTAACCCAAGAGGACTCCTCTTGGGTTAAATATGGAAGCTTGACGTCTAAGTGGAGAACTCACAATTCTTACCTAATTCTTACAGACGTACCTTAAAAATTATTAAAAGATTGTGTCTGTTCCAGGTACCTGACTAGAATAAACATAATAGTTCTATTTTCCATGGAGTAAAGAAATTTTGGAACCTACCAAAAATACAAGCAATAGAACTTACTTTATAATATATTTTGCTATATATGGGATTTAGGTATAATATAATAATAATAGTAATAATTTAACATATAGTGCCTTTTGTATTCCAGGCACTATTTCCAATGCTTTGCATATACTAGATTAACTTATTTAATCTTGAATATAACTCTGTGAGGTTGATCTTTATCTTACAAATGAGGAAACTGAAGCTCAGATAGGCAATATGCCCAAATCACACATTCATTCAATAATACATCCTGGGCATGGTGGCTCACACCTATAATCCTAGCACTTTGAGAGGCTGAGGCGGGTGGATTACTTAAGCCCAGGAGCTGGAGATCAGCCTGGGCAACATGTCAAAACCCTGACTCTATGAAAAAATACAAAAAATTAGACAGGTGTAGTTCCAGCTACTTGTGAGGCTGAGGAGGGAGGATTGTTTGAGCCCAGAAGGCGAAGGTTGCAGTGAGCTGAGATCACACCACTACACTCCAGCCTGGGCAACAGAGTGAGACACTATCTCCAAAAAAGAAAACAAAATAAAATAAAATAAAAATAATAATTCAGTCTTTGTTTGAACTCAGGCAGTCTAACTCCTGAGTTTAAGTCCTTAATCGTGACATTGCTACTACCTCTCTCTGTACTTATATTATTGTCAGTACATGCCCTTTGACCCAAAATGACTGCATTGCCTCCAATTTGAACATCATCATTCTAAAGGATTTCATCTACATTCTACCTATTTCAGTATCATAACCCACTGTATAAAAGCTAAGTATAGTTGGAGTCACTGTTAATAAGGTCTTATGTAAATATTTATATTTTCTCATATTGACAAATAATAACTTCTCAATTATAATGGATCTTGAGAAAGCAATCTCCATTATTATATTTTGGACTTCTACTTATTTACTCATGTTTTGAAAAATTTTAAAAGTGGTGACCACTATTCATAATTCATCTGGTTTTGAATCATGGCAAATATGTATACTTCTAAAGTCAGAAGCTTGAAGACAGATTTAGTTTTCTAAATGAGCTGACATATCCACTTTAGTGCAAAATTCAAGAATCAATCTCTTCGTATTTGTGAGGTTCTTTCTCTAAACCTTAATAATCCATATAAATTTCCGTAAGTGTTAATTCTTTTTCCTTCTCTCATGTAACTAAGTTTTAGAGGAGTGTTCATTATCAAAATAACATATTATGAAAATTCCTAGATTTTTAGGCTATTGAATCAGTCTTTCTTAGTGGATTTTTTTTCATATAAGATTTTTTTTTTATGTACAAATTATTTTATTTGCAATTATCTTGGTTCATTGTAACTAATTTTTTTTGCTGCTCTTACTCCAAAGTTACTTTTATTTGGTATATCCAGTTGTCTTTTCCATCAGTATAATTAGACATAGTAAGTATTCTGGCAGTTTGGGTAATGACACATTTATTGATCTTTGTGTATTTTAAAATTTTGCTGTCTTTAAAAGATGAAACTATTCCAGTTCACTTTTAATTAAATCCACATGTGTGCTTAAAATGCAAATTTTATTAAAATGTACATATTATCACAGGAAGACTAAAAGACAAACGTATTTAGAGAAGAAAAAATATTAATTCAAATTTAGAAGGTCCTGGGTTCACATTAAAATTCGGAATGGAAATGAAAGCAAAAACGTAAGATTACCACGATTACTGACTTTACACCCCACTCAGGGGTTTCAGATCCTTAAAAGAATTCACTTAGAAAATTGAATCAAAGCCATCTGAAATGTTTGCCAAAACTCTTCTCAGATCAAAGCCCAGAAAATCAGACTTCAGTCCCTCAGTGGCAGCATTAAGAACTTAATCCAATGAAAACTGTGGCAGATTAGTGAAATTAATATAATTAAAATTGTAGTCAAGCACCATTTCTACTCATACCTGAGAGAAATCTAAATGAGAATTCCCTGACCTTTCCCAATATGCAGAAAGAAAGACTTGAATTCTTTGGGAAAACAGTACAAACAGGTAAAAATCTGGAATACAGGAAAACTTGGAATTGTAGAGAAGCTGAAAAATATCACCATAATCAAGAGTTAAGAGAGTTAATAGAAGGAAACTCACATATAACTCATGTATAAAAAGCATCAGACAAAAAATTTAAAATATTCATCACAAGCATGTTAAGTTATTAATGGGAAAACATGCATATAACAAGAGAAGAGATGAATGTTTAGAAAAAAACAAAGCTCTAAAATTAGCCAAGCAAAAATTTTGGAATGTAAAAATGTAGTAAATGGAATAAAAATATTCATTAAACAGGTTAACAGAAACTTGAACATTGTTAAAGAAAGGGTTGTAAATTTGAAGATGGATCAACAGAAACGCTATGAACAAAAGCACAGAGAAACATCTCAACAGGAAACTAAAAAAAAAGATCAGTGTGTCTGATCTGTGGTACCATATCAAATGAGTAAACATACATATAATTGGAGTCACAGAAAAAGAGATGAAAGGGTAGAAAAATATAAAGAAATTACAGCCAACATTTTTCTAAACTTGGTGAAAAATAATCAACCCATATATGTAAGAAAGACATCAACCAGCAATCTGGATAACTACAAAGAAAACTATAATGGGCAATATTGTAGTTCAACCTCTGAAGTTAAAGAAAAAGAGACTTATCTATCATAAAAACAGCCTGAGAGAAGGAAAAAAGAAAATAAAAGTAGAGTAAAGCAATTACAAGAGATATCATGAACATTTCACCAGAAATTATGGAAACTGAAAGATGATGGAATACAATATTTTTCAATAAAAAGAAAGAGAGAAAAAAGATTTTATCACAGAATTTTTTCTGTGTCCAGAGAAAGAGCTTCTCAAAATGACAGCATACCTGCATTATAGAAAGCAGAATGAAGTTCTTCAAGGTAAGTGAGAAGTATACCTCAACTCCAATCTATAAGGAAATATTAAGATCACTGGAAATGTTCATTATGTGGGTAGGCAACTACTCCTTTTCTTAATTTATTTAAAAGACAATTGTCATTTAACATATTATAACATGGTGTGGAGTCTCTACATAAGTAAAATATTGAGAAATGGGAGGATGAAATTACACTGTTGAATTACACTGTGGAGTGGTACTATAATAATTTAAGGTTGAATAGGAGAAGGTAATGATATGTTTTTAAATCCCTAGAACAATGTTTTTTCAAAATTGTAAATAAAAGTCCAGGGAATGAAGAACCAATAGAGTAAGTAGAAAACAAATAGCAATCTGGCAAACTTAAACCATGATATCAATAATTATGTTAGATGCAAAGGGCTGAGACACTCTAATTAAAAGGCAGGGACCATTGAACTGAATAAAAAAGCAAGGCCCAAGTTTGGGTTGTAGTCTCTGCTCTGGAATAAAGTTTTGTGAGATTTCTTGACTCTGTTTCTTTATCCGTCATGAGAAAAGCAAACCTGTCTCACCGCAAATAGGAGTATGGTTGGTACATAGCAGGTGTTCAGTGAACTTGTTGAATTAATGAATGTTGAATGAACATAGGCATGCTGTTACTATTAAACATAGAAGTAAATGTAAACATATATATAACTTATTCAAAAATTAAGTCAAATCATTGGTGAACTTCCTTTATTTTTTATTTTTTGCTTGCAATCAATGGACAACTTTTATTAACAAGAGATGTAGCCGGGGGACTTTTAATACTGTCAGATAGAAAACAACCAAAAGGGAAAAGGCCTTTTCTGCAATGGCAGCAAGTTCTGATGCTAGACTTAGTGGAGAAGAGATTATTTTCCCAGCAAGAGCCAAGGAGGACAATAAACTCTCCTGCTGTAGCATTCATAGGCAAAGTCATATGTGGAGTTGGCCTCAGTTCAGGGAAAGCAGCACTTCTAACAGTGCACACATTTGTGATGCAGGAGGAAATCTCAGTGTCCCCAGCAGAAGAAAAGTTAACACAATGGACTTGACCTACAACTTTTAGTATTTATCATTGCAGATAACTGTCCTTATCGAGATGTCATCACTTGTGACTTGTAGAGGCAAATGCATTGCCAGAAGACAAAGAGCTAATCTGAAATACTGAAAAATTCTGAATGGGATCTTTGCAGAGTAAGATACTTTTTTAGGAAGAGCATCATGCCTATAATGATTAGCTTAGGAAAATGTAAAAGAAATAGTTTTCATTTTTTCAATTGCTGAATTATTGGCAGCTATGACAATAATGTTAGCAAGCTTTCTGTTTGAAAACTTGATCTCCATAGACTCTAAACTATGATGAATTACCTTTATAAACTGCTTTTATGAAATCTGGTTTCTGAAGTTGGATCAGAGAGAATAAAATGGATTTTTGGTATTTCAAGTTTTTTTACATTCCTTGTAGTCTTAGTGATATTTATTTAAAAGATGATTTATGGAAGATATTTAGGTAACATTTTGGAGGTTTTTTTGTCTTATAAATTTTGTATATAGAAAAGTTGATATTCTACTTCTGATTTATCTTCATAAAATATAAAAAAATTTCCATAGGACTCAAGTTTAAAGATTTAAATAACATAAAATAATTTTTTTAAAAAAGAGTTCTTAAAGTTTATATTATTTAATCTTTAGAATACTAATATAGCAAGTTTATAAAATGAGAATATGCTTATGCCTAGTCTTTATTTATCTATCTTATATTATTATTTAAATTTTATATATTTGTTAGTTGAAAAAGAATGTTTTCTTTCTTTAAATTTTTTAAACAAAAATTATAAATATATTATTTTTAAGGTTATTTACTAATTCATTTTTAATTTATGTAATAACTATCATTTTTTCCCATATTTAACTATTTGAATGTACTTTATTCAATGTAGTTTATTCAAACATCAGTATTCACGATAATTATTAATTTTCACTTACAATAATAAATGATCATTATACTTTAAGACTGGGAGACTCAATGTAAAAAAACAAATAACAGGAGTTTTCAAACTGTAGATTATAACTAAAATGTTTATTAAACTTGAATGGAAATGGATATTACTAATAAATCTAAAGAAAATTATGCTTTTTTTCTGATAAAGATTTGGTGATCAGGCACACCAGGATATATTATTAATCACAGGAAAAATCAGTTCAGACAGACCAGAAATGTCATTAAAATATGGATCAAGTTCTTGAACCTTCCAAACATTGAGATTAAAATTGAGGTTGAAGAGGAAATTTTGGGTAAATCTGTGGTCAAAGCAAAACTTCTGGCATCTCCAATGTAAAATATATTGGTAAAATAAAACACTAGGGAAGAATGTGCTTTCACTGAGCTGTGGTCAGAAACTTTTGATTTAACCTAGTAACTAAAACACATATTCTGATATAAGAGTCTTGCAAAATTAGTACATCTTGCCACTGCCAGACTAAGCAGAGATCTAGGCAAATAGGTATGCCAAGCTGTCCAGTGAAATGACCGCTCCTTGTTCATTAGGTCTATTCACATGGCCAGTGTGAGGGCCAGTGAAAGAGAAAGGCAATCCCTGTACAGCAGGCTATAACAGAAGGCTGGAGCGAATATAGCTGAGGTAGGATGGTGACGGTGTATTGCTGATCCTGCTAGAAGGAAGCAAACGGTTCCATTGGTCTCTTACAAACAGAAAAAATCATTCATTAAATCAATAAGTCCCCATCAGGTGCTAGATTAAATGTTCACTCGCTCCATCAGCAAAACCAGATCTGCAAGAAAAATTGCATTGAAATCACCACCTGATTGCATTTAGAATAACATATCATATTCTACAAGAATAAATTCCATCGTGTTCGGCCTAAGCCAAACAGGCAGTTGAATAGGGATGGCATAGGAATCATCACCTCTAAATCTTTCAAGTTCTTGATAGTGGCCTGAATCTTGAAAATTTCCCCAGTAATTCAGGATTGTTTTCAATTTACTACACTTTATGTAAAGTCAGTTCCAGTGGCTTCCACTTGGCCTTTTTTTTTTTTTTTTTTTTTTTTTTTTTTTTTTTGATGGAGTATCTCCCTGTCACCCAGGCTGGAATGCAATGGCGCGATCTCGGCTCACTGCAACCTCTGCCTCCTGGGTTCAAACGATTCTCCTGCCTCAGCCTCCCAAGTAGCTGTGATTACAGGAACCTCCCACCACTTGGCCTTTCTAACCTTAATAGCTCTCACTCTACAGGTCAAGAAATCAGTGTGGCCATTCTACCAGTTGCTGAGTATGTCAATCTGAACTATGCATTCCAGAACTGGAATATAACTATCGGTTGAGTTGGGGACCCATTTGGCACACTGAGAAATATAACTAAGCCAAAACTCCATTAATCAGCTCACTTCCATACATTCCCTTTCTGATTGGTAGATGACTATGAGATTTTAGGTCTCTACGTGAGTGGTTCTCACTTAGAGTTAGTTATTTGGTCTAGTTATTTTGTCCCCCTCCCCACCCACCATACGCAGTCACCCTGCTGAATGTGTGCAGGTAACATTGGGGAACATGAGAGGGAAGATTTGTAGCATAGCATTTTGTTGATACAGTAGGGTCCTTCGTTAGGACAACCCAGTTTCCTCTTCGTTTAAGGGACTCTGGGACTGTGAACTGACTCAAGACTTGGAATAAATCACCACTCTATTGTGGTGATTTGTATCAGTCCTCTTTTCCTCAGAGCTATGGTTTTTGCTTTGTTTTTGAGACAGAGTCTTTGTCACCCAGGCTGGAGTGCAGTGGAACTATCTTGGCTCACTGCAACCTCTGCCTCCTGGGTTCAGGTGATTCTCATGCCTCAGCCTTCTGAGTGTCTGGGATTATAAGCATGTGCCACCATCCCCAGCTAATTTTCTTCAGTTTTAGTAGAGACAGGGTTTCACTGTGTTGGCCAGGCTGGGCTCCAACTCCTTGGCCTCCCAAAGTGCTGGAATTACAGGCATGAGCCACCAGGCCAGGCCAGAACTATAGTTTTTAAAGTGTGCAGATTAAGTAAAACATTAAATAATCTGCCTACAATCTCTTCTTGGGGACATAAGATTAATATTTTTATAAGTCATATTACTCTGATTCCAGAACTGGGATAAAACTATGGGCTGAGTTTGGGGACCCATTTGGCATTCTGAGAAATATAACCAAACCAAAACTCCATTAATCAGCTCACTTTCATATATTTTCCTTAATTTACATTCTGATTACTGGCTTTGCTTTGTTTCTCAACCCATTAACCATGTCCACCTTGGCCTTGGCAGTTAAGTACGAACACTTGGCCTCTGCTATTCCAAGATCTGTTATCTCCATTGAATTTAGAAAGCTTAGTTTGATGGGAGTAATTTATCCTCTCATTCCTGGCTTATAAAGAATAGTTACCACGCAGCTTTTCAAGGAGGCTGGTGCCCCCTTCCCAGTGTATTGCCTAAGCTTGTGGTGAAGATAGTGTCCTCTGAAATATCCTCCAGAACAAGATTAGTGTATGGGTGAGGAATTCTCACAATAAGCCCACTCCAGTATTCTCATCTCCTGAAGCCTTTGGATAACATATGACTCAGCAATTCCAAATATATATATGATGTATTCTAGGTATATATATTCTTTCTTTATATAGGATATATATACACACACACATACATACAAGGTATTATGTATAAGGCGTGTGTGTGTGTACATATATGTGAAATATATATATACTTAGAAGTGGAATTTGATTAGAATCAGATTCCACTTCTAGGCATATATATTTTCAAGAGAAATAGAAATATAGATCCATACAAATCTTGTATGCAACTATTTATAGCATTATTATAAATCTCTTAGATTTCCAAGAGAAATGGAAATATAGGTCCATACACACAAATATTTATAACAACATTATTCACGACAGCCAATAAGTTGAAACAATTGTAATGGCTACTAACTGAGCAAAAATGGATACACAAAATGAGGTATATCTATAAATGGAATATTATTCAGCAGCAAAAGAAACGAAGGACTGATACATGCTGCAACATGAAACAGTCGTGCAAACATTACGCTGAGTGAAAGAAGTCAGTCAAAAAGAATCACATACTCATTATTGAATTTATATAAAATGTCCATAATTGGAAAACCTATAAAGACCGAAAATAGAGTAGTAGCAGTTGCCTAATGCTGGGGCTGGAGGCAGGATGGGAGGGAGGGAGGGATCAGAGGAGTCATAGCTGAGGGATGGGGTTATGAAAATATTTTAAAATTGATTATAGTGATGATTGCAGAATCCTGTGAATATACTAAAAGCCACTGAAATACACTTTAAATGGGTGAATTGCATAGTACATGAATTACAACTTAATAAAACTGTTACATTTAAAAGGTGATGAGGGTGGGTATTAAGGAAGTTTCCTGTGCAAGCCATTACAGATTTCTCAGACAAGGAGAGGATAATCTCATCAGAAAGGGAAGAAAAAATGCTTTCACTGGCAAGGGAGACTTGATCAGATTGAGAGTTAAGGTCTCTAAACTCATAAGAAACTGCCTATATGACTCTATTCCAGTATTTTTAATGGTTTCGCCTCTTTCCAAGTTTAATAGATGAGATTCCGTGAGGTTAGTTTTGAGAATTCTTGACTTTGTAGCACCAGAAAACAGGGATTTCTTTTAGGGCAGCCTTAGACACTTCATGGTTTATAAATGGACCTTGACATAGACAGTTAAAGTCCTGAGCTAATCAGCTCCTTTTCGTTAGGTCTCTAGCATATGTAAAAGCTGCCAACCAAACCCACAGTCTTTATACCCTTCAGTTTTTCTAAAATATTTTATATCCGCAGCCAGTTGATCACCCAGTATCTTGCCCTCCCAGAGCACTTGCTCCTGACCTTAGATGCCTACAGGTGATAATTTAGGTATTATTTGCCACTGCATGCCACGGACTGCCAGTGTCTTATTCACTATGGCAATAAGGTAATTTATATCTAGTCAGATGAGAGAATCAATACCAGATTCCCGTCTTTAAGGTTCTATTTTCCTGAAACCACTTCTGGTATGAGTCACTGTGTCAGTTAGAATTCAATAAGGGAAGCAGAGCCATATGAGTATTATGAGATATGGATCTGTTATATGAGTTAGACTTTCCACAGTTGTGAACAGAGCAGTTAAGTGAAAGTCCAGAAAGGGAAGTTGGAGAATCACATAAAAGCCACTAGGCATTCCTCCTGAAATGCTGAACTGGGGATGAGTTGGAGAGATGCTGAAATGCATTTGAAGAGTGTAGGGCACCCACCGTGTAACTGCAGAAAGGGAGCTCCTGGAGGGGTCGGTGGTAAGCTATTGCCTCTGTATGACTGTTGCCTCTGGGTCTGCAGCCAAAAATTTTATGGTGATCTCAGAATTGCTATTATTCAACTGAGACAGCAGTCAAGATCAATATCTAGAAAACAGCAGAGAAGAGAGAAGCAGAAATTGGAAAGTATTGTTCAAGATTATCCAAGATGACTTCAGTACAATCCAGCACATTTTCATTCTGAGTCATTGGCCATAGTGGTCTCTAAAGGACTGAAGTAGGCAGGTAAATGAAAAGAAGAAAAACAGGAAAAAAAAAAAAGACTTCTTGGTTTTACTTTCACCGGTCAGTCATGCTAGGCCAGTTTTAAACCACAGGCTGCTAGAGTTACTGGTTATTATCAAGGATTAAAAACTTGATACTATTTTTGGTTGTCTCACATCTGTCCTAGATGACAGCTAGAATATTATAGGTTCTTAACATGCATCTATTGGTTGGGTGAATGAATTCATGAGTGAATGAATGAGGATTTGGGTTTCAAAGTCTTCTCACTGCTTTCTGACCTTATCTTCATGTTATTTTTGCAACCCATACTGATAATAGCCATTTGCCCTAGGGCTAAAGAACTCAGGAACCCTGTGGCTGATGCACAATAAAAGAAGGAAAGAATAAAGGCAGGCATTTCATAATTGAGGCGGAGGTTCAGCAGACCATACAGATTAAAAATAGTGCTTCTGTCCAAGTGGAAACATCACAAACTTCCTATTAAAGAAAACCATGACCTCTCTTGACCCACTGTGGGAAGGTGGTCGGCAAGGATCATGGTCATACCTTGAAGAAGTGATTGATCTGTCAATTAGTGACTTCCACATTTTCCCATGTGCTATGGCCCAAATGTTTCAGTTCTCTTGAAATTCATATGTTAAAATCCTTACCCCCAAAGTGATGATATTAAGAGGTGGGATCTTTGGGAGGGAATTAGTCCCAGAGGACAGAGTCCTCTTGAATGGAATTAGTGTGCTTGTAAAAGAGATCCCAGAAAGGTCCCTTGCCTCTTCTGCCGTGTGAGATTGTAAGGAGAAGACAGCTGTCTATCCAGAGAGGGGACCCTCGCCAGACGCCAAATCTGTCCGCACCTGGATCTTGCACTTTCCAGCCTCCACAACTATAAGAAATAAGTGTCTGTTTTTTTATAAGTCCTCCAGTCTGTGGGTTTTTTTGTTATAGTACCTTGAATGAACTAAGACACCATGTAAAACACCCTTGAGAAAAACCTTCAGTCCTGAAAACTGTTTCCCTGTAGTCTGGAACTAAACTGGATAATAATCTGAAATGCCCAAATATAGACTAAGGCTCCCAAAGTTCTCAAAATTGAGATAGGATCCAAGTTTTTGTAGAACTTAAAAATTTACAGTATGAGAAGCCCTCTTTAAGAAAAATAATACAAAATTATGAATAGAGTTAAGTGCTTTCTTAGAATAATAAAGTAAATTATGACAAATTACAAATATAAAAAGCTTCTAACTACCAAAAATGTAGCACATTTCCTCCCCCAATAAGCAGAATATGTTTTATTAATTAATTTCCCAACTCACATGTTTAATACTTTCTCTCTACATAATCTGGCTACTATATTTTTTGGTTCTCTTTGCATATGACAATGATGTTGCCATATCATTTTCTATGGAATGAATAGAAAGACAATTTTGTTTTGCCTAGAACAACTGATTGAAATTTGTTTTATTTTTATTTTCATTTTCTTTGGTAGAGATGGGGTCTCTATGTTGGCCAGGCTGGTCTCGAACTCCTGGCCTCAAGCTATCTTCCCTCCTAGGCCTCCCCAAATGCTAGGATTACAAGTGTGAGCCACCATGCCCAACTTTTATTGGAAAATTTTATTTCACTTTAACAACTTGTTATGGGAAACATTATTTAAATTTTTTGAATTTTGATCAAATTTGCAAAAAGCTCAGGTCAATTTTCTTCTCTCATGAGACGTATGATTTCAGGTACTCTTCTGCATTGACTAGTGTTTTGAATCAATGATATACATGAAATACTTTATCATCAACGTTCTCATTGCAGTGGCATATTAAGAATTTTATACTGACATTGATGTGTCGACATTTCATGTCAAATCCACAACCATCATTACCTGGCTTATCAAACAATTCAAGAATTATTCATTACTTCCATTTAAAACTTCTGATTATTTTGATGAATTACTTCTTTGATATGATCTGAGCATTTTTTTGCTCAGGTTTTTCTTTATATCAACATAATTTACATTAATCATCTTAGTGCTTTCATTTCATATTAGATTCCTGTTATATGAGTTTTCCCCAGTGCTTTAATAAAGAAATGTTAAAAGACAAAAGAAAGTACTTTTCATATGCATCCAATTCAAGGATCTGTAATTTCACACTTTTTAATTGAAATATTCCAATATAACTTTCCAAATGCAAGTAATGTATTTTAACTTTATCAACTTTTGAATAATCTTTTGCATCTTGGTTTGTTCAAGCTTTTTTTCCAAATATCTGGAACATAGAGTCCTTTAAGTGTTACAATAACTCCATAAAGGGTAGACCCTTTTATTATATTTAGACTCAAAAACAGAACAAAACGAAAGATCAACCAACCAACCACATATAAAAAGACTCCAAAGAGGCCGGGCACAGTGACCCAGCCTGTAACCCCAGCACTTTGGGAGGTCGAGGCTGGCAGATTGCCTGAGGTCAGGAGTTCAAGACCTGCCTGGCTAACATGGTGAAATTCTGTCACTACTAAAAATACAAATGTTAGCTGGGTGTGATGGTGGGTGCCTGTAATCCCAGCTACCCGGGAGGCTGAGACAGGAGAATCGCTGGAACCTGGGAGGTGGAGGTTGCAGTGAGCTGAGATCATACCACTACACTCCAGCCTAGGTGACAGAGCAAGACTCCGCCTCCAAAAAAAAAAAAAAAGAAAAGAAAAAGAGAGGAAAAAAGACTTCAAAGAGCTGGCAAGGATATTTTACAAGTTAGATCTCTTGAGAAAAAATGTATAAATGTTGCAAAACGTGAAGTAGTCAACAACTTCAGGCAGGTCTTTCTTCAAAGACATGTGAGGGAGGTCTCTTCACAAATCATGTCCTGCAAACTTTATTATTTATTTATTTATTTTTTTAACACATAGCATATTTAATCATTTTCCTACAGTTGCATATTTCTTCTTTCCCATGTTTTCACTGCTATAAATATGCAGTGATAAACATCCTTATACACAAAGCTTTGCAAGTCAATTAAAACTTTTAACATAAAAGTAGAACTTTACATTTATTTAATTCCATCACTTTTATTTTATTTTTTTTTTTAATTTATTTATTATTATTATACTTTAAGTTGTAGGGTACATGTGCACAACGTGCAGGTTTGTTACATATGTATACTTGTGCCATGTTGGTGTGCTGCACCCATCAACTCGTCATTTACATCAGGTATAACTCCCAATGCAATCCCTCCCCCCTCCCCCCTCCCCATGATAGGCCCTGGTGTGTGATGTTCCCCTTCCCGAGTCCAAGTGATCTCATTGTTCAGTTCCCACCTATGAGTGAGAACATGCGGTGTTTGGTTTTCTGTTCTTGTGATAGTTTGCTAAGAATGATGGTTTCCAGCTGCATCCATGTCCCTACAAAGGACACAAACTCATCCTTTTTTATGGCTGCATAGTATTCCATAGTGTATATGTGCCACATTTTCTTAATCCAATCTGTCACTGATGGACATTTGGGTTGATTCCAAGTCTTTGCTATTGTGAATAGTGCTGCAATAAACATACATGTGCATGTGTCTTTATAGCAGCATAATTTATAATCCTTTGGGTATATACCCAGTAATGGGATGGCTGGGTCATATGGTACATCTAGTTCTAGATCCTTGAGGAATCGCCATACTGTTTTCCATAATGGTTGAACTAGTTTACAATCCCACCAACAGTGTAAAAGTGTTCCTGTTTCTCCACATCCTCTCCAGCACCTGTTGTTTCCTGACTTTTGAATGATCGCCATTCTAACTGGTGTGAGATGGTATCTCATTGTGGTTTTGATTTGCATTTCTCTGATGGCCAGTGATGATGAGCATTTTTTCATGTGTCTGTTGGCTGTATGAATGTCTTCTTTTGAGAAATGTCTGTTCATATCCTTTGCCCACTTTTTGATGGGGTTGTTTGTTTTTTTCTTGTAAATTTGTTTGAGTTCTTTGTAGGTTCTGGATATTAGCCCTTTGTCAGATGAGTAGATTGCAAAAATTTTCTCCCATTCTGTAGGTTGCCTGTTCACTCTGATGGTAGTTTCTTTTGCTGTGCAGAAGCTCTTTAGTTTAATGAGATCCCATTTGTCAATTTTGGCTTTTGCTGCCGTTGCTTTTGGTGTTTTAGACATGAAGTCTTTGCCCATGCCTATGTCCTGAATGGTACTACCTAGGTTTTCCTCTAGGATTTTTATGGTATTAGGTCTAACATTTAAGTCTCTAATCCATCTTGAATTAATTTTCATATAAGGAGTAAGGAAAGGATCCAGTTTCAGCTTTCTACTTATGGCTAGCCAATTTTCCCAGCACCATTTATTAAATAGGGAATCCTTTCCCCATTTCTTGTTTCTCTCAGGTTTGTCAAAGATCAGATGGCTGTAGATGTGTGGTATTATTTCTGAGGACTCTGTTCTGTTCCATTGGTCTATATCTCTGTTTTGGTACCAGTACCATACTGTTTTGGTTACTGTAGCCTTGTAGTATAGTTTGAAGTCAGGTAGCGTGATGCCTCCAGCTTTGTTCTTTTGACTTAGGATTGTCTTGGAGATGCGGGCTCTTTTTTGGTTCCATATGAACTTTAAAGCAGTTTTTTCCAATTCTGTGAAGAAGCTCATTGGTAGCTTGATGGGGATGGCATTGAATCTATAAATTACCTTGGGCAGTATGACCATTTTCACGATATTGATTCTTCCTATCCATGAGCATGGTATGTTCTTCCATTTGTTTGTGTCCTCTTTTATTTCACTGAGCAGTGGGCAAACTTTAAAATGTTGTTCAGTGGTTGGTGATATCTCTCTAGAATAATTTCATTTTGTTGAATAACATCACAGATACAAGGTCTTACAATGGTGAAAAAAGTAAAAGTCACTTGCTTGGTTTTCTGCTATAATAGAACACCAAATATGTATCAATATTCTGTCATTTATCAGTTATAATCTATCAGTCATAACATGCATCTATCGTGGAATCTACAGCAATGAAGTGATATTTGATGTCTGGATTATTTATTTTATTTGCTATTTCATTTTACAGATATTTCCAGTTATTTTGATCAACTTTGGTGGGCAAATCAGTTACATTTTATCCATTTTGACATTTTCCCAAGTTCTTGTACAAAACCAAATCAATTTAGCAATCAGTTTGAAGTTAACCATGGAGTTTTATTATTCTAAGATTATAACTTTGTGACAAAGTAGTTTGAAGGACAAACTTCTTTTGCTTAAAAATATAGTAATTGTAAGTATTTTTTAAAGCAATTGAAAGAAACATTATTTTTTATTATGTGCTTAAGACATTGTCGTGGTGCATTTTTATTTGTTTACATGACATTCAAATAAACAACCTGTTTAGTCTTTGTGAAGTAGTCTCGAGAGCTTTCAACACATTCTTCCAGAAAAATATGCACTATTAAGTAATGTTGGTCTTGCTAAGAGTGATTTAAAAATAAAATAACCAGCCTGGCCAACATGGTGAAACCGCATCTCTACTAAAAATACAAAAATTAGCCAGGCATGATGGTGCATGCCTATAATTCCAGCTACTCGGGAGGCTGAGGCAGGAGAATCTCTTGAACCCCAGGGGTGAGCTGAGATCACAACCATTGCACTCCAGCCTGGGCCACAGAGCTAGACTCTGACTTAAAATAATAATAATAATAATAATAATAATAATAATAATATGCAACCTCCAGTTAGATTAGGCTATCATAAATGAGTTTAGCCGTTTTTAAGTTTCTTAATTCTTTGTTTGAGAAACATCTCTTCTGGCCATTATAAATTCTGTTTGATTCACTGTAAATATTATTGAAATCCATCTGACTTTCTTTAAACAGTGATGAATGAAAAATTAGTCCTCATTGTAACAGGCATGTTCTTATTTAAGTCAATGAATTCATCAAAATGAAGGCACTGTTGATCTCATGTATGCTCTAATGTCTGATGTCCATACAAACTGATTTATTTCATAAGAATTTTATCTTCTGCATGTGTTTTCTTGTTTGATAGTGCCCTGATTCTTCTAATTATCCTTATTTCTTCTTGTCATTTTTATTGTCTATCTTTTCTAGATTACTGTACTTCTATTACTGTTTAACATGATCTTGATCAGAGTTTTTAATCTCAGTACTTATGTAGGAAGGGTCTTTAATATGTACAAGTTTCCCCCAGTCTTTTTTCTTTCGGGTTATGTTTTTAGCTTCCATTAGGGTATTTTATTCCTGCCATATGTGAATTTTGAGATAATAATAGTTCTGAAAAAATATAAAATTAATCTGAAATTCAAGCATACACAAAAGAAATTTAAATGATTTTAAATTGCCACTGCATTGTGTTAGGTTACATAGTTGTGTACTCATTTTTACACAACTTACACTGCTGATTATTTACATAAGTACTAGCTTTGTCATGCGAACACTTGTTTCTTTGGCCAATTTTATTGTCTTAGTGACAGATTTTACCAGGAACTACCAGATTTTTCCAGGACAAGAAGTATCAGAGGTTCTGAAACATAATTCAAAACTCTTTGGATGCATAAAACATGTGATTCTACATACAGCTATATTTGAATTTTTTAGTATTCCATAGGTTTATAACTTACAAACATGGGATTCTGACAAATTTTAGTGTTGCTTTTCTGCTCAAAAAAGAAAAACAAAGTATGGTGCATTTGTAATTGTGTATGCCGCCATGTTTGTTATTTCTGATGGGAGAGAACTTCTATTATGACTAGACACCAACAAGAAACAAATCTTACACTTAACAATTTTATATTTCTAATGTGGAAGAAATGCCCACAGCCTACTTTCAGGCTATGCATATTTCAAAATCTTATTTTTCCTCTACTGCTGACATACTACCACTGGTGTGTGTCAGAGGATGTATTAATATCACAATACACCTTCTGGTTCTGATGTTCATGAAGGAATGCTAAGAGAATCAGCATAGTGGATGGCAGGAATGTTCCCAGAAGCGACTTATCTTCTGGGTAAATTAGCAACCACATAACTGTACATGTATGTTATTGTTGTAGGACTTTCTCCGTAGTTCAGCTAAGAGCCAGGTCCTTGTCACATGGTCATGAAATATTAGGCTTGCAAACACTTTGAAGGGTGAGAAAAATGGAATTTTTTGGTCAAAAAGGGAAACACGAACTCTCAGCAGAGTAACGGTCCTGCTATACATGCTTCCGGCCTCACAGATTGAATCCCAGGTTCCACCAAGGAAGAGGAGGGGCCAGGCTCCTCCCTGCTGCACATCCGGCGAACTTCCTTGGCTCCACCCCAGCATGTCCTCCCTCCAGTGCACAGACCGGTCAGAGGTTCCCCCGATCCCTTTAATCTTGTCTGTCTCTTTATTGCCTATCACAAAAATATATCCCATTAACCTAAATGTATTTCTACATTAATTTCATTGTGTATAACTATGAAAATGTTGATAACTATTCCAAAGTCACCAACCACAAGGGGAAGAAGTATAATACAACAGAGTTGGAATTGAATAAAATTGACAAACTTAAGGAATTGCAGTTAACATATCTCACTTTTGCAAAATATACAAAGACTTGCAATCCTGAGAGCACATTGTTTGGGCTTCTCCCAGGTCCTGACTAGGGTTAGTGGAAGGGAAGGGCCCTGAAACATAAGCTTCACTGGTTTCATGGCACATCCACCTTGGCTTGAAATTCTTGCATCTTTTGGATTTCAGCTTCCATCTGAGTCATAACATTAGGTGATATTTCAAGGATCAATGTGGACCAGTTCTAATTAGACAGACAGACAGTGTTGCAGTGACAACAATTGTAAGAAATACCCAACAAGCTCTAGTCCACAGGGGTGTCTAAGGATTAAACTCAAGCTGGATTTCTTTCAAGATGCCACCTCTGCTGCTCTCTCCACTTGCTTTTCATCTCACTGCAAGTAAGAGGGTAGGTCCTTGTGCCTTTGGCACTTAGGAAGAGCATGTTTTAAATGAGCAGATTCTACACTTTACATTCAATGTAAGGAAGGGCAGGGTGCTGGGTTGAAGCCACAGCAAGAAAGTTACAGGATTCTGAGAAAAGAATAAATGCCCTTATTTTTTCTGATAAAAAATGTAACGGATGATGCCTGTTTACTTGCTTTATTTATGTATATTTTCCTTTAGCCATTTATCTTGGATGCTTGACCCCTTTGGGCTAAGGCATTATTCTAATACCACCTTGCAGAGGCAGCGGGGCTATTACATAAAGCAGGCAGTAAATCAAAGCTGTTGGCTACAGTTGTAGAGGGTGACACAGCCTCACTGACCCAGCTGGAAATTTCTACCAGGGATGTCATTTCTTTTCATTAAGATTTAGTTCTTCAAAAATGCTCAAAAAACACTTTAGAAAGCAAAAGACAGGGATTATATAATAAGCCTTCCTGCACATGCCCCATACTTCTATTTGAAGTAAATCCACTTCAAATAAGCAAGATTCCTTTTTTAAAAAACCTTCAGCTTTATTTTTTCGATCTAAATTTTACATTGTACGGAATAATTTTTACATTAAAAGCATTTCCAAACAGATGCCTGTTCAGTATTTATTTTCTTCCCTCCCTACTCCCAACTGCACCTGAACTCCAAAGGGCAAAGGTATTCATTGGTCTTTTACGGATGCACACCAAGTACCTAAACCACCACCTGGGTCAAAGCAGCCACTTTTGCCGAAAGAGTGCATCATTCCAACAAGGTTCATGCTCCAAAGAGATACATTATATTTATGCTGTGGATTGTCAAACCTACAGATCTAACCCTCTGTACCTGTGCAGCTAAGTCACGTTATCTCAAAGGCATCAATTAAAATATTTTAGGGTTGCTTACGAGATTAGATTTTAATACAGATTAATCTAAATGAGCTGCCAACTAGCAGAGAACAGGACCTTGAAGACATATGACACAGTCAAGCAATTAATATGGAGGTCAGGAATAGGAGAAGGAAGTATCCGTGTGCCTGGGGCCAGAAGTAGGCATGGACGTGTTAAAATAAATTACAGTCACCTACCGATTGTTTGTTTGTTTAAACAGTTCAGGCAATGGTTCTGCATGAGTATGATTACAGCATTTTCCTCAATTCATAATTTTATTTTTGAAGCTTGGAAGCTTATCTTCTGGAGTCCGTCCATATCTTTGAAGCTGAAATTGAAAATTCTAACTGCGATCTGAGCAAAGTTCCACAGTTTATTTGCCTTTTTTTTTTTTTTTTTTTCCTGAAGCAAAGTCAGTTGAGAAATCCCACACCGCAGACCTTGTCTTTTCCCAGTGATTTATTAACTATTTTGATTCCATCTGCAAAGTTTTGCTCTGTGGTTTGTGCCTAACATTTTAAATGCTTAAGAGTCAAGCAAAACGCTGTCTTCCTTGAGAAAAAGTCAAGTCACCCAATCTGGAATATTTTATGTTTTGGTTGTAAATGAAGCTTTAATTCTGACCGTAGCCAGGCTGTCACTTCAGGGATGCAAAACACAAATGATCTTTTCCTGTATCTGAAAGACTACATGCCACTGTGTTCTGCCTTCAACAGGTATAAGAATTTCTGCTATTTGTCAAAATGGTAACAGAACTGACACCAGGAGTATCTCATAGTAGTAGCTGAATTTTACGCACATCAAAACATTTCATTTTGAGTCTCATGTGTTCTTGATACATGCCTATTACGTTTATTTTTGTTCAGAACAAAAATCAGTGTTTGACTGTAAGGTTTAAAATACCATTAATTAGAGAAAGGAGTAATTGGTCCAATTTGGAGAAATGCTGATAATCAAATTGGTGTACCTTCTTGTATTATGAGTGACATTTTGTAACAGTTTCCAGGTTTTAATTACCATGAGCTTGCATTTCAAAACACGAATTAAGGTTTCTTATTGTTTCTTTTGTAGCCAAACATTTTACCCTGAGGCTACTAAGGAAGAAAAGACAAAGGCAGACATCTGCAATTTTTAAAGCAGCTGCTTATTCCTCTCCCTCTATTTACTAAAAAAGAACATGTGTTTAGGGTGGAGAGGGGGCATGTTGGGGGAAGGTGGGGAAGTAAGGGATGGGGAGGGGGGGATGGGAGGAAAAGCAAGACCACTCACCTCTTGGGTTCTTGGCACTCCAAGAACGATCTGTAATCCCAGCACTTTGGGAGGCCGAGGCGGGTGATCACGAGGTCAGGAGATCGAGACCATCCTGGCTAACACCGTGAAACCCCGTCTCTACTAAAAATACAAAAAACTAGCCGGGCGTGGTGGCGGGCGCCTGTAGTCCCAGCTACTCGGAGGCTGAGGCAGGAGAATGGCGTAAACCCGGGAGGCGGAGCTTGCAGTGAGCTGAGATCGCGCCACTGCACTCCTGCCTGGGTGACACAGGGAGACTCCGTCTCAAAAAAAAAAAAAAAAAAAAAAACGATTTGGTGATAGTTTGATGAGTCATAGAAAATTTTCTTGGTAGATGAACAATAAAAATGAATATTTATTTATTTACCCATTTAAGAAATGTTTGAGTGCCTACCAAAAGCTAAGGCAGTGTTCTAGGTACTAGGACAGCAGTAATAAATGAATGCCTTTACTCCCCAGAGACCTGCGAAAGGGTGGAGGAGATAAGAATAGAGTAGGGCTGGGCGCGGTGGCTCACGCCTGTAATCCCAGCACTTTGGGAGGCTGAGGCGGGCGGATCACAAGGTCAGGAGATCAAGACCACGGTGAAACCCCGTCTCTACTAAAAATACAACAAATGAGCCAGGCGCGGTGGCGGGCGCCTGTAGTCCCAGCTACTCGGGAGGCTGAGGCAGGAGAATGGCATGAACCCAGGAGGCAGAGCTTTCAGTGAGCCAGGATCGCGCCACTGCACTCCAGCTTGGGCGACAGAGCAAGACTGTCTCAAAAAAAAAAAAAAAAAAAAAAAAAAAAAGAATAGAGTAGGTACGTATACATGAAGAAAATACACAGGTAGATAAATGTGTAGAAAATATAACTCATCTTTTATTTCAAGATTTCAAAATTATGAGGTAAAAGTAATTTGTGACTTCTGTTGAGATTTATGCCCTCTATTAGACGAAGCCTGAAATATGTAACAGAAATCTAGATCAGTACTGTACAATAAAAATAGTATGTGAATCCTGAAGGTGAGACACATTATGGAATGTTAGATTTTTCAGTAGCCATATTTAAAAAAGTAATAAGCAGGTGGAATTAATTTTAATACTATATTTAACCCAGTATACCCAAAACACTCTTTTTAAATGTCAATAAAATAGTTTTATTTTTATGAGATGTTTTTTGAGATGTTTTACATTCTGCTTTTCTACAAAGTCTTCAAAATACAGTATATATTTACAGCATATCTCGATTCAGATTAGCCACGTTTCACGTATTCAATAGCCGCATGTGCCCAGTAGCTGCTGTGCTGCAGTGAAGTCTCTAGATTATCAGTTCTGGTTGTCAGAACCTATCTGTCCCTGTGTTTTCTCTGTAATATGGGCTGTTGTCTTGACAGATGTTTCCTACTTATTATTCATTTATTCTACATTTAATAAATATAAGTTAGTTTTTAGGCATGCTGCCAGGTGCTGGGGGTGTTGCCGTGAATAAAAACAAAAATCTCTGTCCTTATGAAGTTTATATTCTAGTGGGTACTATTATCCGGGACAATCTCAGATTCCAAGATATATTTAAGAGTGTCATCCCTTTTCTGCTATTTTATTAGGCAATTTTCACCAATGAACATATGCTACATAGTCTTACTAAAACCAGAACCTGTCTTCCCTTTGAATAATTTCCACACATGAAACTCCAAAATATTCTTTCCAATTCATATCACTATGAATCAGAATGAAGTCATTGCAAATGATGGTCAGTGAAGAAGAATAGAAGGGAGGTTGGAAAAAGTCAGACTTATTGCCTCAAGCCTTTTCTGCCATTCCTACAGTGATTGGAATACTCAGTGTATTACAATTTGTCCTCACTTTGTTAGAATCAACTTTGTTATCTTAAACACCCAATCATATAGCCAAATAACAACATCAACAACAAAAAGAAGTGTTCCAAAACCACTAACCTGGGAGCAACTCTAATGTAGGGGGTAAACAGGTATTTTATCACGTTTATTCTTTGCTTTTGTTTATTTTAATGCAGCCTGTCTTAGACATTTTCTGTTGCTATCACATAACACAACTGACTGAGCAAATTATAAAGAAAAGAAATTTATATCTCACAGTTCTGGAGGCTAGAAAGTTCAAGAGCAGAGCATGGTGCTGGCATCCAGCGAGGGCCTTCTTGCTGCGTTATAACATGCTGGAGGGCATCACATGGCAAGAGGGCAAGAGCACGTTTGTCAGCTCAAGTCTGTTTCCCTCTTCTCATAAAACTACCAGTCCCATCATGAAGGCCCCACATTGATGACCTTATCTCATCCTAACTACCTCCCAAAGACCCCACCTCCAATCAACATATGAATTTGGAGAATAAGTCTCCAACACATAAAATTTGGTGAACATATTCAAACCTTAGTATAGTCCATGAGAAGATCTTCTCTAAGGGAAAATTTGCTAATACAGCTCGAAGTCAATGTGTTCATGGGGACTTCTGTTTTCCAGCAGTGATTCTCACCCTTGGCTGAATCTGGGAATCAACTTCTTGTGTTTTAGAAATTCTAATACTCAGGCTAACTCCAGAACAATTAAATAAGTTTGTCTGGGGTGTGGCCAGAGCATTAGTATCTTTAAAGCTACAGAGAAGATTGCTAAGTCCAGAAAGGCTGAGCACCACTGCAGCAGGCACACTCCCCATTCTTTTTGCCTCCCATTGTATTGGGCATTAGCCACTTTAGCCTTTGTAATTTCCTGTCCAGGAAGTTAATCTAAGAACTTTCTTCTGTTGACGTGAATGTCAATGTGAGTTGCCTTTCTTCACTCAGTTGAGAACCATCTTTCCAATTTCCAAAAACCCCTTCCATCATAATCAGATGCCACTTCAAAATAAATTTTAGTGTCATTCACATGACACTGGATGCCCATGTTGGGCATTTAATTATGATGCACGACAGTTTGGAACTTGGGGAGATGGCACTAAAATTTATTACAAACTCCACTGAACTTCTGAAACCATTTAGAGTCCTCACTATTCAAGTGTGATGGGGGAACCAGCAACAAGGGCATCTCCTGGAAGCTTGTTACAAATGCACATTCTCAGGCCTCACCCCAGACCTGCTGAATCAGATTCTGCATTTCAACAAGATCCCCAGGTGGTTAGTATGCACATTAAAGTTTGAGACGCCCTGGCTAAGTGTCAGTTACAGAATATATGTCACAAACTGAATTATGATATATTCATTGTCTATACTAATTCCAAGGGCTCTTCGATTTTCATGGATTTCAGCTTGTGTGTGCTGAAGCCTGTGGCAGACACCTTGCAGACCTCCAGCCATCTCTCTGCTGAAGAATCTTTGCTCTGAAGCAACCAATAAAAGGGATTTCTTTCTCCTTAAAGAGCAACTGAGGCGGAAGCATACCAGCATGAGCTTCCTGGTAAGTAACAGTTCTTTGTATTAGGCTCTGGGTCTGTTCCAATTCATTCCTGCTGCCTCCTTTGATGAGATATTTTTCACACCTTCATTCTTTCTTTCATCCAGATTTCTCAACCAAATATGTTTCCCACTGAGGGGTTAGCAACTATACTTTTATTTTCTTCGGCATGGGCCTGAACTTTAGCATGGCTCACCTTGACCCTGCTTCCAGGCAGAGCTTCTCCCATCTATCAGCCTCTCCATTTCACAGTCAATTGCTTCCTTTTAGTTTTTTTTTTTTCTCGTAGTATCATTTACCTGAATTTGTGAACTACAGAAAAGCATTAGATATAGACTTACAATGCTATGTCCTTAACAGTAAACTGTAAGGTCATTTCATTTTTTTTTTTTTTTTTTTCTGGAGACAGAGTCTCATTCTGTCACCCAGGCTGGAGTGCAGTGGCACGATCTTGGCTCACTGCAACCTCTACCTCCCAAGTTCAAGTGATTCTCCTGCCTCAGTCTCCCAAGTAGCTGGAATTACAGGTGCCCGCCACCACACCCGGCTAATGTTTTGTATTTTTAGTAGAGACAAAGTTTCACTATGTTGGCCAGGCTTGTCTCAAACTCCTGACCTCAGGCGATCCACCCACCTCAGCCTCCCAAAGTGCTGGCATTGTTGTCATGAGCCACCACATGCGGCCAGAATGTAAGGTAATTTCTAATAGCACTTTCCTCTTCCTTATTTGCTCCACTTCCTGGAAAGATATTTAGCTTGTTCTTGTCTTAGTACTTCTTTTCTGCTGCTAAAACTATGTAGTGAAGTATGATCAATGAAGCTTAAAATATCTTAGTTGCAAAGGTGGGGGAAAAATAAAACTCCACAATTTTCATTTGGTAAATCTCTCTCTCTTTATATATATGTATGTGTGTATGTGCATGTGTGTGTGTGTATACACTGTATATATATTCAGGGATTATGACATTTTCATGGATATATACTGTATGTATATACAGATGAATATAGATATAAAGATAGAAAAAGAGATACATATTATGTACTTGTACACACATAGCTACCCTCCTCCCCACCTTTAAACCATTGAGTAACTGATATAGTATCATCTTGTGGCAGTAATTGGTTATTTTTTTCTGGCTGGCATGCTAACTCATTCCAAGTTCTCTGGTTCTAGCCCTGATCATTCACTGCAGGTCAGGGGAGGAGATGATCCTGACCTCACCATCTTCACAATGTATGTCATCCTCCTGGCAACAGCATTTGTGCCAATCAGTGATTATGTGACTTGAGAAGAGCCAATCCCAAGTCTTCCCTGGGACTGAAATTTCTTCGGGGATTCCAAGATGGAGCTGCTAGCAGTAATATAACTTATTTTGTGGAGAGGATCTATTGCAAGAGAAGAAATAAATAATTAGGAGAAAAGTCAAGCACAGATGTATAAGAATCTTAGGGAATTCCTGAAACCTATCTTCCTATAGCTTCCTTTCTCTTTGACATACTTTCCCAAATTATTGTTGTGGGCCAATAATTGAGTCTTTTGCTTATGCTGATTTGAGTAGGGTTTTATCACCTGTATTTGAAAGAGTCTTAGATAATGTCAGTGTATTTCTACATTCATATTGATGCAGGATTTTTCTCGGCTACCTTGCCAGTCGAGGACCTCCATGGCTGGCGATGTCTCCACCTAAGCGTTGCTGGACAACAGGCCTGCCGCAGGAGGCACCCTGTCCACTCAGCCTCCTGGGCTATGCCTGGCTTGTACACTGGCCCTCATCCTACACTCACTGCACGGTCCATGCTCAGTTTGCAGCTAGTATCTGAGTTTGGCAGTTCCCGAGTTCTTGTCCTGCCTCCAAGACGAATGAGGTTATGATGACAATCAAAAAGTAAGGAGGTGGGAGAAGAATTTTATTGAGCGATAGAACAGTTGTCAGTGGGGAAGGGAGGTGGTCTTTCCCACAGTGTGACTGTATCCAGGGCTTTCAATGCTCAGAATAGGGGAGTGCATGATGATTGGTTTGTGAGTATGCGGAAAAGGCTAAAACAAAGGCACCACTCAAAGATGGGCATGACATTGTAAAAAAACAATTGTTGGAGGGGTATTACAAAATAGGTGAAAGGTAGGGATCAATCAGAGGAGAGCGGGCCAAACAGGAAAAGAGGTTCTCAATCTGGTCCAGGGCTTTACTTGGGACTTGTAGCTTGACTTTCAGGCTATAAACTGTCTTTGGTTGAAGGTAGAGTTTCACCAGGGACCTGCTCCTACCTACCTAGGGATTTGTCTGCCTCCTGCTGCTATCAATATTTATTCACCTTCTTTCTATTTTGATCTCCATATTGCCAAAATGTTCAACATTTGTATAGCAGGTTAGACTTAAATGTTAGACATAAATTTCTTAGGCAAGTAATCAAAGAATTCTCATTTAGGCAACAAGGAAACTGTTTTTGGAGCAGGTCAGAAACTGAACTGTTTTGGTGTTGAACATACTGACTTAAAGCTAGACTTTCACTGGAAAAGGCAAAGAAAGGGGATTTCCCTGACAGCCTCCAGAGGGAACACCTTGAAACTGATATATACTTATATAGCTATCCATACCATACTCCTATAAGTTAATCAATTTGTGTTGTTTTAAGCCACTGAGTTTGTGTTGATTGTTTTGCCAGCAATAGGAAACTAATCACTGATCAACTGCCTCATCTGAATCTCAGTTGTCAAGAGAGAATACCCCTGATTTGTGGTTTCTTTTGCCTCTCCAGTAAGGCCTGGCCACATCACTTCCTGCTGTGCAGTAGTGTCTTGAGTCCCCAGCCTTTCATGTCTTTAGGGCTGAGCAGGATGGAAAGATTGATCCCACCACTAACTTCAGCTCTCTGCCTCTTTTGCCCATCTCCCAGCCATGACACTGCCAGGGCCCATCTTACTGTACACTGCTTATTAGCTGTCACTGGCTGCGGCCTTCGCTCTGGGACTAAGCTTGAATCTAAGTACTAAGATCTACTTCCGCTTTAGGACAGTGTTTCTCATTTGCTGTACCCCAGGGCTGGGAAGCCCTGTCCAATACACCACCAGGTTGGTAGATCTGAGAGAGGAGGGGATTTGAGGGATCATACATTTCTGTTTGCCTCTGGACTCTGCAACAAACTAGTAGCAGGATTTTGAACAAGTTGCTTTATTTTTCTGAGTGACAGAATCTTCCCTCCTTCCCTCCTCCTCTCTCCTCTACTCTCCTTCCTTTCTTCCTCTTTCCCTTCCCTCCACTTCCTGTCTCTCCCTTCCCCTGCCCTCTCCTTCAACTTCCCTTTTTGAAATGTAAGAAAAAGATAATGTCCACCTCTTCTTAGTAATGTAAGAACTCTCTAACTGAGCAAACACACACAAAAAAACATCTGTTAGGGGAAAAAAGTCTCTAAAGTCGAGTTTTTAATAATACTGAGTTTGGGGATGCCTCAATCGCCTCCACTTAGATCCGAGAGTTTTTTTCTGTAAAGGGCCAGATAGTAAGTGTTTTAGATTTAACGGGTCATGCTTTCTCTAGGACCACTACTGAGCTCTGCTGTTGTAACACAAATGTAATCATAGACAATATGTGAACACATAAGCGTGTGTTTTAATGCAACTGCTTTTAAAAACAGGCTTAGGGGCCATAGTTTGCATATCTTTGATTTAAATCCTTGTGCTGCCCTTTGTCATGTTACACACATTGCATATTCTTCAGAGCAAGCGAATAACAAAATAAGAAAACACCTTATAACCCATAACCCCAACCATCGCTGTTCTTACACTTGCTCATTCAACAGTTCAGAAAACATTCATCAAATTCTAGCTCTGCCCATAACATTGCAGAATGTCTTTTTATTCCTCCTTTTATCCAGTATTCGTGATTGCCGCGTTTAATTCAGCATTTCTCCATCTGGATTCCCTTCAGAGCTCCCAGCAGCCCTGAGCTTGCCTCAGTGTTTTTTTTTTGCTAGAGGATTAATATATATATTTATAATATATATACACACTATATATGTATATATAATACATGTTAAAACATTTATAGAATGTTTCTGCTATCTATAAATGATTGTAACTTTCCTGCCTGCCATATATTTTATGTAAATAATAGAATAAAAACATTTTAAAAACACGGAAATGTGTGATGAATACAGGAAATGCCATCTGCAATTCTCCCACCATATAGATCTTAGAGTTTTGAACTGTATTTAGTGGAAACTAGTTGCTGTCTCTCAGCCACTAGAGGATTCATATCTGTGATTATTAGAGAAGTTGAAATGAAGTGTCTTTCTAATGGCTGTTTCTCAAAGCAGATCGCAGGTTGGTTTAGTAAAACCAGGTCATCAGTATGCGGCCAAGTGTTGCTGGGGTCTGCTCTAAAGCAATATGAGGTGGGCCACTTCTCCTTTCGTATCAGTAGCCACTCAGATCTCTTCATTCGTCTTTATTCGGGCAGCTCCTCAAATTTCCCACTGGCATCCTTATCCTGTCCTTTTAAATTTAATGCTAAGACCAAGGCCACATGTTATATTGGTCAGATTGGTTAGACCTAGAAAATATGAGAGATATCAAAACAATTTATTTCACTCGGAAAAACAACACTTTAAAATAAGCAAAATTCAAAATCTATTATGTCCAGGAAAGCTTTTGGTGACTTTCCTAGACTTCTGGTGAATGTAGAATAATTGACAAGTGGAGCTTGTTGTCCACGGAGCGCAGCAGAATGGGTGATTTAGTAAATCACAGGCTGAAATGTATTTTAATAAACAATTTCCTCATTCAATTCAGCATTTGAATGTCTTGCTGCTTACTTTGATTTGAGGTCTGCAATATCTAAATCATTTTCAAGTGTTTCACAAAAATAACCTTCCCATGTGTTACTCACCCAATGCTTCATTAATTAACTCTCCTCCTGTGGTCAAAAGGCTAATAGAAATGACTTCTGGCAGTCCTCTCCCACGGACCGAAAGACGCCAATTATCTCCCGTTAACCATTCACAAGATCAAAGACACAAGCACACAGAGATGAGGGATACAAAGATAGGGAAGCAGGACAAAAAACACCAGTTACTGAACTGATTGGTGAAATTGATGGATTTTCTTTTTCCTTTTTTCCTTTTTTTTTTCTTTTTTTTCTTTTTTTTTTTTTTTTTTTGAGACGGAGTCTTGCTCTGTCGCCCAGGATGGAGTCCAGTGGCGCGATCTCAGCTCACTGAAAGCTCCGCCTCCCGTGTTCACTCCATTCTCCTGCCTCAGCCTCCGGAGTAGCTGGGACTACAGGCGCCGCCACCACGCCCGGCTAATTTTTTGTATTTTTAGTAGAGACGGGGTTTCACCATGTTAGCCAGGATGGTCTCAATCTCCTGACCTCGTGATCCACCCGCCTCTGTCTCCCAAAGTGCTGGGATTACAGGCGTGAGCCACACGCGCCCAGCCTCTTTTTCCCTTTATAGGAAGCAGAATCACCTGCTTTTGCTCATTCCCAAATATGATTTGGAAACAAGATGATGCTAGCTGGGCTCTTTTTCTCCACTTGTTAGGTGTTACAACATTTGTAGTTCGGTCACCCTCTGATCCTTGGAAGACTGAAGAACTTTAACAGAGAGGGCGAATAAGAGTCCATGATAAAATAAAAATAAAGAGAGGGAGATAGGGGAAAAGCAACCTAGGCCATCTTTAACAGAACTTACAGAAAACAGACAAGAAAGGGAAAATTTATTTTACAAAATAGTTAATATTTTTCTCTTTTGGCAAGTATAATGCATTTTTAACAAATTTTCAATTTCCCAAATACTTCAGATAGTCTTAATTTTTGTTATCTATGTACTTTCTCCTCAACATGCTCAGAGATACTTTCTTAACTTATGAAAAGAAGTTAGTCCTCATTTTTAGATGAAAGCCCAATTTAAAGAAGTCAGAGCCCCGTAGACAGAAACAGAGCCCCATAGGCAGAAACAGCCCGTTCCTGCTGGGTTGGGGTAGCGTGGAGCCTCCCAACAACACCCTTCTCTTGTGAAAGCACAAGGCAGTGACTCACGTGGTGCATTTGAAAGATTCAGAAATGCCCGTTCGCTGCAGAATATCACCCTTACTGTTCACAAGGCTGTAGTAAGGTTCCTTCATTTAAGTCCTTTTTTATTTTTTTCTTCTTTTTTTTTTTTTTTTTTTTTTTTTTTTTGTTTGAGACGAAGTCTTGCTCTGTCGCCCAGGCTGGAGTGCAGTGGTGCGATCTTGGCTCACTGCAAGCTCCGCCTCCCGGGTTCCCGCCATTCTCCTGCCTCAGCCTCCCGAGTAGCTGGGACTACAGGTGCCTCCACCACGCCGGCTAGTTTTTTGTATTTTTTTAGTAGAGACGGGGTTTCACCGTGTTAGCCACGATGGTCTCGGTCTCCTGACCTCGTGATCCGCCCGTCTCGGCCTCCCAAAGTGCAGGGATTACAGGCTTGAGCCACCGCACCCGGCCATTAGTCCTTTTTTAAAGGATAAAATCTGATAGCAAGTAAGAATAACATTTACTTCCTTGAATTTGCTAATTAGACCTCCAGGCAACCACGCTAAAGAAGCTAAATACATGCATCACAGGATGGGTTCTTGTGAATGCAATGATGGAAGGAAAAGGAGAAGAGGAAGGCAGGTGAGGACTTTGCTATAAATGTTTATTGATTTCAAATGATCTGCTCCCCCCTTTCCCTTCCTCCTCCATACTCTCTTTATCCATCCCTCCCTCTCCCATTTTCCTTTTCTTCCTCTTCTCCCTTTTTTTCTTCTTTCATGCTTCTCTTTCTTCCTTCAATTCTTCTTCAATATTCAGTGGAAAAGCCATGGCATGGGAATGAACACAATGGTCGACATGGGAGGAAGGAAGGAAGGTGCAGCAGTCTGTTGGGGATGCAGGGCATGAGGATGACAAGAAGGGCATCTGTGGAAAGTTGGGGTGCAGGGGGTGGTCATGAAGGTGGCCAATCAGAAGTGGAAAGAAGAGAACATCTACAGTAAGAGAGGACAGGGTAGCTTGGTCCACAGAGGGAGGAACAGCTAAAGTAAATCAGGGTGGTTTGAGCCTGATTGTGGTAAGGCGGGGACAATTGAGAAACAGGTTGCAGCAGGTGGTGAAGTGTGGGGGGCAGGTCAAAGCTAGGTGGGGGCAGCTGTAGTTAGGAGCTTGGGCACAGAGTATCGAATGCTGAATTAAGGGTGGCATATCCCTCCCACATAGGGAGCCAATAGTGGTCCCCAGCAAGTTGTCAAGATTGTGAGTAAGGACCAGAGGACACCTGTTGGGAGGGATATGACAGATCAGTGGTAGATTGGTTACATATAAAGACAATTCTTATAGTAAATTGGTATTAGAAGGTAAATAGGAGTCAGTTTTTCACTGTTGGGAATAGATTGAAAATACAGAAATGAGGGAAGTTAGAAGGAACCCTTCGTAGTTGATTTAGAATTGGAGTTATTGATGTTAACTTATACCTTTCAATACATATTTAGGGATAACTAATGATGTAAATGGCTTATTGCTAAATTGTTTTTATTAGTTGTTGAATTGTGAGAGTTCTTCATACATTCCACATACAAGTCCTGTATCAAATGTATCTTTTTCAAATATTTTCTCCCAATTCTGTGGGCTATATTTTTTCTTTCATGATAGTATCCTTGAAAACACAATGCTAGTTTTGATAAATTCTCATATATCAACTTTTCTCCTTTGTGTTTTTGGTGTCATATTTAAAAGACCATCACCTAACCCAAAGTTACAGAAATGTATGACTATTTCTTCTTCTAAGGAGTACTATAGTTTTTGGCTCTTATACTTAGCTCTGCAATATTTTTGAATTAATTTTTGTAAAAGGTATGAGGTAGGGATTCAACTTCATTCTTATGTCAACTTTTTTGATACTTCTACTAGAACTTAATTACAGGAGAAGTGGTTACAGGAGGTGGCAGGGAAGACTCAGTCAGTCCTCAGCTCCACCATCAATGACCCACAGTAATACATAAATCGGCAGGAGTGGGCAAGGAGAAGAGATAGCATAACAAGCAGTGATAGCACAGCCCCCAGGCTCCCAAGCTATCTATAGGTGGGTAACACTCTTTCAGTACTTTCTGCTAATGTTCACTTTATGATGCGAGCATTTAACTCATTAATATTTAATGTTAATGCCGATAAGATAGGATTTACATCTGCCATATTGTTAGTTGATTTCCACGTCTTAAGTCATTTTGTGTTCTTCCATTCTTTCCTTATTTCCTTCTTCATATTAAGAAGATATCTTCTGGTATGCTTTTTAAATTCTGTTTTTTAAAAAATTATATTTTTAGTTATTTTATAATGATTTCCTGAGAAATGACAAACATATATTTATACTGTTTTATATGTCCTTATATAGCTGCTTTCATCAGTGCTATTTCTTTATGTAGTTTAGACTTCTATCTAATCTCCTCTTATTTCAGACTAAAGGACTCCTTTTCTTACTTCTTATTGGGTAGGACTGCTTGCAGTAAATTCTCAGTTTTTGTTTTTCTGGTAATGTCTTATTTTCCATTCATTCTTGAAAGATAGCTTTGCTGGCTGTGATTGACAAGATTTTGGGGTCTGCCCTTTCAGTATGTCATCCCACTGTCTTTTGGCCACCATTGTTTGTGGGAAGAAGTCAGCAGAAGAAGTCAAGGAATTTTATTGAGGATTCCTTGTATGTGATGAGTCAGTTTTGCCTTGTTTCTTTCAAGATTGTCTCTTTGTCTTTTATCAGTTTGACTATGATGTGTCTAGGTATGGATCTGAATTCATCAAATTTGAATTCATTTAATGGACAGATTAATATTTTTCATCAAAGTTGGTATGTTTTTGGTCATTATTTCCTCAAATATTCTTTGTGCCCCTTGTTTGCTTTCTCTTTCCCTTCTGAGATTTCTATTTCTATTATGTATATTTTGGTACAATTGATGGGGTTTCACAGCTCTCAAAAGGTCTTTTCATTTTTCTTCATTCTTTTTTTTTTTTTTCTGTACCTCCCACTAGACAATTTCAATCGACATATCTTCACTTTTGTTGATTATTTGCTGGCTCAAATATGTTGTTGAGACTCTTCAATGAATTTTCCATTTCCTTGATTGTACTTTTCAACTCAAGAATTTCTATTCAGTTCTTTTTTATATTTTGCCTTTTTATTGATATTCTTTTTTTTTTTTTTTGTGAGACATTATGCTCATACCTTCCTTTAACTTTTTAGACATTTTTTTCAGTTTTTGGAACATGTACTATCTGATTTAAGTATTTTATTTATCAGTTTCAAAAGGTGGACTTCTTCAAGGCAGTTTCTATTAACTGTTTTTTAAAAATTCATTTATGGACTATAGTTTCCTGGGGTTTTTTGCAAGTCACATACAAGTTTTTATTATGTTAAAAGCTGAACATTTTTAATATTATAAACTTGTAACACTAGAAATCAAATTCTCCTCCCTACCCAAGGTTTTCCATTGTTGCTGTTTGTTTGTTTAGTCATTTTCCAGGACTAATTCTATAAAGTCTGTATTCGTTGTCATGTGCAGCCCCTGAGGACTCTGCTCAGCATAGAAGTCAGATTATTATTAGATAGAATTTTTCCAAATGCCTTGAACCAATATGTTTACTACCCATTGCTGAGGCACCCATATGCTGACAGTGTGTTGGAACACATTTTCGTCTTTATCAGTCTTCAATTTTATCTTGATTTTTACTTTCTACTTGTTCAGAGCCTCAAGATCAGCCAGAGGTGGAAGATGAGTGTTTTATCAGCTCTTTCCTGGGCACATGCATTACCCTGCACATGTGCATGGGCTTTGAGATTTCCAGAAATACACAGAATCTTTGTCCAGCCTCTTTGCCCAGCTGGCATCACTGCATTAGGCAGCTGCAATGTTAAGCAATTGCTGATGGAATTTTTTAAACAAATTCCCTCAGATAAAACTTTTCTCACTGAACAAGCTCAGGTCAAGTATACACCAACTCTGTGAATGGGACCTTTGCAAGAAGCATGAAAATAGTGTTGATTTTCTGGAGATGGAGCTTTTGGGAGCTTCAAGCTCATTCTAACTCCCATTCATCCTGTTACTGCTATTTTTAATAGCTACCATGATTGTGAAGATTCTGGTTTTCAGGGCTTTCATGGAATTAGGAAGAAGGGAATAGAGCAAGTGCAAACCTCACAGAGCTCACTGTTATTTATAACATTAAGCTGTTTTTCTTGAATAAAGCTTCCCATAGTGTTGCAAACATTTGGATAATTTCCACAGCTCCCTAATACTTGATTTTGATAAAGTTTTATAGTGTTCTTATTGCTTTCATGCAGTGGATTTTTGGAGTTCCTTACTCTACCATTCTGGAAATGCTTTCTCTATACTCTTCATGCAACTTTTCTGTTTGTTTTAAATTATTTTAAGAAACAATGTATTAATTTAATTACTTACTCTTTATTTCGCCTTTAGTTCCTTGTATTTATCACTTTTCTTTAGCCATATTCAGCTCAGTCGAATAAGCATAACTGCTTCATTAATTAGGGTTCAGTGGTTCTTGGAATCTATATATATTTCCACTGTGACAGCCATAAGCTTTAGTTTCTTATCTTTTCATTAATCATTAAGCTCATACCAGCTATCCTTACCTTTCCCAGTAATACCCAACAATGGCATGGTCTTCCTGGGAAAAAGACAAACTCCTATTGTCTTAAATTCACATTTATTTTGACTTCTCTATTAGAAGTTACATTTTGTTATGTAAGTCGCATTTCATATATGTATGCTTTACAATTCACACTGCAGGGAGAGCTCCATTATTTTTCCATTTCCATAGAAATGGCCATCACCACGAATTTACAAAGGAAAATACTCTTCAGGCTTATCTATTATTGACACAAGTTAATCAAGAGTAAACTAATTTTTGAACAGCCAAAGGCTTATGGGACATCATAATCTTGAAGTAAAGTACAAATAATGTAGTTTATAGTGTTTGTTATAAACCACTATGCTTTTTTGCACCTTTTCCTTAAGTTGACCATTATAGAAGTTACAAACCTTGTTATTTTTCAATAGTTGCTTAAAGTTAACATCCCTCATCCTTCTTGTTTTCCCTCTCTCTTTTGTCTCAACATTCTTTGTTTATTTTCCCAATAATAATTTAACCTAAGAGTACTGAAAGTTACTAATTTCAATAGCTGCAGTGCTGCTTTATTCCACAAGAGGGCACTCAAATGGCTTTCTTTTTGTGATACTCTACTTTCCCACTTTTTCCTGTTGTTTGTTTTCCATAGCGGACTTTGAGGACAGATTTATCCCAGAGTCCTGCACTAAAACCAAGAAGATACATATATACATATAAATGTAGTTAATTTCTTGGAAACATTGAAGATTTATGTGTTGCAGAAATCAGAAGGTAAAAAGGAAGAGACTGAGATAGACCAGTGTTTTATCCATGACAATTCCATCTGCTTTCTCAGGGAAGGCTTTGGAGAGCTAGCAGATGACTCCTGAAAAGAAGGTGAATATCTGGAATATCTCATATGCCTATTCGATAATTTCCAAACTAAACGAAACAAGTAAAATCTTTTTAAAAAATAAAGCTTAGGCCCAGAGTGGTGGCTCATACCTAATCCAGCATTTTGAGAGGCCAAGGCATGAAGATCACTTGAGACCAGGAGCTCGAGACCAGACTGGGCAACACAGTGAGATCTTATCTCTATTAAAAATCATCATCATCATTAAACTAGAAAAAAATAAAGCTGAAAAAATAAATTCAAATAGATAAATGCTTGAGATGACTGTACAGAGATTATAAAAACAATACTTGAGTTTTGTCAGAATAACAGGTAGAGAACATATTAAGAAAAGATTTGATTTGCTGGAATTAAGATGGCAGAAAAATATGGACACATTGATTTTATTATTTAAAATATTATGGCATACAACTACTACTAGAAAGTAGATGAGCAAACTTTAACCCATCTAGAGATGATAAAAATAGTTTTATTTTTCTATAAATGTAACCTGATGTGAAGGGGTAAGAAATGGGGTAGGGAGGTGAGTATTGAAAGGATGAGACATGTACTCTCCAGTCATCTTGGAAACTCTCTGTACTTTTCCGACTTTATGGGAATTTTCCTGGCCTGCCTGGTAAGAGAACAAACATTATAAATGTCAAATCAGGCAATATTCTAATTTGAAGATAACCAGGATTGATTATAGAAGAAAAATGCCTATTTTTTTTTTTTTTTTTTTTTTTTGAGGAAATATTGCAGAGTAGAAGGAAACTCTGGCACAGAATTGCCTTCGTAGCTTTTATATTATACCCAAAGACTTTTGATGAAAGCCACCATCCCTTAATTTTGAATGGATTCTGATAATACTAGGATCTATGACTATTTGATAACTCTCTAACCACTAGGGGCAAAGAGCCATATCATTGTCTTGCAAGATTATCCTGCAAAGCAAATGTAATGTTAAAATGTTGCTTATTAGATGTAATTTTGGGCATCTTTTCCTTTCATTTTATGCCTTTATCTTGGTCCACAACCATTGGATGGTAGTTTTCTAAAACAATTATTTTAATCACTATCATTGGTGCTTCTTGAGCAACCAGCTAATATTTTAATAAAGAAGATCATTTTCCTAAATAGAGACAATGAGTGAAAGGTGAAAATTATCTATGGCCGAGTGAGTTAGAAATCACTATCATTTGATAGATTGCCTTTGGACATTTTGTTTTCGTAAGTCTTTTTTTAAAAATGTAATATCACTTTGGGGCAATGATATTGATAGTTTTAACAAAACTATTAAAGACTATTTATGTCTTAATATACATTTCAAAACAGGGAAAAAATAAGAAATATTTAACTGCTTTGTGAATAATATTGACTTATATTTTTTTGAATATGTAGGAAAAAAGTGATGGAAGAGTAGATATTTGATTTACCACATATTTTTTTTTTACTGCGTGTCCGAAAGCCTGTTCCACATCTGTTATTGTTCAGTCATCCGTACTTCCCATTTGAGTTTTCCTAGCAGCATCTGGAGGGGTAGGGAGAATCAAACTGGTCTCCTTGGTAGCTGATCATCCTGCTATTGCAGGTTGGCAATTCTCTGCATCAAGCCAAAACACAAAAACCAATTATGAAGTCTGCAGATATTTTATCTCCAGCTGTTTGAAACACATGTGGCATTTATTCCATCCAGCGTACAGCTTACTTTATAGTGTGACACGTTGTTTGTCTGACAGATATCTAGACCTAGATGCCATGTTTGACAAATATCTAGACCTAGGAGCATATTTTCAAGTCTCTACATCTTTGGAGGCGTTTTTAAAATACATTCACCATTTCTGAATTTAACTAACAAAAGAGCAAAATAGCCTCAAAGACATATGTGTCTGTGTGTATGGGTATGTATGTGTACGTGGGTTTCTGAAGTAATTAGAATTTAGTGAAAACAGTATTATTCCACTATTACTTTTTGTTTCTTTTTAATGCCTTATATCCTTCCCGTAAAAAAATTTATGAATGCCACTCAAGAGTAAGTGGAGCTTTAATATTATTTCATTGCCCGCAAGGTCCAGTATAACTTAAGAGAGAGGAAATTAATCTTTGAGGTTAAGTTTATTTACCATTTGATGTCAGTGTTGTGCTTTAAGAACAAAATTAATGGGGGTAGGAGGGTATTGCTAAGGGCTATGGGAATAAACTACTGGGGAACAAGGTTAATTTTAATGTGAAAGGTCATCAGCTTTAGATAACTCATCAAAATCTAAAATGACAACCTTTCTAGTATGGCAGTTCTTTTATAAGAAGTCAACCATCATATCCAGCTACCTCTCATTTAAATTCAGAACCTGACACTTGTCAAACACAAGACGATCTTTTTCTTCTTTCTACTTTTCAAATAAAAGAAGCTATGTTAAGGTGCTTGCTAATCTTAGAGATCTAAAGTGCCTCCCATCATTTTAAATGAAAACATATGCATACTCAGTTTCCAGATGAAGAAAATCAATTTAGCCATGCATAATGAACTGAACCCTGTCCCTCCATTTAATTTCTCAGTTGTTCGTGTTTACAGGCAGCCTTTCTTTTCAAGGGCAAATTTAATAAGGACAGTTTAGGAGGTTACAGGAAAGTGGTGTGCAAAATGAAACATGTGAAGTGATTTCAATTTAGATCTGTACTTAGCTGGGTCTGGGATTACCAGAGGTACCAAAGGCAGCCCCTCTTACAAAACACACATAGGCATTTGGTTTCCGGTGCTCTAGCCATAACTTTTTATTAAGAATGCTTACCATGTATTTGCTTATTACATGGTTAAGTAGCCACCTTATTCTTCGATAACACAAAATTCACCACTGAAAAGAAACAGTTTGAAAGAATGTGTTTGAAAGAATGAATATGTTTAGATTGGATACCTGCACTAGCTTGGATATTGAAGTGTACATAAACTTTCAGTTAAATCAACATAGAGGCATATGTCAGAGCTGAAAGAACTTTGTTGTTTATTATAGTTGGTTTAGATCTTTAATGTGCATTTACATGAGAACTCCAGAGTGTCTTGGGAAAGTACAGAAATTAGACCATAGATGCAGGAAAATCCTTCACTCACTGAGGACTCAAATATAATCAATAATAATGTACTAGCAATAATTATAAAGTGTAGGAAACCACTCTTGCCACAGCATTTCATTCTCCACTTGCTGCAAATTAAATTACAGATATATGCATCTAATATTAAACTACTTTTGTAAAGTGCTTTCCTCTTTGACACACTATTTAGAGTTTCTTAAAGTGACAGTTTAACTGTTTTGAAATACATATGTTTTTGCTGCCACATTCAACTCACTAAGCTATCAAAATGCATCTTTCTCACCCATGTTTGCTATGACACACTGGAATATTAACCCCAAGAGGAACATCAATAAATTCCTCCTTCAGAATAGCAAGTATTAAAAGGCTCAACAGTGGAGGAGTGAAAAATCCATACAGGCAAGTCCATAACAGTAAGATCCTATACTTGAAGTGTCAGAGGCATTGAAACCAGAGTGACTCCATCTTTAATAGCAACTGGGTAAAATAAGGCTAAGACCTACTGGGCTGCCATCCCAGGAGGTTAGGATTCTAAGTCACAAAATAAAATAGGAGATTGGCACAAGATTCAGGTCATAAAGACCTTGATGATAAAACAGGATGCAGTAAAGAAGCTGGCCAAAACCCACCCAAACTAAGATGGCGATGAAAGTGACCTCCAGTCCTCCTCACTGCTCATTATATGCTAATTAAAATACATTAGCATACTAAAATACCCCCTCCCTAGTGCCATGACAGTTTGCAAATGCCGTGGCAACGTTAGAAAGTTACCCTATATGTCTAAAAGGGGGAGGAACCTTCACTTCCGGGAATTGCCCACCCCTTTCCCAGAATACTCAGAAATAATCCACCCCTTGTTTAGCATATAATGAAGAAAAAACTATAAAAACAGCCAACCAGCCGCCCTTGGGGCTGCTCTGCCTATGGAGTAGCTATTCTTTTATTTCTTTACTTTCTTAATAAACTTGCTTTCACTTCATTCTGTGAATGTGCCCCAAATTCTCCCTTGTGTGAGATGCAAGAACACTGTCTTGGAGTCTGGATCAGCGCCCCCTTCTGGTAACAGAAGGAAGACCCTATACTGTAAAGCCTAAAAATAAATAAATAGGTATTTAAAATAAAAGCCTATAGGATCAAGATTCTTTGTCAGGATTTGGCAACTTCTCTGAGGTGACCGGCTGCTTAGATCCAAGATAAATTGCATAGGGTGAGGGTTGTGGAGGGAAAAGTCAGAGAACAATATCGAAAGTACTACTCTCAGACTTCAACATGTACACAAATACCTGAAGATCTTGTTATAACGCAGGTTGTGATTGAGTTGGTCAAGATGGGGTGGCCTGAGATCATCTTTTTTTTTTTTTTCTAGACGGAGTCTTGCTCTGTTGCCCAGGCTGGAGTGCAGTGGCATGATCTCGGCTCACTGAAACCTCTGCCTCCTGGGTTCAAGTGATTCTCCTGCCTCAGCATCCCTGGTAGCTGGGACTACAGGCATGTGCCACCAGGCCTGGCTAATTTTTGTATTTTTAGTAGAGAAGGGATTTCACCATGTTGGCCAGGCTGGTCTGAAACTCCTGACCTCGTGGTCTGCCCGCCTCGTCCCCCCAAAGTGCTGGGATTACAGGCATGAGCCACTGTGCCCGGCGAGATTATGCATTTCTATTAAGTTCCCAGGTGCTGCTGATGCTATTACTTTATGGACAACCCTTGGTAGCAAAAATCTAAGGTAAAGAATTTCCAAGGAAAGTCCGACTGTGGCACACCAGGTCTCACTAACATGGGGCTCCATGACAACTGATTCAGCACTGACTGAGTGGTTAAGTTAAATATTAAAAGATGAAAGAGCCAGAGCGCTTATACAAAGGGTGGAGTGTAACAAAAGCCCACCAAGAGTTTTGCCTAGGTCTTTCATGGGTCTTGAAACATGACAAGATAACAAAGGAATTCTTAACAAGACCCATTTAGGGTTAAACAAATTTTACCGAGAGTCTGAAGACACTCCCCAGGACTCCACAAACAAGTTTATTGGGGGTCTGGAGGAACTCCCCAAGCCTCCATGATTTAACAGGAGAGAAGATAAGGGTAATCACCCCAGCACCTGGACCCACTTAGATTAAGTACATTTATTGAGGCTCCAGAGGAAGGTGGTCAGGACTCAGCTCTTAGTTACAGATGGAAAGAAGTTAATCACTTATGTCTTTAGATGAATGCGCATTTACACATAGACATATAGCTTAGAAGGTATATAAGCTCTGGAAAGTGGTGTCGTTTTGAGTTGGTCTGGCGATATTTTCCAGGCCTTCCCTCTGTACCTGGTTACCGAAATAAAAACTCTCTTCTTCCCCAGTTCATCTGCATCTCATTATTGGGCCATGAGAATAAGCAGCCCAACCCTCAGTTTGGTCTGGAAACAAGAGGACGGTGGAAGGCGTGGCTATGTCGTAATCATCTGGGAACACATGAAAATACACATGCCTGGGGCCTATGCCACATGCTCCATTAGCAAATCTTGATAAAGCTCTATTTTTAAAAATAAAACATTTCCTAGAAGACTCTGACAGCAAACTAGGTCTGAGGACTAAATAAAGTGATATTTTCTCCATTTCACACCTGGCAAATGAGATAATAGCTAACCTGTCTATAAATATAATGATGTTAATTAACCCTTGAAAATGCGGGATGGGAATAGAGGGGGATTAGTATTAATATAAATTCACGTCTGATATCCTCCATGCCTTTGAAATTTACCATCATAGCGTGTGGTCTCGAGGGAGAAAAGATTATACTATCAGAAGGGTAGTTTTTTTTTTTTTTTAGAAATTGAATAACGTGAATAGAATGCAATATATTTTAGATACTCTAAGTTCATGCTCTCATTAAATACTCATATCGCCCCTGAGAGGTAAGCAGTGTTATCTTTTCACAGTTAAGAAACTAAAGGGAAGGAATATTAAGTCAATAGCATAAGATCATAATGCCAAGGAGTGGGAGAATTAGGATAAAAACACAGGCCTCTCTACCATCAGTCTCAAACTTGTGACCTGAGATCCTTGCAAGCTGCAAGATATGGGTACACCATAATTGTAGAAAATCTTAATCAATTTTTTGAAACTTTCGAGATTGTCCTTGTGTGCTATTTTTGGCACTTCGTGGTATAATCTTTAGAAATTGTTCACATGCTGGCATACATCTGGACCTCAAATGATTAAAGATAAATATCCTCAGAGCTGTCTCAACTTATCTGTGGTGGTAGTGATAATATTAGAGACGTTTCACTGGGATCATGTGGTGGCTGGATATCTTCATCCCCCAACTACAAAAGTTATGTATCTCTGCATTGTTGAAGCATGGAAAAGATCAGTATAGCATAGAGTGGTCACAGTCATAAAGCAGGACATTTAAAACTAGACCATTCTCATATCAACATGTGAGTCTGAAAGCATTTTGAAGCATATACTCTCAGAGCAATGCTCTATATAAATCAGGTAAAAAAGTCTCGGTATCCAGTGCTCTTTTAACATTACCGTGCATGTTGATTAATAATCTTTTGCAAATCTAAGTAAGAATCAAGGTTGTCTAAGTAAGAATCAAGATTGTCTTGAGACACAGAAATGGATCCCATGGGCCAGGTGTTCATCTAGTGAATAGCTCTTACGGTTCTTTGATTTGAGGTGAGAAGACAAAAAGAAGTTTTATTCATTCAGTGAGAGCTGCGTAGAGCAACAACCAACCAAAAGCAAAATCATATTTTCCTTTTACTATCCCATACGGCTTTCATTCTAAACGTAACTCAAAGTAGTATAACTTAGTGGACTTTGGAGCCAAAATGCTTGGCTTTGAGTCCCTGCTCTGCCCCTTCCTAACTGTGTGACCTGGAAAAGTGACTTAGCCTCAGCTTCTGCGTTCATAAAATGCAAATGAAGCAGTAGGCTGAATTTGGCTGTTGTAAGAAGCGAATGAGTTAATATCTTGTAAAGTGCTGAGAATAGTGCCTGGCTTGCAGTAAGTAGTATTTGAATATTAGACATGATGAGTGTAAACTATGTGAAGATCCTAGGTGCTGTGGAGTACATAAAGATTGTCCCTACCCCAAGGGACATTTATAATTTTTAAAAAATAACTGATATTCTCTTCCTACCATCTATATCATGATTTCCCAAACTGAAAGTCACTTTCCTTTTGGAAATGAGTATTTAGAAAATAATAATAGTGAGCATGTGATTTGGTGGCAAAAGAGTTCAATATCCTGTTATCCGGTTATCTGCTGTGGTTTAAAAAAAAAAGTGGGTAGATGGCAAAGGATGGGGGCAAACTCAGAATCATGGTTTGGAAAAGCTCTGAGTCCTACCAAGTTGCCAAGAAAATAATTTAGCACGGAAGTGAATTATTCAACCCTGATGTATTATTGGTCCTTGTCAGGGCTAATGCAATGTTTCTATCTAATTTGTTTAGCACAGGCATTTTTGCCTTAATGCATGCCTGCCCTGTAGACTAGTGTAACGGTCATCTTCCTCAAGAACGGCCTGAAAAGAATTTAAGCGAATTTTACATTGACCCCTTCCTAGCAGCCTTGTAAAGTCTCAAGAGTCTCACTGGAGAATAGAAATACAGATAGTTGTCCACTTCAATGGACTAGTTGTAGAGATCAATTACCTACTGCCTTTGGCAATATCTTTTAATATTAAATGTTTTCTCAAAATCAATATTGTTATTAAAAATCCCAGAAATACTTCCCTAAACCATTATGACGTACAACCATTTCATTATAAAAATAATGACCCTCTAATATGACCAGACAATATCCTTCCTCATATCCAAGACACAAAGATCTCCACTATAGAGTTCATCAATGTATGGGGTATGACCTGCAAAAACAGGGGAAAATGGTAACTTTAAAAGTTATTTAAAATTCACCAGCATTGCAATTAAGTATAAAGCACCATGCTCTGAAGTTTTACATATGATGGTGAATAACGAATAATACTGTAATCTAAGTTTTAAGAAGTTTAACCTAGTTTGTGAATTTAGATATCCAAAGTTTAGATTTTTCACAATAGAAATATTTAATCAGTGGCGTTCAAACATTTTTCTTCCTTAGAACTATTTCTCAAATAAAGTCTTAAGAGAAAGCCTAATAAGTGAAAGAGATACATTTACAGTGGTTCTGATTGGAGCAGTAGGGGGTGAAACTCTGTCTGATTTCCACCTGCCAACATCCTTCATTTGAAAAACCTCCAAAAAGCACAGTTTGAAAACCACTGATTTCATTAACAATTCAAGACATCACAGAAGAAATGCTGTGATACTCTAGAGGATTTCAGAAAACACTGCAGATTACCTTCCCAGCATCCTCTCTGCCATCTTTCCCCTTTCTAACAGTGCCTGGCCATCAGGTCCTTCCTCCTCCAGGTGGTCATAGGCCTCAGGAGAGGCTGCTTTGTCTCTAGAACAGACAAGTGAGTCTTGATTGGACTAAACCATAGCTTCTCAAACTCTTTGTCCTAAGACTCCTTGCCAGTCACAAAAACTGAGTACTCCCCAAACAGCTTTTAGATTATATCTAATATTTAACATATTTGAAGTGAAAACAGAAATGTTGAAAATATTCATTAAATATTTAGTAGCCAAAATAAGGCCATTATTATTACATTAACATAAACAACATTTTATAAAAAAGTGACATATTTTCCAAAACAAATACAATTAGTTTAAAAAGTGGCATTGTTTTCTCTTCCTTTTAATTTTCATTTTAAGTTCAGTAGCACTTGCTCAGGTTTGTTACTTCGGCAAACTTGAGTCATGGCGGTGTGTTATACAGATTATTTCATAACCCAGGTATTAAGCCTAGTACCCATTAGTTATTTTTCCAGATCCTCCCCCTCCCCCTCCCCTCCACCCTTGGATAGACCCCAGTGGGTGTTGTATCCTCTATGTGTCCATGTGTTCTCATCATTAAGCTCCCACTTATAAGTGAGAACATATGGTGTTTGGTTTTTTGGTTCATGTGTTAGTTTGCTGAGGATAATGGCCTCTAGCTCCATCCATGTCTCTGCAAAGGATGTGACCTTATTCTTATTTATGGCTACGTAGTATTCCATGTTGTACATGTACCACATTCTCTTTAGTCAGTCTATTATTGATGAGCATTTAATTCCACATCTTTACTAATGTAAATAGTGTTGCAATGAACAGATATGTGCATGTGTCTTTATAACAGAATGATTTATATTCCCTTGGGTGTATATGCAGCAATGGTGGGTTGAACAGTATTTCTGTCATTAGGTCTTTGATGAATCACTACACTGACTTCCACAATGGGTGAACTAATTTACACTCCCACCAACAGTGTAGAAGCGTTACTTTTTCTTTACAACCTCACTAGCATCTGTTATTTTTTGACTTTTTAATAATGGCCATTCTGACTGGTGTGAGGGGGTGTCTCATTGTGATTTTGATTTGCATTTCTCTAATGATCAGTGATGCTGAGCTGTTTTCTTCACATGTTCATTGGTCACATGCATGTCTTCTTTTGAAAAGCATCTATTCATGTGCTTTGCCTACTAAAAATGTGGCGTTGTTTTCTATTTGTGCAAATCTCTTTAGTGTCAGCTTTAATAGAGGATAGCTAGATTCTTGTATCTACCTTGCATTCAATCTGCTGTATTATGTAGTTTGGGTAGAAGAATGTGAAAAGAAACCCTGGCTGGGTGCAGTGGCTCATGTCTGTAATCCCAGCACTTTGGGAGGCCAAGGTGGGTGGATCATGAGGTCAGGAGTTCAAGACCAGCATGACCAACATGGAGAAACCCCGTCTCTACTAAAAAATACAAAAATTAGCCAGGTGTGGTGGGGCACACCTGTCATCCCAGCTACTCAGGAGGCTGAGGCAGAAGAATCGTTTGAACCTGGGAAGTGAAGGTTGCAGTGAGCAGAGATGGTGCCATTGCACTCCAGCCTGGGCAACAGAGCAAGACTCTGTCTCAAAAAAAAAAAAAAAAAAAAGAAAGAAAGAAAAAGAAAAAAAAAAAAAAGCCCTTAACAACAAGTGGCCTCTATACAGTTATGTTATTGGAAAGGGAGAAATAATTCAATAGCTTTTTAGTATAATTACAGTATTCTTATCTGACAGAACACTAAAATTTAACAAGTGACCATTTTCTAACAACAGTGTTGTGAAAATCAAAAGCATCTTGATAATTAAAATTTCTTGCACTATATTGGATATTTTACCTGTGCATAAGTTTGTAACAATAGGCATTCATCATTTGGAAAATACTGGCTCAATGAGTTATGTAGATCTTCCAAATGTTGACATACTTCATTTACAATGTAAAAAGAAATCATACTCATTAATGTCATCATCAATCTCATCAAAAAAGTCTGTTAGGATTGGGAGGCTGTCCAGCTCATGGTGGAAAAAGAAAATCTTTCCCAAATTCAAATTTTTGCTTGAAAGCTCATATTTTATCATTGTCAAAAATAGTGTCAGTTGTTTTCCTCAAAGTCATGGGCTCAATTCATTCATTTTTGAGAAAATGTGTGCCAAATACTAAGTCTGAATCACATAATTTGTCCATCAGTTTTTCATTCAAGGAAAAATAATGGTCTATGAAAATAGTAGATCATTCAGCTTGTAACTCAAAGAATAGAACAAGGGCTTTCCTAAAGATAATCACCATACCTGAGTCTGCAATAGAAGTGTTTTATATATGTTTTCTGTTTTTTTTTTCATATAAAATAATGAAAAGAATCAAGGGACAAAGTTTAATAAATTAATATTTTTTAGTGCTTTATCAGGTCTCTTCTAGTAAAGCAAGCTTTTAAATTTTTTGCTTAATTTAATTAAAAAACTAAATATGTGGTAGTGAAGAACACAGTTACTGCTTGTGCAATTTGGTGCCATTTTATTGGTAAAATTCAAAGCATTTTATTCACCATTGCCTTTGCACTATCTGCGAAAATCTCAACAAAGCAAAAAGGACAAATAACACCATGGGATTATTAGAATAATAGTTTTCATTTTGCCAAGACCCTGAATGGTTTTGAGGACACCCAGGTATCTGCAGACCCCACACTGTGAATGTCTGGTCTAAGGTAATTGTGAATATTCCATTCATAGGCCAGTCAGTAAATAGTATAAAATTCAACTCAGGCCACTGGGATATAAAGGACATAGACTATGAATTTTCTGGGAAAGATGGCCTTGCTCATAGAAAGACATTGACTGAGGTAGACCTCCTCTTCTTTTGGATTTTTTCCATTATCTGTACCTTGAACTGTGGCAGCCACCCTCTACATAGATAAACTAGGCTGTGATGAAGTCACCATGAGGAGAATGGCATGCTTGTATTTATTTTTAGTTAAGTCTTTTCCCAGGCCCAGTGTCTGTGATTTGCTGTACATAACAGCTGGGGCTCTATTGTTTCTTGAGAGAAGCAATTTCAAAAAGCTTAAAATGTAGCAAGAACCTTGATCCTTGATGGTGTATGAAGCCACTGAAATAACTAACCTCAGAGCCATTATAACTTAAATTTTTTTTGCTTTGGTATTTAGTAAATTTCCTTTTTGGTTTTCTTATTGCTTATAATCAAAACCATCCCATCTGGTACAGAGGTATATATTCTTATTTTCCATTTGGCTGCAGCCACAATTTTAAGGAAGAAAACCTAGTCTATTAACTACCAGAGGAAAAATCTCAGGGTTTATATAAACTTTAAAGTCAATATCATGTAAGAAAAGAAATAAATGATGATAGCTACAAAATTTTGAACTTTTTTATTTTTAATTTTTGTGGGTACTTACAAAAATTAAGTATATACTTACGTGATACCTGAGATGCAATGTGGAATAATCACATTATGGAGAGTGGGGTATCCATCCCACTTAGCCTTTATCCTTTGTGTTACAAGAAATGCAATATATTTTGATCTTTACAATGGAGCTTGTTTGAGCAGATGGCTCCATCTAACAATACCCAGGTGACTAGAGACTCCTTGGAGGACACTGTATTAGCCTGTTCTCACACTACTAATAAAAACATACCCGAGACTGGGTAATTTATAAAGGTAAAAGGTTTAATTGACTCACAGTTCAGCATGGCTGGGGAGGCCTCAGGAAACTTACAATCATGGTGGAAGGGGAAGCAAACACATCCTTCTTCACATGGTGGCAGCAAGGAGAAGTGCAGAGTGAAGGATGGGGGAGGGAGAAGCCCCTTATAAAATCATCAGATCTTGTGAGAACTTATGAATATATATACATTACATATTATGTAATATATAATGTATAATTATACTTTTTGTTTTATTTTTTCATCTGTAAAATGAATGAATTGTTCCAGCTTAATAATCTTTTGTACTTCACTAGTAAGCTAGCTGAAAGCTAATTTTCATTTACAGACACGGATTTTCCTACAAAAATCTAACAAATTAGCCTGTATTAAGATACAATTAGGTGATCAAAGCGTGAGGGTGTTATCTACACAAGACGTCTGATGAGCACAGCCACATATAATTCTTTATATTAGCCTAATCCTTTCTATGGAGATTAACCGCAGCGTTAATCAAGGTACTTACAAAGTGTTAAGCTCCAAACTCACCTCTTAATGTTCTGAAAGCAAGAGAAGAAAGCTAAAATTTATACAGAATTTACCATGTGTGAGGAGCTCTTCATGGTCTACCTAATCAATTCTCCAGAATTACCCTAGAAGGACAGTGTAATTTCTGACAGAAACTCTTTGATATAGGCCACAGTAAAGGTCACTGAATAAAAAAAAAGTCTGATGCTTTAAGAATAAAATAGTAAAATAATTTTGAAATAGCCAGGACAGGGTAACTGAAGGATCAGAGAGGCTCAGGAGAGACTGCTCTGTCTTCTGGTCCACCAGAATTGTCCTCTTTGCTTCTGTTTTGTCCTTAAAATAATCGTTTTACATGGTAACATTCTTTTAATGCCCTCAATGTTAAAACAAAACATCTCCTCCACCCCCCAAAAAAATTCTTTTTGTTTTTATTTTGATCAGAGAAAAACCCTAAATGACATTAGTAACCCAGGAATAATTGTTCTCCATGGCTAGAACATGTTAAAAGCCTTTGATCCTCTTTCAAAGGAACAAAACACAATTCCACTAAAAGTGTCATGTGGCTGTTTCGCTCTTACATACGGAAAGAAAACAAACCTCAGTGTTGTTCAAGCAAGTTTTGCCTGAAATTAATTTTGAGTTTAACTATCCATTTAGGCTGTAGCATAAATTGGTCTGGAGTGAAGAAGGAAAACCCACTTGAATTACATCCTGGCCTCTGAAGATTCTAATGTGCTTGGTTGCAAGTTTCATCCCTCCTTTTCAGGAGATGGTAGCTTCAATACTCCACACAGGGCAAATGAAGATCTAGAATGAGTTGACAGCGCTACTACTTGAAAACTCACTTCTTATATTTAATTCCTGTTTTTTTGTTCTATTTTCAAAATGAGGTCACTTCTTCAAAAAGGGTATAAAAGTAACTCCTGTCATATTATACAAACTTTCTTTTTATCTTCCTTCCTTTATACTTTGACATCTTCCTCCCTTCTTCATGCCAATGTGGTTCTTTATTAACCCTGCCAATCATTAACCTAGTCTTTCAGCTCTTCTTCACAGTATTGGCACAGTTTATCTTTCAGTCATGTCAATGAACAAATATATTTCACTACAGGAAGATGTTTGGCTGTTTCAATGTGGTAATGAAAGCAAACGCCACGTGTCTCCTCCTTTATTCCAGCCTTGCCCGTGAGTACGGTTTCTCTGCCACACAGTCTTCATGGGAGGGCTATTTTACACCTACTGTTGTTGAATAAACCCTGTGTTCTCTCACTTCTAAGCCAGAAGGGCCTTTTTTGCATATCGACCTGTCCTGCAAAGATCAATTCAAATTCTGCCTCTGCCGAGAAACTTCATCCCAGCCATCCCAAGGGCGCACGAATCTCTCTTTCCCATAATAATATGCTACTTTGTTTATCTCTCTGATTTAGTATTTATCACAGTCTTCCTTGAGACTGAGTTATTTATGAGAACTTCTCTCTTGGTGAAGTATAAGAGGTCAAGGACCATGTATAATTTATATAGTCAAACCCCCAAATGCTCAGCATAATCCTCTGCGCATAGTATCCACAAACAAGTGTGTGTTGAAACAAACTGCATTGGATTTAGAATACTTTTAAATTTGAATTGCTCTTACATTCAACCTCAAGAACAAGGTAAATAATTTAAAAAGCTAAATATACTTTTGACTTCTTTTGTAATGATTTTGGATATCACATTCTCAGAATCGCTTGTCAAAGCGTAACGGTCAAAATAAATTTTGGGACCTAACTCTTTCTCATCTAGTAGTTTCATTTGTTCTTTCCATCCACACTCTAATGAAAGGGGGTGGAATCTTAGTTTTCCCCAAATTTTCATCAGATGAGCTCATTTATTAATAACTCAATATTCTAAGTGTGGCTTGTGAAGCAACAGCAATGACACCACAGAGGAACTTATTAGAAATGCAAAATCTTAGGCCAAATCAAGACCTACTGAACCAGAATCTGCATTTTATCAAGATACCCAGATGACTTTCATATGTAAGTTTGAAGGCTGGGCGCAGTGGCTCATGCCTGTAATCCCAGCACTTTGGGAGGCCAAGGCAAGTGGACCACCTGCAATCGGGAGTTCAAGACCAGCCTGACCAACATGAAGAAATCCTGACTCTACTAAAAATACAAAATTAGCTGGGCATGGTGGCACATGCCTGTAATCCCAGCTACTCGGGAGACTGAGGCAGGAGAATTGCTTGAACCCGGGAGGTGGAGGTTTGTGGTGAGCTGAGATTGCGCCACTGCACTCCAGCCTGGGGAACAAGAATGAAACTCTGTCTCAAAAAATAAAATAAAATAAAATAAGAAGTTTGAAAAGCACTGCTGTCATATCATGTATGTATTTCCTAAGACACCCCTCCACCCCCTACCCCCGCCACCCAACACAAGTCATGGGTGCCACACACACACAATTGCCTGAAGCAATTGCTGGTTTCTAGAAAATTAAGAGTTAGTAAACAATTTTGATTTGGGTTTTAATTAGAAGAGGTACACTTGGGTGGGGACTGGAGGATGCTTTCTTTATTCAATCTTATTCTCTGACTTCTGTGTTTTGACTATTTGTATCATTTTAAAAGCTCAGTACAAGGTTAAGTGAAACATTATATCTGTGAAAAAAGAATAACTAGGTATTTAAAGCTATACATTTAGGTTTTCTTTCTTCAAGGGTTATTTATTCTTTGCCAGGCTTCATGCTTATGATTTTCATAGCTTTGTTAAAATAAATGGTCCTGTTGTCTTGTATCTCAGTAGTAAAAACAAGATAAACTTACACTTCATATTACAGAAAATAAAATATTCACTGACTATCAACTATGTATCAAGAATTAAACTCCATATTTTTCTCATAATCAGGTAGACTTCTTTTTTTCCCCCCAAGTTACAGGCAAAGGAAATGAGACCCAGATGGACTGGGCGGTTTGCTCAGGATCACATTTGAACTCATCCATTTGACCTCTCAATTTCTGTTCTTTCTAACACATCCATTTTACCAACTCACATTCTACTTATTGGGCACCTAGAATTTTCCAGGCACTGTGTTAGGAGTAAGACATATATAGACTTTGCCTTCATAGGGCCTACATTATACTAGGATCATTTGAAAAAAATAAAAAGCAAAAATGAGTTAGTTACGGCATTTATGATAAGTGCTTTGAAGAAGAGTTTTAGAATGCAATGAAAGTGTACAACGTGGGACTTAATTTGAGAAGCAGAGAAGACTTTCCTGAAATGATGAATAGTAATGAACCAAGCAAGATGGCTAAGTACGTGAGGGAAGGGTACTATCTTACAAAGACAAGCATGAGCACATATAGTACCCTGGAGCTGAAAGAGGCACTGGTCTGTTACCACACTGGAGAGTCAGTTTTAAATTCTGGGACTTGATTCAATGTTTGAGAAATAAAATTCCAGCTTTTCCATTTGCATGCTTTGCAATTTCTCTAATTCCTAGTTTCCTTTGCAAATTGGGATAAAAACCCTAATAATAACATCACAACAACAAGTCAGCAACAATAATGTCTATTGCAAACTGCCTGGCACATAATGGGTATTCAATGGATATTTAACAATAAACGAATGATGGTTGTGATGATTAAATAATATAATAAATGTGGAAAAGCCATAATTGTTCATTTAGCCATTCATTTGTTTACTATTAATATAAATATTTATTGAGCTCTTTTTGTAGGCCTAGTAATACACAGTTAAATAAAAATATCTTTACACAGTGCCTAGTAATACACAGTTAAATAAAAATATCTTTGTTACATAAGTGGTAGATTTTCTTCTTGCTTTTTTAAATGTTACAAAATTAATAAAGCATCAGTAAATGTTAATGGATCCCTGACTTCCAGCACTCATATACTTCTGTAAAAGCTTACCATTCAGATCAAAACTCTGGGAAACACATATTTTGAAATTCATGGCCAGAGTATTTCCTTATAATTTAAGTTTTAGCTGTTATTAATCATGGTTTCAGGTAACCAAGGCTTTCCTAACTTTATAAAATGAAAAATGTGACAATAATTATGAATAACCCAACTGTACTCTGGGAAGCTGATGTTCGGATATTGTCATGCTGAGAAAAGCAGCCCAGCCAGCCTCTTGTCCTAGAACATCATACTCTGTCCCACATGGCTTTACCCCTCAGGTTATAACCAATTGAACCAGGGATGGAAAACTGACTCAATATTAGCCAATGATCTACGAAGTGGCCAAAGGTGAAACCTTTGTAGGGTACCTTATGTGGGATGGTGAGTGCTAAAACCAAACAAAGCCTCTCATTTGGAATATGAATGTAGGAGTAACAGAAAATGAGTATTTGCTCAATACGAGTGGAGAGAAGAGAAGTGGAGAAGGTAGCCGATAAGAACATCAGTGTTTTAGGGGGTACTTACTATGGTTCTAGTGAAGTCCCAGAGCTGATGTCAAATGAGTAGTGGGATAGATGATTTCAGAAATCTGGGTTCTCAAATTATATTCCAATCTTGAAGAAACTTGCCTATTTAGAAATTCTGTTTTTTCCCCCATAAGAATTGGTCAGGTGATGATACTGAATTTTTACATTTTCCACATAACTTTAAACAAATGTCAGTTTATTACGTTAATATAATTTAAGAAAGCCTAAATGGTGTACTATACCTACTTCAAGTTTCTAAGTCAGGAACCCATGTCATTACTAGTTTTATAGAAAATGTCAAAAGTTACTTTAGAACAACTTTATTTCAATAGTGATTTCCAACTTTACTTTGACTAAACTATCACCAGAAAAATCTGTAACTGCTACAAATTTTCAGAGAAAAGTTACCATTCTACTCATAGATGTGTGATATCAAGTGAAATACTATTTTATGCCACATATACATGAACATGTATGCAGCAGTGTTTTCAACTGGCAGCATTTCTGCCTAACACTAACCTTGCTGATTCAACTCAGTACAAGGTTAAGTAAAATATTATATTCTATTTGTGAAACAAGAATAACTAGATATTTAAACCTATGCATTTAAGTTTTCTGTTCTTCAAAGGTTATTTCTTCTTTGCTAGGTTTAATGCTTATGATTCAGCTTCATGCTTATAGTATTAGGCTTCATGCTTATGGTATTCAGATGGTGGTTAATTGCCATTCCAGTGGTTCTGATCTGTAAATCACTAGCAATCACAACAGATCTTCAGCAAAATCTCCAACTTGTTTATATGTATTTCAAATAAAAGATGCCTCATTTTCTTTCCAAAAATTACAAAACAAAACAATAGCAGTACGAGACTACTACATTTTAAAATAGTAACATATTAAAGTATCAATATATTTCAACTTAAAATATGAAGTAGGAAAGGAAATGAGCTCTCGATATTATAGCTCCCATGTTAAATTTCATTTGATAAAATAACTTTGGATCCCATTTTGTCAACAAATAAATTTTGAAGAAGTTAAAAAACATTTAAAATAAATAACAACGGCAACAATTTCAGTAAGTTGAAGAAAAATCGAAGACCAACAAGCCTATTGTGTCTGACTTAGATGTATAGCATTTGAACGCAAAACAATAAAGAGAATAATATCCACAAAAGTCAGGACAGTAGTTAATCTTTGAGATTAACCAAATGGGATTATAGTTGGATGAAGAAATGTGAATATCTTCGGGATGACTTGCAATATTCTTATTTCCTGAGATGAGTGGTAGTTATGTCAGTTATCATTGTATAATTCACTGAGTTGTTTGCTTTTTTAACTTTCTGCACTTATGTAATATTTAACAACAGAAAAGTGTTTCTAAAATATATTTTTGTTCAAAATAACATTTTGCCTTAAAGAATTGTGGTTTATTAACTTATCTCAACTTAGAAGTCCAGAAGTAAGCATTTTCAGGTTGGGATTATTTTGTCTTAGTGATATAGGGATTTAGGGCCAACTTCTTTCCCATTCTCTAAGATTCTCCCTCATCTTTGAAAGATGGTGGACTCGACACCAAAACACACCTATGTACACCTGCTAGAAGCCTGAGAGAAGGAGTGTGGAAGTGAAATAATTTTCTTTATATGACTTCCTTTCATCTTCTGAATGAGTTAGTGTGAGATTATTGCCACTTGCTCATTTAAGATTTATAATAACTTAGTGGAACATCGGGGTGTAGAATTTTTTGTAGGAAGACTGACTTAAAACATTTTATTTAACTATTGGATATTGGGCTAATCAGAGAATTTTAAATCTCTTGTTGTGTCTGTAGTTTTATTTTTCAAAGAATTTAGCCATTTATTTTAGATATTTAAATTGTTGGTATAATGCTGATGATAATATTCTCTTTTAATCCTTTTAATGTTGGTAGGATCTGAAATAATTACTCCTCTTTTGTCTTTGGTACTTTCTATTTATTCCACTTTTAAAAATTAATAGAACTAGAGGTTCCTAATTTTATTGATCTTACAAAGTATCAAAATTGCCTTTGTTAGCTTTCTCTAAAATTTGTTTTTCATTTCATTGATTTCTGCTATTTATTATTTCCTACCTTCCACTTGCTTTGAAATTATTTTTGTTTCCTACCTTCTTAAGATGAAATCTTAGTTCACTTAACTTTAGACTTCAAAAGTTTTTTAATACAGCAAATCTAGTATTTTTCCTAAAATATTGGCTATTTTATTTCTAAATTTTTTATTTGGTTCATTTTTTAATGCTTTCTGTTCCACTGCTGAGATTTACCATCTTTTCGTTTATTTTATTTTATTTTATTTTTGAGATCAAGTCTCACTCAGTCTTTGGCCCAGGCTGGAGTGCAGTGGCACGATCTTGGCTCACTGCAACCTCTGCCTCCCTGGTTCAAGTGATTATCCTGATCAGCCTCTCAAGTAGCTGGGATTACAGGTGTGCACCACCACACCCAGCTAATTCATTTATTACAAACTTATTTCCTTTATCTCATTGAACTGGTTATACTAGCTACTCAAACATTTTTTTCATGCCAATTCAATATCTGAGATACCTTGGAATTGTTCTATATTAATTGTCTTCTCTTTTGGAAAGTAGACATTTTACTGGTTGTTTTTACGTTGCACACTTCTGGATGAAGTCCTGAATTTGTGATTTACGTTATTTTGAAGGCTCTGGATCTTTTTATATTGCTGCAGAAAATGTTTTTGTTGTTTTTGCTGTTATTGTTGTTTTGGTATTCAGTTTACTTGGTTGGACTCAAACTGCAAGCTCTGTCTTTTCAGCAACAGGTCAAATTTCAGTTTAGTTATTTTATTCTTAGCTGGATTCCTCTGAATATGAGCTCCATATGTGTGGTTTAGATATGAGCCAGAAATCTGGGTAGAGTTTGTACTCAAAATGTGATTCTACCCTTCTCTATGCCTCTTTTCTTTCCTGGATATCCCCCTCACATTCTAGAAGCTATGGGTGCCTTGAAGTCTGCCCTCTGGTTCTTTAGGCCGGAAATTCTGTGAGTTTTCTATTGAAATTTTGGCCACCATGGGCAACACTAACTGACACTTGCTTGCAGGCTAAAAGGCTAAAATTGGAGCTAACACAATGTTGTTTCCTTCTTCTCTGTGTTCATTTCTCTCCAGATTTTGCCTGTTCTATTTACACTTCAGGGACTTCAGGCTATTTCTTTTGGTACTATGTCTAGAGTTAATATTTGCTGTGTGTGAGAGGGCCAGTGGAGTCAGCGTTTAACTGTCAACACTATAAATGGAACTTATGCCTATTTGTAATCAAGTAAGAAGCTCCAGTGGACAACTTTTTATTTGCAGTTGTCTAGAATTTTGTCACATGTTCTTCCTTTCATCAATTACGGTTCATCCTTAGGATTGTGGGGAAGAGCATGACTTCCTTAAGCACATTTTTTTTCCCTATAAATTATCAGGAATAAGTAAGGAGGGACTGCCATTGACATAACAATCAGTACCCTCTGGGAGTCACTTCCTCATAGACACAGACATTTGTTTTTCTTTCCCTTCCTTGAATTAGAAAGAAATGATGTTTTGAATCAGATTGTAGATGGACACCTTCAGCAAATCATTAGACAAACATAAACTACTACTAAATTAAGTTCTCCTATGAGGTTCTACTTAGAACAGACCCAATAACATCCCCAGAATTGGCAGAAAATCAGAAATTGGGTTTTGATTCTCAACTTAAATACTTTGCAATGCCTACCTAGGCATGAGGTATTATATCTTTGCCTCATAGAGGAACTTGACACTATCACTTTATAGATGCGACGAAGAATAGGGTTTCTTATAGATGGTCACATAAAAAATGAAAACACCGTAGGAAGAACAATATCTTTTATGCCTGGAATTCTTTGAAAATAACAAAATATGTAAGATAAAAATTGTGTCCTAGAAGTGTCTACAATCCTTCAGGGGAGAAAACAAATTTCAAAGCAAGGCTGAATAATATGTTTTAGAGAAGCATATGCAATGCAACTTCATGTGCACAGAAGAAGAAATAATTAAATCTGGCAGACAGCCTTGAAGGATATTTTTAATCTACAATATTTGAGCAGGATCGCAAAAAATGATTTATTGTGATAAGTGAATTAGGAAAGGATATTACAGCCCGAGGAAGAATCACGAACTAATCATGGAAGCATTGATGTGCTGAGTGTTAAAATAACATCAACTACTCCACTGTGACAACAGTATCACAAAAATCTTAATGAACTAGTGAGAAGTAAGAATGTACAATCATTTGGGGAACATATCATGAAAATCCTTGAACACAGGGCTAAGCATTTGAATATAAAAACATTGTTTCAAAATTCTGTATCTATGTGGCTACATAGATACACACATACATTTAATAAGAGGCAATTTATGAAAAGCACTATGGTTGTAGTTAAGAAAACAGGAGTGGTAGTTTAAAGACTAAAGATGGCATTTCTGGTTTGGATAACCAAGGAGAGCTTTCAGAAGGGAATAGCAGCTGAATTCGGCCTTGGAGTTTTGAGCAGAATGTTGAAAATTTTGACATGTAGAGCTGGGTGGCCATGGGAGATGAAATTGGAGGGAGGACACAAATTTCAAAGCCCACATGAATTAAACAGGTAGATAAAAAACCACACAGCTTAAAATGTGAGAGATGCTGAATACCTGAGACATTATTAGAATAGTAAAGCTACTGTATTTCATCTCAACTTAGATGCCATTAATAATTTGCACCATTTTTTCACATAATAGTAAATGGGGAGAAAGACGTCAATTAGAGTAATAATTAGAGTTATTAACTGTAACTCTAAGATGTTGAAATATGAAAAATTACATAAATAAGAAGTAGTGGAATATCTAAACAACTCTTATTATCTACATTTTGCTGTGAAAATATTTAGTTTTTTAAAATTATCTTCAAATAAACAACAATTCATTTGAAAGATATAAAGATGTCAACTTACATAAAATTTAGTTGCTATCCCACAAAATAATTTTGCCAAAAACCCAGCTAGAGTTGAATACAATACAACTTTATCAAACAGCAGGCAAGAACAAAATGTTAACATTACTATGTGCTTGGAAAATGATGAGGGAATAAAATCTATCCATTCAACTCACTTGGATGATGCTCAGTATCATGGCATGAGGGGTCTCTTGGTACCTTTGCTGAATTTCACCAATTCTATTCACTGGGCATTGCCAGAAAACTGACAGAAAGCCAGTTACATTTTTTCTTTTCTCAATTACCCTATTTTCTTCCATTCACTCAGAAAGTAACAACCTTGGGAGACTAAGATTTTACACTGTAAGTTCAAACTTCCAATTAAAAGCCACTCTCCCTATGACTCTGACATGTTTTTCTTTATTTTTCCCATAAATTAGTGAACTTGCAGGCTTAACTTTTACATAATGGCTTCAAAGGTCTTACCACATGTCATTTATTCTGACAGTTTGGAGAAAAAAACAGTTGATTTTTAAAAAATCAAATAAAAAGGCAAAACCATCATTATATTTCTGGAAGCAATAGGGATCACACAGGTTGTAGTGCAGTCTCAGAGAGCTGAACAGCTTTTAGGTAGTTATTATTTTGCTTTAGTTTTGCGTTAATCCACAAATTCATAATAATCTAGTAGATTAGATTTTACTTTTCTCTCTTGGAAAATGACAAACATGTTTCTTTCCAAATAACACAAATTTTAAAAGTGCAGCTAATGAAGAATTAACAGCTGTCAAATTATAAATCGGTTTCATTCATTAATTAGCTTCTGTCCGGGGCATGCATACAGACACGTCAATAAACATGAATATTGAAACAAAGAAGCTATGGCTGCGAGGATGTGCGATTAGCAGGTGAAACTTCATTCAGAGAGTTAGAAAGTCCTGGAAAACTCTTGATTTGTCAGTTATATGGCTGTGTGACACTGAATCCATTATAAAGAAATATTAAATATCTATCAGATATTTGGTTTACATAGTACCAACTAAACAATGTGTTTGGTTTTTCATTGAAATGTTTAAAGGCTGCAAAATCCTCGTGGCACAGTTACATCTCTAATTCAAGGTTAAACTTTTAAAATAATTCTCATCAAAATACAATATGAGATTATTCATTTTAAAGTTTAATTCCTCTTTTTCCTTACAGATTATTCAAATCTTTATGTATATGTGCCAAAAATTTAGAATCAGATATGTGTATCTGACTTAGTTAACATGTAAGGAAAGCGCCAAATACCAGATTTATATTGTCTGATACCATTCCAGTTGAAGGTATTTTTGTGAATTTTAAAAATAAGAAAAAGATATATTATGCTTATATGCAATTTATTTGAAATATTTACCATTTTTTAATTATCAATCCATCCTGTCTTAAAAAAGTGAAATGTATTAACTTCATTTCCATGGATTTTCATTTCCCTAGCGTGTTACCACATAAAAAGTATTGATGAAGCATGACGTAGCCAGATAACAAATTAGAGAATACACTAATTTGGATGCATTTGTATGCATGCAATAAAAATCTCAACTCCAAATATCTTACATAGTGGAGAAAATCTATTGAACAGGGGGAGGTATACTAACATAGGGCAGCGCCCAAGTTGGCGAATTTAGTGGCTCAACGACTTCATCAAGAGTCCAAGTGCTTTCTGTCCTTATGCTCTTGCCATACTTCATGGATTGGCTCTCTCTGCAGGGCAGCTCCCCTTGTGATTTCTGCTGCAGGTCCATTGCTCATGTGAAAACCTGAGAAATTCCAGGAAAAGAAGAGGGGTGCCTTTCTCCAGTGTTGTTTTTATGGGAGGTGGGGGGAGGCAAGCCATCTTTCCAAGAAGCCTCCAGCATTCTTCTCTATGTCTTTAATGAGCAGAATTTCTCATGTGCTCATTATTAAACTGAACACTGAAGAAGAGATGGTCATGGCTGTTCAATGAAGCACGTGATCGTTGGAAGACGTTGGGATGCTGAGTAACAAGGATGCTCTGTAAGTAAGAAAGGGTGGGCTGAACAGGAGAGGGAAAAAGAAATCAGAGGACAAGCTCCAAACACCACAAATGAATAGATTTTCTTTTAAAAGATGCATATATTTATCCATTATGTCTTGTGTAACCAGAATCAGACAGCCTCTTAACTGACTAGGCCATGATCCCAAACGTCTATCAGTCTTACCATACTTCATTTGATACTGCCCTATTTTTTCCTATGTTCTTTTGGCTTATTATTTACTTTCTTTAATACATACTTTACGTCACCAATTAGAGCATTATATTCCTTGCTCTTTCCCTTCCTTTTTCTTCCCTTTACCCATTCTCTTTTATTTACATTTTTTACTAGTCATTTGCCTATTTTGATACCTCAAAATGCTAATAGATCTTAAAGCTCTGTATGCCTTTCTCAAAGAAGGGGAGTAAGTCCTTTCCTATCTACCTTCCCTGTGTTTAGCACATGCTAATTTCATTGTAGGTTCTCAAGGAAATGCTCGCTGAAGACTGCATACATCGAAAAGGCCAGAGGGTGGCGCTGTGGAGAACCAAGCTTGGTGAAGCCCTCAAGACCCAGTGCTGTGAGTTGCTGATTCACTTCTCTAATGAGAACAAATGTTAATATTTGACGGTCTAGGAATTACCATAAACATGTATCTTACCCTAAACTAGAACAAATTCTTTACTACCAGGATTTACATTTCTGATGTTTTAGTTATTCTGGTTTGTAATAGTCTTCAGAGAATACCTGGTTTTGTTACCATTTGGCCTGTTTCCATCCTTGTCAAAGTATTTATCTTGACTATTAAGATCAGATAAGGAAGTCGCCTGTGTGATGTAGCTGAAAGGGTTAAATTTCCTGGTCACTTAATCGGAGAAGCCAGAACGTTTGTTCTTCATTTGTGGAAGGCAAGGAACTTCACTTAGCCTGAAAATATTCATCAGTAAACAAATAGAATTAAAAATACTAATGCCAGGTATGAAAAGGAGAGCTTTTCCCATAAAGGAAAGGATATACTCGGCTAGTAATAGAGGAAAACTGGCATCAGTGTACAATCCAGTCCCAGGCATTTGGCTCAAGTCTGCTACCAAATCACGCAACTTGAATCTATCGGGTAGCACTGCCTTTGTTGGTAGGTAGTGCCATCTTCAAACACCACAGGAAGTGATACTTCTATTCCCCTGTCCCATCTCTCAGAGCTTGTTCATCCTCAGGCCTTTTCTACCAATATGTGTGTTGATGACCCTTTTAAATAATACTAGGATGTAGAGGTTGAGAGCAAGATAGCATGAGTTAACATTTCCGTAGAAATAGAACTGAGACATAAACAGCATTAGCAGACTATATGTTTTAGTTCATTCTAGTTGTTATAACAAAATACCATAGACTGAGTGGCTTATAAACAACAGAAATTTATTCTCACAGTCCGCAGGCTGACAAGTGCAAGATCAAGGCACTGGAAGGTTCATTATCAAGTGAAGGCTCACTTCTTGGTTCATAGAAGGCATCTCCTTGCTGCATCCTCATATGATGGAAGAGGCAAACAACCTCCCTTGAGCCTCATTTAATAAGGGCACTAATACCACACGTGAGGGCTCCACCTTCATTACATACTCACCTCTCAAAAACCCACCTCTTAATGCCATCACCATGAGGGTGAGAATTTCAGCCCACGAATTTTAGAGGGCACAAACATTCAGACCATAGAACTATACCTTCGTTTTGGGAGCCGAAATCTTTCTAGTGGGATTCTTGAATTTTAAAATGAGCAAAGTTATTGACATTATGTTTCTGTAACTTGATTCTCTTACCATCTCACTTTCTAATTCTGATATAATGACCAGTAGAGAAAAAACACTAAGAAAATTTGCTTCTGTATCTTGGACATACAAGAAATGTAGGGTCAAAAAGTCTTAAGAGTCAATATTTAAAAGCTATTATACATTTCCCTTAAATAAGAGGTAATGGCTTCTGAATAAATGTTTTTACAGAACATCTATCTTTTTCTTATAGTTTACCGATACAATAAGTTTGGTCTAAAAGGGAGCAATAGGTTGATCATAGGTTAATTATAGAATGTACATTATCCAAAAGCTAAAATTCCAGAAGATATTACATACCAATTTATATATGGGAAACCAAAAATATTGTTCAGATTTATGCCTTCTTGATTGTTAGTGTAAGTCACAGATAAATATCTCTGTCTTCTGAAATTGATTTTCAAAACAATTTTGCTATCATTTATTAAATCATGGGTCAACCCAAGTCAAAACATTAGTAGAAAAAGTGTTCTTATTTATGTTAATGACTACAAAATCATTGAATATCTTTTAAGGTTTTCAAAATGTCTCCCAAAATAGACCTATTGAAGGAATTCATTTTTAATTGAGAATTTTACACAATTATAGAGGCACACTTATGATAACTTTAGTTCTGCTAAATATGATAATAATTTATTTAATTTTCTATTAAAGGGGAAAATAATCCATATCTCACAGGATTCTATAAGGATAAATTGACTAGTATATGGGGAAGGACTTAAATGTTGCTGATGTGGTTTGACTGTGTCCCCACGCAAATCTCACCCTGAATTGTAATAATCCCCATGTGTCAAGGGTGGGGCAAGGTGGAGATAATTGAATCATGGGGGCAGTTTCCCCCATACTGTTCTTGTGGTAGTAAGTCTCACTAGAGTTGATTGTTTTATAAAGGGCAGTTCCCCTCAACATGCACTCTTGCCTGTCACCATGTAAGACATGCCTTTGCTCTTCATTTGCCTCCTGCCATGATTGTGAGGCCTCTCCAGCCATGTGGAACTGTGAGTCCATTAAACCTCTTTCCTTTATAAATTACTCAGTCCTGGGTATGTCTTTATTAGCAGCATGAAAACAAACTAATACAGTTGCCTAAGACACATGCCCAAAGAATAACTCAAAAAATATTTTTCTTGTTACTCTTCTGTGGTAGACAGAATAATGGCTCCTACAGAGGTTTGTGTTCTGATTTCCAAAACCTGTCAATATGTTACCTTACATGGCAAAAAGGGACTTTACAGATGTGATTAAATCAAGAACCATGAGACAGGGAGATAATCTGGATGATCCGGGTGGATCCAATGCAGTTGCAAGGGTCCTTAATAAGAGGAAGGAAGGAGGGCCAGAGTCAGAAAAATTCTGCGTAATGACAATGAGGAGAGAAGCAGAGTCAGAGAGAGAAGATGCTATGTGAGTTACTTAGAAGATGGAGGAAGAGGTTATGAGCCCAAGGATGCAGGTGGCTTCTAGAAAAGGCAAACGAATAGCATCTCTTCTATATCCTTTCTGTTTACACCTTGATTTTAGCCTCTTAAGACTCAGTTTTGGATTTCTGACCACCAGAATTGTAGGATAATAAACCTTTGTTGCTTTAAACCACTAGATTTGTGGTGATGTGTTACGTTAGCAACAGAAAACTGACCTATATACCTCCCTGTCCATGTTCTAGAACTTCTAGGGTAGTTTCTCAATTCTTTACCTTTAGGTATCTTCTCTGCCTGTGAGACCATTACCAATGGATAAGGATTTTCCCATTGCTTTTTAGGCCAGAGAAAGAGAGAGAGAGAGAAGAAAAGAGCAAGAAAAAGAGGAAGCAAGCCAGGTAGAGCAGTGAATACTGTAATGCAAAGGTAACATAAGTGTGAGACATTTCGTGGGGGCGGAGAGGGAAGGCATACTGGAGAAGCTTTAGTGCTGCTAGTCAGAAAGATGAATTTTGGTACAGATAGCGACTCCAGTGTTAAGGGTAATCAAGTCTTAAGTTGTATAAATAATATCCAACGTTGCTTTAATAAAAGAACCAGGGAAATAAAATATCTGTGTTCTTACCCTTCTGGGAAAAATGATGGTAGAAAGAACCATTCAGTCATTTCCAAGAAGTCACAGGCAGTCTTCCAGTAAGGAGGTAAAGGCTATACTGTTGTTTTCCAGAGGAGTGCTATCAGTGTTGAATGCCACTGAATTCTTAAGTTGCACTCTTAATCTTTCAATATATTTTTTGTTCTGGGAGGAATAATCCCATTGAGCCTCAAGGCAGGGAGTTAAGATACATTTAGGAAATGCTGGTAAAAATAAAGTAAGCCCTTCAAAAGATCAATGAGAAACCCATGGCTCAAGGCCTTGTTGTTTCACCAGCCTCAGTACAGGACAATTAGTCCTATATCCACTGTACTGGAGGGCAACATTTACATGCCCCTCTGCCATGCAGAGCCTAGACTTGCATAGAATTAGAATGGGTCCCAGCCTCCATACCTCCTTCTATTTCTCGAGAAAATATCATGTATCTCCCATCTCCTTGCTGAACGATTTCATGTAGGGCTTGATTTTGCTTTCTCTTCAGAAGTAATTATCTAGGAAAAAAGGTCATAGCTCATTGCAGCTTTGAACTCCTAAGATGAAGTGATCCTCTTGCCTCAGTGTCTCAAGCAGCTGGGACTACAGGTGTGCATTACCATGCCTAGCTAATTTTTAGATTTTTTTGTAGAGACGTGGTCTCTCTGTGTTGCCCAGGCTGGGTACCCTCTTCTGAAAAGCAGCTTTTCATATAGAAATTAGAAAACCTATGCCCTGTGTAGGGACACAGATAACTGAATAGAAACATGTTTGAAGACACTAGAAAAAAGGAAGTTGGAGTAACAGAAGCCAAAATCTTTCTTCTTTGTATGCAGCTTAAAATAGAAGTATATTGATAAAAATGAAGGTATTGCAGGAGATTTTGTTTTTAGAGCCAAAAGCTAAGCCAACTTCTTTTTCTTTTTTTACTTCTCTGCTGAATCGCTGTCCTGTCCTCCAAAGAGGACTCTGCCTTTGCCATTGCACGTTTACCTTGCTCTTTTAGCCTCCAAGATATAACCACCAGAGTTACAGTAGACGTTCTTTATTCCTCTTAAGAGATGCACTTTTGCACCTGAACTTTGTAGCTGAACTTCGTAGCTGAACTTCTCTCTCTGGTCTGTCTGGTTCTCAGGGCTGACTTTTTATATTTTTTTAATAGTTTGGAAAACTTTTGCTGTATTTGGCTACATACATTTAAAGAAAACAAAAGACATCTCATTTTTCATTGTTTGATCTCTAAATCTACCACTGCTGTCCTGTATCAGTTAGCTATTGCTGTGTAACAAGCCAATCAAATTTCAGTGGATTATAGATCCAAAAGTATCCTTTATTGCTTATGAGTCTCCAGATTAGCTAAGCAGTTCTGGTCACAGCTGGGCTCAGGTACATAGCTGCAGTTAGCTGTGGGTGTGGCAAATGTGGCTCTGATGACTTCGGCTGGTCCTTCTCATGTTCTACAGAATCAACTGGCTGCAAACAAGTCTAGGATGGCCTCAGCTGTGATAACTGGGATCTCTTCATATGGTGTCTCACTCCCATAGGCTAACCTGGGTTTGTTCACAGGACAGTGATAGAGTTCTGAAAGATCATGGAAACTCACACAGCCACCGATATCTGCCTTAGATTCAGCACATGGTTACTTTCATTGCATTCTATTGGCCAAAATAAGTCCAAAGGTCAACTTAAGGCAGAGAAACAGTCTCCATCTGTTAAAGGGAGGAACTGCAAATGGAGGGAGAGAGAAAGTACAAGGAGTATTTTTTAAAATTAACGAACACATTTCTGTGTGGAAAAGCTAGAGCCTGCCTTACTATTACTTTAACAAAGAAAACCATCCTAAACTGGCTTCTGGTTTTGAATACTGCATTTGGTTCAATGGTTTTAACAAACCAGATGTCAATCTTTGAAAACATAGTCTACCACTTAATTCTTTCTGTTTAGATCTTCCCACAAATATGGAACATCTGCCCCTGAATAGACAAAATAATAAAGAAAAGTGGTATGTGGAGTCTGAGACTTCAGTTCATCAGAATATACCTTTGCTTCTGCAGTGCCTTTTAATTAAAACAGATTGAAAAACAACAAAAGCCTAACAAACAAAACCTCTAATTCTTCTTCAAATTAGTAAAGAAATATACTCCTTGCTTGGTTTCAACGACAAGCTTTCTACTAACATTACTCGTTTTCACACTTCTTGCATCTATAGTCTATTCTGGATGGGAGAGTTTTATTATCTCATGTATACATTTAATTAAGCTGCTTTAATTAATAAGGCAAGACAGTTTTGCCTAAAGAACCCTGGATGATTTTTTCCATCAAGGCCAAGAAAAGTTGATTAGCACCTAGAATATCCATTCTCTGGAACTCAACAATGTCTTCAGGTTTTAGACTGAAACTAACATTGCTCCTTTTGAATAAGGGTGAATTTTCGTCTCAGAGACCTCAGGTGTGCACTTTTCATTGGCTATTTGAGTGTCTTCTCCTAATAAAGACATCAGACTGGTCTGTCAGTCACCGGTTTTTCTCCCTAGCCTCTATAGGCTTTCTGTAGCTTGCAGTGTAATTTTTCACATGAACAATTTCTAAAGGAGCAAACAATTCTGCATAACACTGTACATTCATTTCTCCAGAAACTTGCCATTTATCTTTCCGGAGAAAATCTGCTTCTTTCAGTGCGGGCCCATATACGTTGCAGAGCATAAAAAATTGTATGTAAAAAAGCTACTCTTTTTTCTTTCTGCCTTCCATATTTTCTTTAAATACTTTTAGTTACTGAAGTCATATTTTCAAATATTTATGCAAAAACAAGCTGCTGGAAAAGCCTTAATTTAATTACAATGCTTTTTTTTGTGGATGGAATCTCACTTTGCTGCCCAGGCTGGAGTGCAGTGGTGTGATCTTGGCTCACTGCAACCTCTGCCGCCCAGCTGCAAGCAATTCTCCAGCCTCAGCCTCCCAAGTAGCTGGGATTACAGGCACCTGCCACCACACACAGCTAATTTTTGTGGTTTTAATAGAGATGGGGTTTGGCCATCTTGGCCAGGTTGGTCTCGAACTCCTGACCTTGTGATCCACCTGCCTCGACCTCTCAATACAATGCATTCTTAATAACTTGTAAAGGGCCACTGGGACCTCTAGGCTTTCCATTAGTGTCAATTAATTATGAATACACTTGACAGAAAGATTCAGTTAACCGATGGGGATATTTTTGATAAAGGCTTTTAATCATACAGAAGCTCACTTCTGAATGTGCTGTAAGTGGTAAAGGGGGTCTTCTCTTAAAAGGCAGTCATCCTTTGCTGTGGAGGCTTACAATAAAAACAGTTACATCCCAGCACTTTGGGAGGCCAAGACGGGCGGATCACGATGTCAGGAGATGGAGACCATCCTGGCTAACCCGGTGAAACCCTGTCTCTACTAAAAAATACAAAAAATTAGCCGGGCGTGGTGGCGGGCGCCTGTAGTCCCAGCTACTCGGGAGGCTGAGGCAGGAGAATGGCGGGAAGCCGGGAGGCGGAGCTTGCAGTGAGCTGAGATCCCGCCACTGCACTCTAGCCCGGGTGACAGAGCGAGACTCCGTCTCAAAAAAAAAAAAAAAAAACCAAAACCAGTTACAATATATGTTAGGGCTCCTCCCATTTCTCAGACTTATTGTCCAAAACTTTAATTTTTCAAGAGATAAATCACTGAAGTTATTCCAGCCAGAGGCACACACATTCTTCAATTTAGCCTCTATCTTGAATCCCTGCTTGATTTTCTGTCCTGGAGAAGCAAGTCTGAATAATCTCCATTTCCTTTTGTTGAGCTGCTACCTAGCAAAATTCATGTAGCATTGTTTGCGCTTGCTGTGACTTACTGCCCTAGTATTAAGTATCTTTGTTGTTATTATTGTCAAATATTTTTGAGCTCTTCATACATGCTGGGAAGGCTTTGCTTTAGGGTGAGATGTTGAGAAACCAGTCCCAAGTGGAGGGCAAGAAGTCCATCATATCTGCCTGTTTCTGCCAGATGCTTCTTTTCATTGCTTTGGGAAAGAGCTGTATGTTACTATGGTTATTTTTATTATATTGGCAGGAAGTGTAAAAGCTTAGCTGTCTGCAGTTCTGCATGTGATGCTGGGACACGTAGGAGAACACCTCTTCAGGGTATGGCTTTTCTTCCAATTCCGTTCATCCTCCCTACGACCAGACCTTTCCAGGCTGCTGCCGGGCAGGCCAGCTGCCTCCACTGCAATCCCATCTCAGGAATTCTGGGCAGTCAACTTTCTACATTTTGCTTTGCCAACATGATTCCACTTGCTTTCTTTCAGACCACTTTGTTTACCTTTCTCCCTCTGCTGATACCTTCACCAATCCCCCAACACACACTCTTTGCAATTGTGGATTTACTTGTTGTTTTCCTCTTTTTCTGAAATTTTAAGTGAGTCTCAAAAGAGAGAGGACAGGGTTGCCCAATTTACCAGATAAATAGAGGACACCAAGTTATATTTTAATTTCAGATACAGAACAATATTTCGTAAGTATGAGTATGTCCCACGAAGTATTTGGGGTATGCTGATATTGAAAAAAATTAAAATAAAAATCTTATTGTTTATCTGACAATCCTAAGAGGTGAACCTCACTTACTGGCACATTCAGGCTTCTGTCTTTAAGTTGCACCTTCTTCTAGATTTATGATGCTTCCTTACATTTTTGTAACAGTTCCAAACACCAAGAATATATGAGAATAGGTTCAAGGTAATTTTGACTTTCTCATAATCTTCATTTCATTGGTAGCTCTTCAGTTATATTCTTTATCACCTTGTTAGAGTAAAATATAACATGTGGTTGTTCTAAATGACCTTTCTTCAGTCTTTTTCTGAGACTGTAATAACCTCAAGGCTAAAATCCAAGAACTCATAGAACTGTATTTATTAACGTTTATACAGAACCCGTTTTGAAGTTCAGGCTCTGTAGAAACAATCCTTTCAGAGTTGAGATAATTTTTCCAGAGGGATAAAACATGGATGTCATTTCTTTTTCACTTATCTTCATTACTCTGTATCATTTTCATTGTAGCTCATGATGACTTCTTCACTAAAGCAAGCAGAAAGAGAGCACAGTTATATATGCAGATGGCCTGGCTTTATTGTCATGAAATAGAACAGATTTAGTTGAAAACTAGCCATGTTATTTAATTGCTAACAAGAAAAAATAAAATACAATCAAATATTCTAAATAAGGCTTCATCATTTTGGGTGTTCCACCTTACTTATCCAACTTGCATGCCCAACTGTCTTAAACAATGAAAGCTTTCCTCTATCTTTGAATTCATTTTTTAAACATTTTAATTCAGAAGGACACCTTAAATTTCATTGCCTACTGTTTGACAGGCTCTGGTTGTTAATGAGTTTCGCTTTCGTTTGTTTTATTGTTGTTGCTACTGTTTGTAATAATGTAAGGTCGTCATCATTTGAGGTAAAAGACCAGACTCAACACCGGAGGTGGGGCTTTCACACGGAACCAAATGGAAAACTAGCTTACACAGGGCCAAGGCTAAAGCAGCTTTCCATGGACACACCCACCAGGGTGCCATGTCAGTTTACCATTGCCATGGCAACACTTGGAAGTTACTGTCCCTTTCCATGGCAACAACATGACAATCCAGAAGTTACCACCCTTTCCCTAGAAATTTCTGCATAAACCACCCCTTAATTTGCATGTAAATAAAAGTGAGTATAAACATGACTGCTGAAGTGCCTCTGAGCTGCTTTTCTGGGCACACTGCCTATAGGGTAGTCCTGGTTGTAAGGAGCAGTACCTCTGCTGCTGTACACTGCTGCTTCAATAAAAATTGCGGTTTAGCCCACCTGTTTTAACACCACTGACTTACCCTTGAATTCTTTCCTGGGCAAAGCCAAGAACCCTCCCTAGCTAAGCCCAGTTTGGGGGCTTGCCTGTCCTGCATCACAATGACTTTTCTGGAGTTACGTTGTTGCCACTGGCGCTACAGTGATGAGAGTTGAGGTCTTGACTGGTCACTGGTTTGCTTGTTAAAGTGGAGCTGGAATGAGTTCTGGGTGATGACTTTGACTCTGTTTTCGGGTTCCTAGGATTCCTGCTTGTAGGATCAGGGTGACTTCTGATTAAGCATCTGTTTGCATCACATTCCTTGCCACTCAGGAGAGGTCAGTATGGGATAGCTGCATTTTTGGTTCTTATATCAGAATAGGATCTAAAACTTGTCATCAGTGTTTTGCCAAAGCTGAAGCAAGAGAAACACTGTGGATGGACAAATATCAGGCAGATATGTCTATTCCTTTATGCTTTAAAACTCAACCTGTTGTGTAAACCAGAACAGAAAGGAACTCAGAACTCATCTGGGCCATTTTATGTTATCCACCTGAAATTGCTATCCCCATCTCCATGACACGTTTTTCTCATGCAAATAACTTCCAAAGAAATAGAGTTATGCAAATCATGTCTTTCTTTACCACCAGAGTGATGTTGAGGATGCGGCACACTTCATTAGCAGTTGTCTTCTGTTCATAAGGACCCAGAAATTTTTCTCCAATCCTAATACCAAGAATAAGTATGTTTCTTCTTGGAAGTCTATTTTTTTTCTGTCTTCTGAACACTGTGAATTGTACAACATGATTACATCTCTTCAGTGATTGCTGGAAAGCTCAGAACAAAGTGTGTAGATTTTGAGCCAAATTTAGCTTAGAGCTAAAATCATTTTTAGCATTAGGTATGGAACTCAAAGCACCATTTTTGTGTGTGTGTGTGTGTGTGTGCGCGCGCGCACACACACTAATCTTATCTCTGACTATACTTTTTCTCTATTTTATTCTAATCTCACCTATTTTAATGCCTTTTATTTTCTAGGTATCAAGACTAAAGACAAATAGAAACATTTTTAAAATATGAGCAATCAATAAAGAAAAATTTAAATTAAAAAGGTTAAAATATCAATAACAGAAAAAATTCAGTTTTGCATCTCTCTTGCTTTACATATGTGTGTCCCTGTGTATACATACATATATACATAAATTAAATTTTCTTGTATGTATTTTTATAAAGTATTTTTTCAAACTTAAAAATCAATCACTTTTTTTCACATAGAACTACATGGCATTCCATTTTATAAATGTGTTATAATTTATTTAAAGAGCCTCTTACATTGTCAGACATTTGAGTATTTTCCAGATTTTTGATGTTATAAATAACTGTGTCACACTCTCTTTATAACAACTCTTTATGCACTTTATTCATGAATATAGTTCAATAATTCTTAAGCATGGTTGTGCATCAAAATTATTCTGCCTAATAACCTCTTTAAATCCTTTGAGACCAAATTTAAATTTTACCTTTTCTAGAAAGAATTTCTAAGGAAGCCTGTCATCTATCCTACAGATAATTATTATACTTTCTAATATTTCCCCATAGACTTTTTATATATTTTTGAGGGATGTTAAGCTATTTTTAATGTATCTATTTCAATAACCAAGTATTGCATTAAAAGTGGTTTTTAACCAAGAATGTGCATCAGAATGCTATAGTTGTGAAATACTCTCTGAGTTCTGCTTCCCCTAAGGATGCAGAAAACCTGAAGAGAATGGAGCTCTTGATCTGACATAAGAAAAAGCTGGATCACTTACAAAATAATGCCTATTTTATTTTTAGATTACCAGATTAGTGAGGTCCATCCCATGGCAACAAAATGAATGAAATTCCAAAGAGTGGCACCATTCCGAGGGAATATGGACACATGACCTGCTTTACCTTTTCAAGGGTGCAGTAGGAAGAGGGGACCACACAGAAACCAGTAAGAAGCAATCAGCTGAAATTTTAAGAAATTCCTAAAGGCCAAGTGTGGGCTAGAGTCTCCCTTTGGTGTAGCTGGGAGTGGCAGGCACAAGGGGAGTTAGTATCTACTTGCAAGCTCTTATCAAGGGCTTCTACCCAGTGCTCAAGATTGGGATAAGGCAGAAGAGACCTCCTTTGGTAGCACAGGCATACAGGAGGTGATTGGCTGCCACTGGAGGAGACAAGAAACGCTGCTTACTCCTCTAGACCCTTCTCTCATAGGAAAAGACATGAAACACTCCTGTTCCCATGGCCGAAGGAAAGATCCACTGCTTTTGTGCAAGGAGGAGAAGTAAAAACTGCTAGAAGGCAGGAAACCCTCATAGGACCGAGATCCCACAAGGAATACAAAGCAGAATTCTACTACCTCTGAGGAAGGGACAGGAAAGTTTCTCTTTCCCCATACCTACCATAGATATAAGAAAGAATTTGGGCCGGGCGTGGTGGCTCACGCCTGTAATCCCAGCACTTTGGGAGGCCAAGGCGGGCAGATCACGAGGTCAGGAGATCGAGACCATCCTGGCTAACAAGGTGAAACCCCATCTCTACTAAAAATACAACACATTAGCCGGGCGAGGTGGCGGCGCCTGTAGTCCCAGCTACTCGGGAGGCTGACGCAGGAGAATGGCGGCAACCCGGGAGGCGGAGCTTGCAGTGAGCCGAGATCGCGCCACTGCACTCCAGTCTGGGAGACAGAGCGAGACTCCGTCTCAAAAAAAAAAAAAAAAAAACGAAAGAAAAGAAAGAATTTAGCTGCCATGGAGAGGAGGAGCAAGAACAATTTTTTAAAACATACATCCAAGACCCGGGTGCATAAGGTGGACCGGGAAAATCAAGAATTACCCTGTTACCACTGCAAGGCTAGCTCCAGATCACAATATGTGGTCTATCATTGAGGAAAGGGGCAAGAGCACGGAGAGAGACCCCGTGTTCTGCAAGCATGCAGGAACTTCTGAAAGCTCAGAGAGAAAAGGAACCCTGAGAAAAACCCTCCAGCACACTGGGTCCTAATTTAAGTAGGCGGCACCCGCGGCCCACTGCAAGAGGACTATGAAGTCTGTGATGCACTGAAGGCAATGATGGCAATGAGAAATTGAAACCCCTCTCACTCCTGAATAGACGGACTCAAACTCCCCTCCCCATCCATCCCCACCCCCACACACATGCATGCATGCATACATGCACATACATGCACAGGCATAAACCTCAAGGTGACTGAAAGACATACACTCATGCCTTTTCCTGGGCATAAATACTATTTGCCTCAGTCTCTACCGATATTCTACACATAAAATTTGGTACTGGATAAAAGATTAGAACACACACACATACACAGATACAAAAAATCAGACTCGGAGATATTGAAACTATCAGATGGTAACTTTAATAACTGAAATGTTAAGGGATCTAGTAGAAAAGTAGACAAAATGCACAGACCCTGGAGAATTTCAGCACAGAGATAACAGTCACATGAAAATGCTAGAAACAAAATACATGGTATCCAAGATGAATCTCTTTGATGGGTTATTCTGCCAATTGGATAGCACTGAAGGGGGAATAAGTAAATTTGAAGATAGATCAATAGAAATTAATCCAACTGAAACACAATAAGAAAAAGAGAAACAGAAGGAGAAGACAGGGATATTAGAATATTAGATTTCAAAAATATTAAAGAAATAATGGCCAAAATTTTTCCAAAATTAAAGACAACAAGCCACCAATCCACGAATTTTAAAGCAAATTGATCAGGATGAATACTAAACAAATCAAACTTAGATATTTCACTCCTAAGCTTCTGGAAACCAAAGATGAAGAGTCAATCTTGAAGTCATCAGTGTAAAAGAAACTACATAAACGGAAACAGGGATACTAATTAATTCCTATTTCTCTTTGGAAACAATGTATTTGTTTCCTAGGGCTGCCTTAACAAATTCCTGCACACTATGTAACTTAAAATAAGAGAACTTTATTTTCTTACAGTTCTGGAGACGAAAAGTCTGAAATCCAAGTGTCAGCAGGGCCATGCTGGCTTCCTGGGAAGGCTGTAGAAAGGAACCTTTCTTTGCTGCTCCCAGCTTCAAGTGGTTGCTACACTCCTTGGCTTATAGCTGCATCACTCCAGTTTCTGCCCCTGGCTTCACATGACTTCTTCCCTCTGTGTGTGCTTGTGTTTCTCCAAATCTCCCTCCCCTTATAAAGACACTGGTAATTGGATTACCACTCACCTGATCAGGTATGACCTCATTTTAACTGGTTTACATCTGCAAAGGTTAAGTGCTAGGTTTAGTTCTTCTGCATATCTTTTTGGGGGACACAGTTCAACCGACAACAGATGTCCAAGAAGAATTGAATTAAATGAGTTTGTAATCGACATTTAGGGGGAATTAATTTGTTAAATCCTTAAATTTTGTTTAATTGGTTATGTAAGTATGATGTGACTAACAGAATGTAGTTGGTTTCACGTAGAAAAACAATTTCCTTGTTTAATGCAAGATACATAAATATTCATTATACCAAATAAAACCAAATGAAATGTATGCTAGACATCTGTGAATAAACCAATGAAAGAAGGAAAGACTATTGGAAAAAAAAATCACCCATTGTTGTAATTTTGAATACAAATGTTTGAAGCCAATCAATCCCAACCTTTAGAATACTTATATTCTATTTTTGTCTTATTATCATTTCATTGAATCATATCTGGAACTTTAAATTTTCAGTTTGGATGATTATTCTTTTTTTTCCGTTTTGATACGCTGTTTGAAAAGTGTGTGTGTGTGTGTCTGCACATGCACCTCTGTTAGTTGTGTGAGAAATGACTTTAAGGTTGAACTGTCGGTATATAAAGCATACATTGGTGAATTGATTCTTGTTTCTGGGCTTATGAGTAGCTACTGTGACATTTGAAAAATGACCTTAATGAGAGTTTTTCTTTTCTATGCCCTATAGTTGTATGTGACACCACAGCCCAAGGTGACGGTGTCTTCACTTCAATGCCATCTTTTGTCCCAGAGGCAATTTTTGCTTTAGTTACCCCAACTGACATTGGAATAGACCCAGTGATATTTTATTCATGAAAGTAGATCTTGTGACTATAGCTCCTAATTCACCAGAGAGACAAAAATATCACTAAGATTGCACCTAAACTAATCTGTAGTTATGTAACAAATTGACACATAAATTAAATTTTCACTGCTAATGCCTGCTTAACTCTGTAATCATACTTCGGTTTGGAATTCTGCTGAAGTAATTAGGTTAGCTCAGATTTGCTCACCAAAGATCACTGAAAGCTAGAAAGTATATGGACCTCTGTTCTTAAGCCACATGCTTCATGCTCAGGGGAGATTTTAAAGCTCTATCCATAACTCTATGCCTATTCTTTTACATTTTACTGAATTTGATCAGCTGCTGGATACTGTTTTGTTTTTTGTTTTTGTTTTTTTTTTTCTTGAGAATGTATTTATCCCACCGTGGACATGTTCCTGTCTCTAATTCCCCGGCACTTTTCCTTTGCTCTTTATTGAGGAATCATCCTTGTGCTGAAGAACTTTCTGTTTTTCATATGGTTGATCTTTAGGTGGTGGGGCAGCCCTCACTGAAACACGGTTTAAAAAAAATCACACCCTTTCATCTTTGGTTTCATCTTCTGGAAGAAAGAAGAATTGAGCTATTTTACCAACTATTGTGAACTGTTCAAATTTCCTCTGGGGAGAAAAACCAGTTGCTTTCAAAGCTCTGAGGAGTATCAAAAAAAAAAAATGCTCCTAGGCTAAATACAGTAAATAAAAGGCAATGTGGACTTTCAAAAGACTGCTCCAGGAGCCTACGAGAAACTTTTAGCTGGTATGAGAATCACTGAAACAGAAACCTGTGGGAAAAAAACCCAAAAAGCAAAAACCAGATGAAATCAGAAAGAGTATGTATAAATTTAGCCTAAGTGCAGGGATACCTACATTCATGGTCCTGATGAAATAAAGCACTGAAAGAAAATATGCGCAATCTCTTTCCAGAGTTTGTGACCTTGCAAGTTAAAAATAGGATTTACCGACTTATGCATTAGGTTTATTAATATGGACTTGTTCTTACATTTGCTCTTTAATCGGTCTTTACAGGTCATTATGTTTTACAACAGGCTACTACCTTATCTTCTGCATTCTGGATTCACCACTTTAAATCTATTTTGTGGGCAGGCTCTCTCTCTCTCTCTCTCTCTGTCACACATACACACAATTAAAAAGTAACTGAACACACCGTTTAGGCCCAGAGGGAGACTTCGATCATCACCTTCTAAGAGTTGTACTCATGTCGACTTTTTCCTCGTTGGATCAGGTTTGTTCGGTGTAACCAACAGTGTGTAACAGAAGTGATGGTGTGCTCATGAGATTAGATAATAAAAGACTTGTTTCCTTCCTGGGTGTACTCTTGTTCCCTCCCTCCTTCCCCACCTCCATCTCTCTGTCACTGCTTCCTCTGGGGGAAGTCAGCTACTACCTAGTGAAGACACTCAGATAGCCTCCTATCAAGTCACAGAGGTCTCTCAACAACCATCTGAGAGAGCTTGGAAGCAGACCTTTCAACCCCAGACAAGCTTTGCAATGAGACAGCAACCCCAGCTTCTGGCTTGGTTACAACCTAAGATGCCCTGAGCCAGAACCATCCAGCTAAGGCCCTCGCAGATTCCCCACCCACAAAAATGCTGAGATGACACATAAGTATTGCTTTAAGCAGCTCAGTTTGGGAGAATTTATAATATATAACTAACATGGATTTCTTTAAAAAAAAAAAAAACTAAAAACCTATTTTCAACTTCCTTAACATTAAAATTCTCTCCCTACTCTCATGCTCGTTCACATTTTTGTCTTACCCAGTCTGTCTAGTCTGCTTTATTATTCACCCCAGATGAGTTCTATATACTTGCCTAGCCAGAATACTTCTTTTTTTTCATCTGCTTGTGCCTTCATCTCCCTTAATTTTTTTCATATTCTTCCTTCTAGGCAAAAGTACCTATTCCTTTCATTTTACCATACTACTTAAATCATGTCTATTCATTAAATCAACATACTTCTTGAATTCTTCCAGGAGGAACCTAGAGCACTCTAACCACTTTCTTGTCTCACTCCATGGCAGTTAAAAATTATAGTACATAGTTAGCCTTTCAGACCATATTTTATACTAGTCATTAAAAATTCCTCAGAGGCAATTCTATAATACTTGTTGGTCGGCTGCATGCTTAACTTAATCAGAACAAGGAAAGCGCAATTCTTGTTTCCATTAAAATTAAAGTACACATATAGGAATATATATATGCATACATACATACATACATACATATGATAATAGTGTTTATCATAAAATGTTTTCACTGCAGTTTGCAATAAATAATTTTGAGCTTCTACACCACACAATGCAATCCTTCAATTCAGGAATTTTTGTACTCAATCTTGCATTTCCTCAGTCTAACACAGTGTCTGTCATAGACAAGTTATTCAATAGTCTTACTGAACTGGACTGATTTGATTTTTATTGTCATTTCTCTTCCTATCTGTGCATTAGTGAAGGTTGATAATCATGTCAAATGACTGAAGGAAATGAAGTACATTAGGAGTGCACTTCATCTACAAATTGGATCATCAATACCTACAGAAAGGAGAGTAAAATATGCTCTATGCTAATATACCTGCCATTGGTTTTCCAAGGACAATTGATTCATTTCACACATACCCTGGAGGTATGTGAGGCAATCCTGTGCCTACCCTTTGACAAATAAAGAACATCAGGTGTTAAATTGCATAATGATATTCACAAAACATCCATTGCCAATACCTGAAAGAATCAAAATAAAACTCATTCTTCCAGGTGTGTTACTTCTTTCCTATGTTTCTGCTTCTACTAGAAACATGATTGGTGATATTCTTTTAGTTGCTTTTAAAATTATTACTATGATATTCAAGGCCTTTCAGGTATGGATTCTAACCTACCATCCCAGGTTTAGCTCTCCAGTGACACTAGACCACTTTAGGTTTCATTACGTGCCTTACTGATAGGATGGCCAGCATTAGCAAACAAATTCTGGCAATTTGAAAACCCAGTTACATTTAAATTTTAAATAAACCTAGGAAAATATAAAATGATAATGCATTGACAATGATTGTCTTAGAACAAATAAAAGCTTTCCATTCTTTATATTGTCATGGAACAGGTATTTTTTGGAGAACTCAGAAATAAGAGAATATTATTGTCCTCCGAGAATCAACAAGTAAAATCAACACAGAGTAGGAAAATTTGGTTGATTGTTAAATATCAACAATAAATATTGAACGCAGGACCTGATAAAGAGTTTTCTATAATATTGTAGTAATGTAATCTGCATTAGCTCAGTAAAATATTTGATTAGCTGGAAAACTCCTCACTGGTTCACTGTGACATAGCAGCTTTCACCTTTATTTGTTGCTCACCAAGAGTTAGTTGCACTTTTATCTACCAACCTATTTATTATACTAATATAAGTTAGCTAAACATCATGCAATCCAGTGAAACTTGAGAATGAGAATTATTTCTATGAAAACTAAAATGAATGTTTCAAAACTCTTTATAAAGGGGAGTTGCAAAGAAACACTGATGAATTGGATGTGGGATTCAAAATGAAAACTGTAAAAATTTGAGAAAACAACAGCATCAACATAAAATTTCTCAATCATTTTATACGCAGGTTGCTTTAAATGTGTATGAATTTTTTATTCACTTTAAAAAAGCCAAAACTAGAAATAATTGGGTGAATGAATGCATCTTTCCAGGTATGGAGTTTAAAAAAATGTTTACAGTAAATATATATTATTTTATGCTATCATTTTAATTCAATATTTTAAATCAGTGACTACTGGTCCCTTTTACATCAAATACAATATATAAAAGTTAAAATATTTATTGATATGTTAAATATATTCAAGAACATTAATGTTGCCTAAAGAAAAAAATAAACAATATGAACAGAAGATCCTCAATGTTCATGGCAGAAGAAATTTTAATTTAATGTACTTTGATTATTTTCATTGGCAAGTTTATCCTTCTATGAAAATCAGTCTTTAAACTTTTTCATGCTGTCTTAGGTAAGAACTTTTGATTAAGTCATCCAAATTCACTTTCCTTTGATTATTTTGGTAAAACAGTTGTTTACTTTGATTTTTATTTGACTCGCGACCTAACCTATTTACCAAGATAGATTGTGGCTAACCAGATGATGTAGATTTTTGTCTTTGGCTCTGATAACTCTTTGAAATATATTAGCCCACAGTAACTGAAACAGGATGGTACTGGTACCAAAACAGATGTATAGACCAATGGAACAGAACAGAAGCCTCAGAAATAACTCCACACATTTACAACCATCTGATCTTTGACAAACCTGACACAAACAAGCAATAGAGAAAAGAATCCCTATTTAATAAATGGTGTTGGGAAAACTGGTTAGCCTATGCAGAAAACTGAAACTGGACCCCTTCCTTACACATTATACAAAAATCAACTCAAGATGGATTAAAGACTTAAACATGAGACCTAAAATCATAAAAATCCTAGAAGAAAACCTGGGCAATAGCATTCAGGACATAGTCATGGGCAAAGACTTCATGTCTAAAACACCAAAATCAATGGCAATAAAAGCCAAAATTGACAAATGGAATATAACTAAATTAGGAAGCTTCTGCACAGCAAAAAACACTATCATCAGAGCGAACAGGCAACCTACAGAATGGGAGAAAATTTTTGCAATCTGTCCCATCTGACAAACGGCTAATATCCATAATCTACAAAGAACTTAAACAAATTTACAAGGAAAAGAAAACCATCAAAAAGTGGGCAAAGGATATGAACAGACACTTCTCAAAAGAAGACATTTATGCAGCCAACAAACATATGAAAAAATGCTCATCATCACTGGTCATTAGAGAAATGTAAATCAAAACCACAATGCAATACCATCTCATTTCAGTTAGAACGGCGATCATTAAAAAGTTAGGAAATAAACAGATGCTGGAGAGGATGTGGAGAAACAGGAATGCTTTTACACTGTTGGTTGGAGTGTAAATTGGTTCAACCATTGTGGAAGACAGTGTGGTGACTCCTCAAGGATCTAGAACTAGAAATACCATTTGACCCAGCAATCCCATTACTGGGCATATACCCAAAAGATTATAAATCATTCTACTATAAAGACACATGCGCACGTATGTTTATTGTGGCACTGTTCACAATAGCAAAGACTTGAAACCAACCCAAATGTCCATCAATGATAGACTCAATAAAGAAAATGTGGCACATACACACCATGGAATACTGTGCAGGGACATGAATGAATTTCAAACCATCATTCTCAGCAAACTATCACAAGAACAGAAAACCAAACACCACATGTTCTCACTCATAAGTGGGAGGTGAACAATGAGAACACATGGACACAGGGAGGGGAACATCACACACTGGGGCCTGTCAGGTGGTGGGGGGCTGGGGGAGAGATAGCATTAGGAGAAATACCTAATGTAGGTGACATGTTGATGGGTGCAGCAAACCACCATGGCACATGTATACCTATGTAACAAAACTGCACATTCTGCACATGTACCCCAGAACTTAAAGTATAATTTAAAAAAGAAAAAAAAAGAAATATATTAGCCCTTGAACCCTTCAAAGAAGGAAAACAGTTCCTCCAACTTCTCAACCTATCTTAAATATTTCTGTTTCCCAACCAGTTCAGCACCTTTCTGTAAATAATACAAACACAATCTCTGTCAAACTTATGTAGTCTGGATGACTTTGATAGTGAGACTTATAGTATCTTTTGATGTATAAGTATTCATATACACATTTTATTTCTCATACCGTTTTATAAAGTGCTTCAGGGCAGAGATTTACGTCTTCTAATTTGTTTTATGCCTCATAAACCCAGAGAAGTATCTGGCACACAGAAAGTTGTATGTTGAATGCATTTGAGTTAAACTGAACTAATAAACTTCTTGATGTCCAAAATCTAGTACCTCAGACAGGAGGTGTTGTCCTATTCTTCAGCATAAACGGACAGTTACAGTTTGCCTACTAAAGGGAAACTGTAGGGAAAAGACATTTATTTCTCTTCGGCAAGCTGTAAAAATCTAACCATCTGGCCCCATATCTCCCCCAATATGCTGTCCTGTTAAAATGAAATATTTTTCCCTTTGGGTCCATGAACCAGAAAAGCAGCATCCTTAATTGTAAGACAGGATGACTACCCTTTAGCCATCTTGGCCCTGACGTTCCCCTTTTCTCTACAGAAGACTGTGCAAGATTTGAAGACAGAATTGAAAGCAAATGCAAGAGGTAAAGTGACTAGGCTCTGCCAATTAGTTATTTTAGTTTCTATTGAGGAAATAACTTGTTGGTAAGGATTTACTTAAACTGGGCATAAAATTATAATTATTCTTAATAAAAGAGGCATACATTAATATTAGAATATGGATATATTCGAAGAACTTTGCAGCCGCACCAGTAAGTTCAGGTACAAAGCCTTCCTCCGTTCTGTACTCTTCTGTTCTGTCATCTGATGGTATGAAGCATGCCACAATGAGAAAATTACCCTAACCTTTACCCGGCTTTCTTCTGGGAACACTATTTCAGGCAGCTTCCCTTCAGTTCAAGAGCTTAAATCTACCTTTATATCCTCTCTCAGATTTAATTTAATATCTTCTTAATTCTTGTCTATCTTTTTCTCACTTTTCCTTTTGCTTTACCTATTTTCTACCTCTAATTTCATCCCTGTTTTTCAATTCTAAAGAATATCCTTTTGTGGAAATAGTAAATATTTTTTGTTTCTTTTGGGCTCAACTATTGATTTAATTTATTTTAAGTATTCTGCCCTACTGCTTTATTTTTCTCTATAGCCAAACTAAATATCTTCATAAAAATTTTTATGCCTTTTTTCACTCATTATCTTCTATTTCAATTATAGGTAAAATCTGAATAAACTCTCCTCTCCATATGACAGTTAATAAAAGTCAATGTTGATTTTATTTGTTATTTCTTGAGTCTAAAGTTCCCAACAAAAATAAGATTTGATTTGTACATACGAACAACTTGCTCTCTGATAGGGTAGCACATAGAATTTTAAGATTCCTTCATTGTATATTTCTGTAAATGTTTCTCTAAGTATAGCATGTATCTGATTTCTATGGAAAAATCTGTTAATGTGCATATTTCTGAGTCCAAAATCAAAGGATTCTTATTCAATAGGTAGGTCTCAGGTGGAACCTAGAAGCTGATGTTCTTTAATCAATATCTTGGATCATTTTGATGAATACATGCCATGACAAAGACTAATCATGTATCATGACAAAATTGTTAGACTGAAAAGTCACTAGCTTTCGATGAGTATTAATCACAGTATTCTGTGAGATTACCTATTTCATATAACATTTTCAGGGAGCCCTGGAAATATGGGGCAAGAATATGAAAAAGAGAAGTCCGAGTCAGAGCAATCAGGAAAGGGAAAGAAAGAGAAGGCATCCAAATAGGAAAAAGTGCTCAACATCACTAATCATCAGAGAAATGCAAATTAAAACCATCATGAGATACTGTCGCACACCAGGCAAAATGGCTATGATAAAAAAAACAAAAAACAGCAGATGCTGGTGAGGCTGTGGAGAAAAGGGAATGTTTTTGCACTGCTTTTGGAGATGTAAATTAGTTCAGCTACTCTGGAAAGCAGTTTGGAGATTTCTTAAATCACTTAAAACAGCTGTCATTCAACCCAACAATCCCATTACTGGGTGTATATACACCCCCCAAAAATAGATCATTTTACCAAAAAAAAACACCACATGCCCTTGTTGGTTCATTGTCGTGTTATTTGCCATAGCAAAAGACATGAAACCAACCTAAGTGTTCATCAATGGTAGATTGGATAAGACAATGTGGTACATATACACCATGGAATACTATGTAGCCATAAAAAGAATGAGATCATGTCCTTTGCAGCAACATGGATAGAGCTGGAAGCCATAATCTTAAGCGAATTAACAAAGGAACAGAAAACCAAATACTGCATTTTCTCACTTACAAGTGAGAACTAACATTGAGCACACATGGAGGTAAACGTGGGAACAATAGACACTGCAGTCTACGAGAGAGAAGAGGGAGGGAGGGGGGTGTGTGTTGAAAACTATGGGGCACTATGCTCACTACCTGGGTGCAATATATCTATGTAACTAACTTGCACATATACCCTCCATATCTAAAATCGAGGTTGAAATTTGTTAAAAGATTATGAAAAAGGCAAATTTATTCATATAACCATTTGATGAACATTACTGAGGATCTGTAATATTCTAGGCCTTGGGGATATTGTAATTTAAAAAAGGCAAAAACCCCTGCCCTCATGGAAGTTTACTAAAGCAACAGACGATCAACAAGGTAAATTACTGAAATATATAACAGCTAGATAAAAATTCGAAAGAGATTAAAAAAAAAAAAAAAAACAGAGAGGACAAATCAAGTGGCAGGGATTGAAATTTTAGGTTGGGAGGCTAAGGAAAGCTTCCCTGGGGAAGTGACTTTAGCATTAACATTGAAAAAAGTGAGCTTATCTCCTACAATCCAGGAGTCATATTCTAAATACATGGTAAAAAATATGACCTGGGTAAGCACAGACCTGTCTGATGAATCAAAATAGAGGCTGTTTTCACCTCATCCTCAATTCACCATCATCCTTTCTCTGACCTTCTCCCACCTCCTCTAAAGCTAGGTACCCTCATTTTGTCAGGTTTCTTTGGTCGCAAGAAAAAGATTCCAATGAAGTTATCATCACATAATTCACAGAATGAAAGGGAAGCCACGTCTACAGAGCAAGGCTCAGAAACAGACCGAGAACCAGAGCACTGGGGACCATTTGACTCTTGTCAAAGCCCTGCCTCTTGTAGAAATAAATTGAATCATTATTTCCCAGTCTGTATGGCATTCATCTTCATATCCACAGTCTACAGAGAGACAATCTGTCTGTGCACATGGCCCTTTCTTGGCTCTACTGGCACACAACAAGGAAGCTCTAGGCAGGAGGAACAGCTTAAGCTTTTGTAGAGGCAGTACTTCTAGAAATAGAAATCCATCCAGAGTGTACACAACCCAGGCAAGTAATGTTCACTACAGTCCCGATTCCTCCCAGCTCTGCAGACTCCATATCAATATCTACTAGCATCTGGTTTAATTTCCTTAGACCAATTTTCTTTCTATTAGTATGTTTTATATACTTTTCTGTCCTAATGAACTGGCAAATATAATGAGTTATACATCAAATACCTACTCTTACAATGAATCCCACTGAGAGAAACTGACTTAGGTTGGGAAATACATTTTTCTTTTCAGGATTTCTTTAGCTGTGTAGCTGGGCTGGAAGCCTACAGTTGGCTGAACGCCAGCTCCTCTGATTGACGGAGAGGAAATAGTAGCCATTGAAAGAGGAGGAGCAAGAAAATTGGCACTAGTTGTCTACTTAAAGCTAAAATTAGAAAAATAAATTAATAAGAACTTTCAAAATGTGTACCTGATCTTTTTTTATTGACTAGAAAACTTCATTTCTTGAAACTTTGTGCAGTTTGTTTTTCATAACAGTTTTCTGATCTCACTGACCTCTTCTTTCTCTGCAGTCGACTTCGTGCAAAGCCTGATCCGGTTCCCACAGGAGCTTATGCAGTAGTGGCATTTGCAGTAGGTGGTGACGGTATTTCTAAAAATTTCTGTCTGTGCTGGAAAATAAGACATCGGCATTGACATTTCCAATTTGAGAACAATTGTGCTTCATTAATTCTGTATTATAAATGCCACTTCTGGATTTGGTTTTCTTTGATATTTTTTCTGATCCATTCATTTCAATAATACTCTTTTCTACAGAACCATCTCATCTTTATTTTTGGTTGTTTATGCTGGTATCTTTCCACAGACCCTTTTTTATGATTGTATATTATTTAATTTATATGTAGAAAATATGAGTTGTGGTATTATACATTGTCTCTGCTTCAGGGTCACGGGCATGTGTTTTAGGTTTAAAAATGCTAATTTTTAATCCATTTATTCATAGTATTAGAATATAAAAGTGGTGAATCTAGGCTGAAATATAACTATTCTTGGGAAATACATACATATTTCAATTTACTGATGTTGTAATCAAATAAGTAGTCTTTTTATTCAAACAAATGATTAGATAGAAATATTAAAATACAAAATATACAATTATAAATTGATTAATTTTGCCTCCCTACCTGAACACTGAGTCTTTCTATTTGAAATTGATGTCCATAATCTTTGAAGGGGATGGCAGGCATTGGGAATTCTTGAAGTACTAATGTGTTGACTTTGGAGATTCTGGAGGAAACTTTCTGTCCCTAATCATTTTTGTCCTTATTCTTTCCGGTAGCCGAGACTTACGAGATTCTGACTCTCGTCCCTAGCAGTGTGGACTGCAAAATCACTCTCTAGGGATTTGTTAGACACCAAATATCTGAGCCTCACTCAGAATGTGGTGAATCATAATATCTGGGTCTTAGTTTATACATTAAAAAAAATCTCAGATGAATCTTATGTTCACTAACGTGTTGAAACTATTTACAAACAGTCCTCTTTCCCCATAGCAATAGTATTTAAATGCCAAATTCAGGTATTTTCTTCCTATCTCTAAAACCTGTCATGAAAGTAATCTTAAAAATAGCCAACACATTGAGTAGTTGATTCAACATCAAGTCAATCTTGTTATTCCCTTCTTGCCCTTCAGTCTCTCCAGACAGTATCCATTATGCCTCATAACCTGCCTAGTAACCTCGTCTCTGGAAAGCTTGGACTCAACCATTCAATTCCTGAGACTGCATTGCTCCTTATGGCCTAGCTCCTAGATATCTTTCTGTCTTTAATTCTTCACCCATGCTCAGGTTAACTTTGTTGGAACAAGATACTTCAAGATTTGGCCAGAGTGCCATATATTATAGGAAGCACTCTTCAATCTCAGGCTGAGCAACTTGCTTCTCCTCTGAGCTCCCACCTGTTCATTCCACCAAATCAACTTTGTTCACATTCTATTGCTTTGCCGGTTGATTTTTAGAGTAGGCTTTCTCCCTGGACAATGTATGGTCCTAGTGTGGGGATCTGGTATGAATTCTTGCTTTCTTGGAGCCTAGGGACTACTTGGCACCCAGTAAGAACATCACAAAGACTTGTTGCACTAAAAGGAATTGAGGCAACTGGTTTCTGTGCCAGAGTCTAGTAATGAAGCAAGATCTGCTTCTTGCTGTGCTATTTTGCCATTTAATTCTAATCTGAGCTCTTTGATCATAACTTAACATATTGAAGAATAGGAGTCTCAGGAACATTTTGTTCTCTGACTAGATAATATTTACTTTAATATTTCAAAGAATTGAGAGATCCCATTTTCTTTAGATATAATGAAAGTCCATGATATAAAATAAACTAATTATTATGTGAAGTCTAATTTTCAATTTGAGTGAAAGAAAATGAGACTTAAAAAAAATCTTATTCAAGCCTCTGGCATAACAATAGTAATTATTTTCTTTTCACTGATTAAGTTAGAGAGCACTGACATCTTTGGTCTGCAAATGAGCCTCAGGTGAGCACAATAGGTTTAAAAATAGTAATGTGATAATGGCTTTCAAAACAAACAGACATCTGAGTTTTCTTGAACTCTTGTAAGTTTGTTACTCTGGAAATTCTGCATTTGGCTTTAGCCTAAAATGTTATATGTAAATCACAAAAGACAAGTTGAAGTTAATACTGCATATTTTTCTTCTTTAAAATATATCTATGCTTGTATATGTCATCAAAAACATGTATTGAAAGATAGTCCTATAACTAAATGTTAGCAATGAAAAGAATGTGATTGCAAAACCATGCTAATTACTTCTGTTTTTAAAACTACCAAAAGATTTATTATCTTACTAAGTATATTTTAATAATTAGATCTTCTAAAACTGTAAATTTAAATGTCTAATTTAGGGCAGTCTTTATATAATTCTGGTTGGAGTAAAACTAGTACAAAGTTGCAAAGAAAAATTTGGCAAAATGTTTAAAAAGACAAGTATACACACTCTTATAAGTTCCTATCTATTGATTTATCCTAAAATTGTTCGATGATGGGAAAAGTTTTTCATAAATACATTTATTGCAGATTTTTAATAATTGTTCCAACAAGAAAAAAAAAAAATGAAAAGTTCAACAGTTGAGTAAGATTACCACTCAGTGAAGGGTTTGTGGTTAGTATTAGATTTCTTTTAACATCTTTTCTACCTTTTTGAAAATAGTTATGATGAAACATTTATTTCTTTGGCAATCAAAAACAGGCAAAACAGCTTTACTATTTTATTTGAAAATATAATGAATTAACAGTTTACTGGAAGCAGATTTTAATGAGTGGTTCTACTAAGCACTAAAAATGTTCATAAATCACCATGTTAGGTGTTGTGTCTTGAGCAGTTGATTCATCTTTTAGGGTTAGCAGTTGTAGCGACAGCATAAACCAGATCAATAAAGATTTACTGGACCTTATACCTAATACCAAGCTCTAGGTATTCATGAGTCAGAAAAACCTACTGTTCCAAGAAATTACAACTCTGAGCTACCTCCAAGTTGGCTTTGCATTGCACAATAAATCACACACACACATTCTAATTATATATATTCATCAACTCGAAGAATGATGGCTGTCAGTTTCATCCATACTTCTTATGAAAGGGTATGTGCGAGACATAATAGAGAAATATATCTAGTTATCACAACATTCTGTGAAAGGGAATAATTTTCTTTTTCCTGGCAATAACAAATGGATCATGTTCTATCTATGTCTCTCTGTCTCTGTCTATGTTTATCAGTGTATCAACCTACCTATCTACTCATAAGAATTCTTGAAAGGACTCTGATTAGAAACTTCTGCACGTCCTTAGAATCCGGAAACTACATTCAAACAGAATTTCACATGCAATCCTGATGTCCATTTTCTCACTCCCTTCAAAGACAGCATCTTGTAATGTACGAGTTAAGAACATTATTTATTTTCACTGAATCTATTAATTTGTCTTCTCCTTAGTACCCTTGAACTTGGGTGGTTCTTTCTCTACCCCTGGGGCACTGTTTCACTGCTACTTACGGGTCACTCTAGTTTATTCAAACGTTATTCTCCAGAATGATGTGCCCCTGGAAAACGATCCAGTAAGGAGAAGGACTGAGGTGGGACTCCTTCTCTTTTCCTTGCACCAGGTTATGCAGAGAGGCACGTGTTTCTTTATTTCCCTACTAAAGAGGTAAGTTAGTTATAAAGAAGAATGCTAAAGTGTATTTAAGGTCAGAAATGTCCTCTAGGGTCCCCTTCCTACCCTCTAGTTTTGGAGCTAGCATCCTTGGCTTTCCAGTTCAAACTCTCCTCACTAAAATGCCATCTATTTCAAGTTCATCTGTGTCAATCTCTAGCACCTCTCTCCTAAAATTGGTTGCCACTGGGAAGTAGCTCTCGGCCCAGATAAGTGATCAAAACTGCAGGCCCTGGAAACTCAAATATTTATTTATTTTATTTGGCTGAGTCCATTTTCTAAAAAAGAAGAAACCAACATTTCACAGTAAGAGAAGTTTAAGATAAAAATCCAAGTATCTTGACTCTTGTAGAAAACCTAGAATCTCAGAAAATAATTCACCAGAGTGGAGTAGGAGCTGGGTCCTGTTGATAGAGAAGTTGCTTCACTCACTTGTTTGCCCGTTCCCTAGAGGCATCTGGGTTTGAGACCTTTGCCTGGGACGACTCCTCCTATCCATCTACATTAAAGTTAGAACCATCCAGTTTGTACTGCTCCCTCTGCCTTCAGACCTGGCAGTCACAGTGAATTTTAGTCTATGGCACAAGTTAAAGAAAACATTGGAAGGAAAAGCAGGAAGAAAGGAAGGCCAGTTTACCCCTAGTGAGTGAAACTACGAATACATGCATAAGCACACACACACACACACACACACACACACACAACCTCCTAAGGGCTAAAATTAACATTCGAAAGCCTAAGTAACAAAAAAATTCAGCAAGCCCCGTTATTTTAGTTTCTTTTGTTTTTCATTTTGTTGCCTCCTGAAATAATGAAGCTGCCATATTTCCATTCCAGCCAAGCCTCCCTTAAGTTCTGTAGGTCTCCTCAGTCTCCCTCTCAACCTCAGGACTGGTGCTACAAGAAGATAATCGTTCAGCTACTTCCATTCTTTTATAATACATGTAAAATATTTTTAATACCACACAAAATAAAGAATATAAAGTAAGGCTAAAAGAAGAGATTCAGAGATAAAATCCTGTTTCTTCTCATTGTTGAATTGGTAGAAAACGTTATATCTAAGTTTTCCTCTTGCCAGGTCACACAAATGCTTTTTTAAGTGCTCCACCCTGTTCTTTCCTGAGGTTGATCTATGCTGGGATGTTATTAGGCTGGTGTAAAAGTAATTGCGGTTTTTGCCATTATTTTAAATTTAATTTAATCACATTATGTTCCACGGCAGAACAGCAATTACTTTTGCACCAACCTAACAGCTTCTTATGCAAGGTCCTATAGATAACATGTGCTGTGGATGTGTTCTCAGGCTGTGTGTGCATTGTTGACACTTCCCTTTCAGCATCAGGACTCTGCTATTGTTAAGGAGGTTTGTTTTCTCCAACAGCCTTGACAAAACGATAGCTTGCAGCGTTCATTATTCATCTGGGAGGGCTCCAGGTCTGTGTCTTGCAAATCTGAGAGTTCAGCCATGTGTGTCCAGCACTTGTTTTTCTCTCTGTGGCCTGCACTGATGGGAAAGCAGGCTCCACAGTCTCTAATGAAGAAGGGCAATGTCCTGCTGGGTACAATGGAGAGAGATAAATATCACAGGGACTGTAGCTCCATATAAGGCCTTAATTTAACCTCTTCATTAGCCACCTCATGCTCACTATCAAGTGTGTTGCAAAGGAATGAGTCTTCCTGACCATGCTTTTGGAGTCATTTATTTTTTTTTATAAAACTGTTCCTTGCTAGTATAAGAATTACATTATCTTGATCTAAAATATCTTTTGAACCTATTCAAAGAAAATTATGCTTTTGAACTGAACGCATTGTCCTTCTGGTTCCCCTTACAAACCTGAGAGAGAATTTTCAGAAAAAAATGGAAAATGGGAGGCTAGGAAATAGGGCTGTATTGATATGAGGGCCAGGTAGTTGTAGGCAGGGATTTCAGAGGATCCAATGAGTAAGATACTCTGTAACAGTGTTAAATGCTTAATCTTCCTGAAGACATTGAGGTCACAGGTACTCGAATCAATAGAGGTAGTGGTAGAGGGCAGCAAATAAGTTTCTTTATTGAAGAGGTGGCGTGGAAGCTCACTGGGTCACAGAGAGTAAAAGGGATGCTGGTGCACGGGAGCCTTAGGAGCAAGTGCTACAAGCTATTAGCACTGTAATGACCCAGAAGCTAACAGCCCACAAAGAAGAAGCATGCAGAGACCTCAATGTCTTGGGTGCTAGCAAGAGAGTCAGAGATAAACTGTGAAACTGTGTGGTAGCAGCAAAGACTGCAATCCTGTTACGAAGAAATCTAGGCCCCTATTCAACCTAGAGTGCAAAAACGTGACAGCCAGAAGACCTACATTTGGGAACACATAAAAGCCCTTTGGAAAAGCCATGGCATGGGCAGTGCTTGATCCAGGTAGTGCTTTCCATGAGTCTGGTATCATGAGGATGGTATGGTGTGATACAGAAGACTGACGCAGTTTTGAGGCTTCCTTTTTGCTCTATTTTCAAGCTGGTAGAGCTTAGCGAAATGTAGCCCACCATAATAAAATAATAGCATAATTTGGCATCAGTGTAATGGAAAATGTCCCCGTGTTTTATGTTTTGTGGAAACAAAAGGTTTACATTGATATTAATCCCTTAATTTTATTAGTTTGGTGTCTCCCTCTGGCTATTTCAGAATTTAATTTCTTTTTTCAGAGTTTTCCTCAATTGTATTTAGGAAAACCTCTTATGTTTTCTTCTTAGAAACCAAGGACAATAAGGAACTTTCTGGAAATAATTGACTAAAGCCACCATGCCAGTTCCTCCATGAGTAAGCTGTTCAGCCAGGTAGAATGACATTCCTATGATTCCACTGAGCAAAGTATTTCTCTAGAGATAGCTACCTAGATGTTTCAGGCTGGCAAAGTTCTGTGATAAACTATGGTTGGATGGAGGGAATGACCCACTGCTTGACTCTGACTTAAATGTTCTCATCTAGACTCTAGAAAGTATGAGTCTGTATGTTTCCATTCCCTTGTCCAACGAATCCTGTAGTTTCATCCAATACCTTTTTTCCTATATGAGATCAGAACAAGACTCTAGGGTTAAAAGAAAAACAACACAAAAATAAATCAGTCTGTTCTGCCTTGCAATCTCCTTTCCAGTATACCTGAGCATAAAACAAGAAGAGTAACAATGTCGTCATCAACAAACACCTCTACTCTCCCTGACAAAAACATATATTAATTAAAGAAGACTAAAACAAAACCAAATACAAAAGAAAAACAGAAACCTTCTCCATTACAGCATAGACAAATCTTAAGGTGGACTAGAGTCTTCATTTTCTCAAATTCAAATAGCTTCTGCTTAGGCTCACTGAAGCTCACCTTGCTTACCTAAAGTAGCTCACTTTAACTCTGATTTCCTTCATACTGTTTGTACACTGAATTTATAAACTTAGTCTTCTTAGTCCGGTTTCCTTGATTTTGATTTCTTTTTTCTTGCTTTTCTTATCTCACTGCAACATTCCCCTGCTTGTTTGAAGTTTCTCCTTTATCAATTTCTACGTATTATTTTCTGTAACATAGGCGCTTGAGCACAACTTTAATACTTGAAGTCTCCTGTGTGCCTACAGATCAGAAAAAAATTCTAGGTTATGAGTAATGGAAAAATTTCAAGATTTCTTACAGTGAAAAGAGAAAGGCTAGGAAAAACAGGCAAAATGTGAAGAGTTCTAGAGTGTTTATTTTTCTCATAATAAAATTCACGTTAATAAAAATATCTGGATTAACTGGCACTGCTTTTGTGAACTTGATCTCCAACCAGCTTCTTATTGTTATAAAATATACTCAGGATTCAAAATCTAGAGGGAAGCCTGAGCTTGCCTAATCCTCATTCAAATGCTTTCTACCTGACAGTGCCAGGGTGTGGAAACATTGGGACAGACTTACCTTTTTTTTTTTTTTTCATTGAGACAGAGTCTTGTTCTGTCGCCCAGGCTGGAGTGCGGTGACACAATCTCGGCTCACTGCAACCTCTGCCTCCCAGGTTCAAGCGATTCCCCTGCCTCAGCCTCCTGAGTAGCCCGGGACTACAGGCACATGCCACCATGCACAGCTAATTTTTTTGTGTTTTTAATAAAGACGGGGCTTCACCATGTTAGACAGTTTGACCTCAATCTCCTGACCTCGTGATCTGCTGCCCTAGAATCTTCCCTTTGAAATGGTCACTAGGCCAGGCATAGTGGCTCATACCTGTAATTAAGGCACTTTGGAAAGCACAGGCTAGAAGATCGCTTGAGGCCAGGAGTTTAAGACCAGCTGGTTAGCATAGTGAGACCCCCATCTCTGCAAAATAACTTTTGTTTTGTTTTGTTTTGAGATGACGAGCCTCCCTCTGTCGCCCATGCTGGAGTGCAGTGGCGCAGTCTTGGCTCACTGCAGCCTCTGCCTCCCAGGTTCAAGCAATTCTCCTGCCTCAGCCTCCCAAGTAGCTGGGACTAGAGGTGCCCACCACCACGCCTGGCTAATTTTTGTATTTTTAGTAGGGACGGGGTTTCACCATATTGGCCAGGCTGGTCTTGAACTCCTGACCTTGTGATCCTTCTGCCTCAGCCTCCCAAAGTGCTGGGGACACAGGTGTGAGCCACCATGCCAGGCTTACAAAATAACTTTTTTTAAAAAAATTGCTGAGTAAGGTGGCACATGTCTGTAGTCCCAGCTACTAGGGAGGCTGAGGTGGGTGCATTGCTTGAGCCCAGGAGTTTGAGGCTGCAGTGAGCTATAATCACACCACTGTACTGTAGCCTGGGTGACAGAGCAAGACCTTGTCAAGAAAGAAAGAAAGAAAGAAAGAAAGAAAGAAAGAAAGAAAGAAAGAAAGAAAGAAAGAAAGAAAGAAAGAGAGAGAGAGAGAGAGAGAGAGAGAGAGGGAGGGAGGGAGGGAGGGAGGGAGGGAGGGAGGGAGGAAGGAAGGAAGGAAGGAAGGAAGGAAGGAAGGAAGGAAGGAAGGAAGGAAGGAAGGAAAGGGAAGGAAGGAAGGAAAAGAAAAGAAGGAAGGAAGGAAAATGTCCATGGCCATTGCTTCCAAAGTCTATACATAAAAGGGATTCCTTCAAGAGGAATATCGAGTAATAAGAAAGATTTGGTATTGAATGGCTAAAAACTGATAATTATTCACCAAAAATGTAATTTTAATTGTACTTTATTGTGGAAAATATGATACAGCTATCAAATATATTATTAAACATTTAAAAAATTTGATTCAATGTTCTGTCTTTAGCATCCAATGAAAGAAAGCTTGCATGATTATTATTAGACTAAGGGAAATTTTAGTATAAACACGTATACATCTTTAACATTTCTCATTTTTTATATAAACTTCATAATAACTATTTTGATAGTTATAATATTTTATCAGATAGATAAGATGTAATTTGCTTATAATCCACTGCCTCAGCCCAGGCTCACAGTATCAAACACAGGCTAATATTTATCTATTTTGTTGACATAGTTAATAATATAAAAACTATTTTTAGTTAGATACTCCTTTTCCTACTTTTAAATTGTAAGATAATCTGCCACAAGAGAAATTACAGTATTAAACGTCATAAACATGTTAAACTTTGATCTGTATTGGTACATTACTTTCTAAATACATTCAACATTTCTAAGCTCGTTTTGAATAAGGCTGTGCAAAAATAAGGTAGATAAAATGGCTGAAACTTCAATTAAGGGACTAGATGTACTATATGTGGCCATAGAGAGAGAGAAGGTGCTTGCCTTAAGCTCTACAGAGGGCGCAACAAGCTTATACACACACACATACCCATTACACTATAAAGATAAATAATCTGCATCTGATACATGGTATAGTTGTATGATAATCTTGGCAGAAATCCGGCCTTAATGCTCGTAAGTAGTAACATGCTAGCACTTCATTACATATTATTGACTTTCGCTCATATTTGATGCAAAAACCTATTCCAAAACCATTTGCAACTGAATAAAATATTCAATTTGCATGTTGGGAAAACCATAAAAAGTCACTGCATGAAATTAAGGAAACCTCTGAGTTTACAATGCTGCTTATCACATTTAAAGTTGACAGTATGGTTCTTAGGAGGCAGCGCAATGATTATGGTAAAACACTGTAGGTAGTAAGATAACTTAAATGCCAAAAATCATTTTACCCAGGAAAAGTGGTAGAGAGGGAGTAATGAAACTAAAGACTAGACCTAACACTTTGGGCTTTATTCTTTCAGAGCAATTTCTTTTTTTTTTTAAATGTGCAGAAAAAGAAGTACTTAAAATAATTAATAGAATATTCTGTAAGTTATTCAATTATGCTAAAATTACTTTGAATGTCTCTTTGCACTCTCACAGTATTTGGGTAGGTTCACATAGGATGAAGAAGAGAATTAAAAGTCAGAATGTTAAGAGTTAATTTTTCCTTTAAATACCAGAGCTTGCCTTTATGATTTATGAAGATGGAACAAGACTGTGGGATCTTTGAAAATAGAGTCAATGTCATATTTATTCAAATCTGTTTTTCTTTTTCTTTTTTTTTGACCCAGCTCTATTTATTTAAAAGACTGTTTCTCCACTGTTCTGCAGTACGGCATTCATTGTGAAGTCAGCATTCATATGTGTTTGTTACATTGTCTATTCTTTTCAACAGGTCAATCTGTCCATCTTTGCATCACTATCACACTATCTGTACTTCGATAGCTCTACAGGTTTTAATATCTGCTTAAATAAATTCTCCATACTTGTTTTTCTTTCTCAAAAATGTGTTTAACAGCTTTATTGAGATATAACTCACATACAGTACATCTATTTAAATTATACAATTGAATTTATATGACCTATAGTTATAGATATGTGCACCCATGACCACTCCTAGTTTTAGATCATCACCACATGAAGAAACCGTGTACTTTTTAGTCATCAACCCCTGTATTCCCATCCTTTCTCTAGCCCTAAGCAACTCTAATCTACTCTCTGTCTCTATTCTGGACTTTCATATGAATGTAATTATATACTGGACTTTCATATGAGTGTATATAATTCAGTAATATAACATGATTATGTAATGTGTGATCTTCTGTAATTGGCTTCCTTCACTTTGCCTGGTTTCAAGGTTCATCCATATTGTACCACGTATCAGTACTTCTTTCCTTTTTATGGGAAAATTATATTACATTTATCATAGACTACATTTTGATTATCCATTTATTCATTGATGGGCATTTGAGATGTTTCTACCTATTGGCTATTAATACTGAATAATACTGTTATAAACATATGTGTACATGTTTTCATTTGTACATATAAGTTTCATTTCTCTTGGGTATATACCAAGGACTGAAATTGCTGGATCATATGGTAGTTCTATGTCTAATCGCTCATGGAACTGCCAGATGTTTTTCATCCCCATTTCCCAGCAACAATGTCTAAGGGCTCAATTTCTTCATATCCTCACAAACACTTGTTATTATCTACTTTGATTCTAGCCATCCCAGTTCGCATGAAGTATTATCTCACTGTGGTCTTGATTTTCATTTCTCTGATGACTAATGCTGTTAAGCATCTTTTTATGTGCTTATTAGCCAGTTGGGTATCTTCCTTTTAGAAATAGCTATACAGATAACTTTGCACTTTTTAAATTGTGTTTTTAATTATTGAGTTGTAAAGTTCTTTATATATTCTGGATATAAGTTTTCTATCGTACAAAATTTGCAGATATTTTCTCCATGGGTGATGAGATGCTAGAGGTAAGTACGTTAGGATTGGAGCAGAATTAACCAAAACAATACATTCAAGGTGTGGCCCAGGGAGCCCCATGAGAATGTCAGTTTGATTAATGGCAGGAAGGCAGCCTCTAAGGCAGAGCTCACGGGAGTTGTGGGGGCATGCTTAGCAAATCACGTACAGCTCTCATTTGTAGAGGTCTTGGGAAGACTCACCAAGAATAAACATCTAGATTGGCCATGGACATTAACATATTCTGCAGGCATTAATGAAGGATATGGGGATGCCAAGGCCTGAAATAAGTTTTAAAGTGTAGAAAATTTCTGATTTTTTTTTAAAGCAATATACTTCAAAATAATGGTGAGAGTCACAAACTTTGTTAAAGCTAATGTGGAATACAGAGCCTAACTTAATAATTTGCATCATCACAAAGGGATTGGATAAAAGTTTGATGAGTTAAATGTAACACTTTGAAGATATTGCAGGTTCAGTTCTATTCTAGAGCACTGCAATAAACCAAATATCACAACAAAACAAATCACTTGAACTTTTTTATTTTCTCATGCTTATGAAAGATATGTTTATGCTATACTGAAATCTAATAAGTATGTAATGACATTATGTCTAAAAAACAGTGTAGATTTCTTAATTAAAAATAATTTGTTACTAAAAAATTCTAAGAATAGTCAGAGTCTTCAGTGAGTCATAACCATTTTTCTGGTGTAGGGTCTTGCTTTGATGTTGATGACTAATGACTGCTCGGGGTGGTGTTTGCTGAAGGTTGGGGTGGCTGTGGCAATTTTTTTTAAAAAACACAACAATAAGATTTGTAGCAGTGACTGAATTTTCCTTTCATGAAAGATTTCTCTCTAACATGCAGTGCTGTTTGATAGAATCTTACCAACAGTAGAACTTCTTTTAAAATTAGAGTCAATCCTCTCAAGCTCTGTCACTGTCTTATCAACTAAGTTGATGTAATATTTTCAATTCTTTGTTGTCATTTCAGCAATATGCACAGCATCTTTGCTAGAAGTAGATTGCATTTCCAGAAATCACTTTCTTTGCTCATCCATAAGAAACAACTCCTCATCTGTTAAAGTTTTATAAAGAGATTACAGCAATTCAGTCACGTTTTCAGGCTTCACTTCCAATTCTAGTTCTTTCATGTTTTTCGCCACATCTGCAGTTACTTCCTGTACTGAAGTCTTGAACTCTTCCAGGTCATCCCATGAGGGTTGGAATCAGTTCCTTTCAAAATTCTGTTATTGCTGATATTTTGACCTCCTCCATGAATCGTGAATATTTTTGATGACATTTAGAATGATGAATTCTTTTCAGAAGGTTTTCAATTTACTTTGCTGAAGATCCATCAGAGAAATTGTTATGGTAGTATGGCCTTACAAAATGTGTTTCTTATGTAATAAGACTTGAAAGTGGAAATTATTTCTTAATCCATGGGCTGAAGAATGGATGTTCTGTTAGCAGGCATAAAAATTAACATTAATCTCCTTGTACATCTCCATCAGAGCTCTCGGGTGACCAAGTACATCATTAATGATCAGTGATACTTTGAAAGGCATCTTTTATTGTGAGCAGTAGGTCTCAACATGCACTTAAAATATTCAGTAAGTCATGCTATAAACAGATGCACTGTCATGTAGGCTTCGTTGTTCCATTTATAGAGCATAGGCAGAATAGATTTAGCACAATTCTTAAGAGTCTTCAGATTTTCAGACTTGTAAAAGAATATTGGCTTAAAGTCATTGGATGCATTAGCCCCAAACAAAGCCAAGGATTGATGTATCTCTAGCAACGTCTTGGATGGCATTTTATTCCAATAGGAGCCCTTTTTGTCTGCATTGAAACCTATTGTTTGGTGTAGTCCTTCTTCATCAATTACCTTAGGTAGTTCTAGAAAACTTGCTGCAGCTTCTATGTCAGCACTTGCTGCTTCATCTTGCATTTCTATGTTATGGAGATGGCTTCTTTCCTTAAACCTCATTAACCCACCTTCCCTAGCTTCCAACTTTTTTTCTGCAGCTTCCTCAAGTTTGTCGGCATTTGTAGAATTTATAAGAGTGAGGCTCTTGCTCTAGATTAGCCTTGTTTAATCTTCTATCCAGATCATTAAAAATTTCTACACATCAGCAGTAAGACGGTTTCCCTTTATTATCATTTATGAGTTCATTGGAGTATTTAAATTTTCTTCAATAACATTTCTTTTGTATTTACAATTTGGCTGACTGGTACAAGAGGCCTACCTTTTGGTCTGTCGTGGCTTTTGACATCCTCACTAAACTTAATTATTTCTAACTTTTGATTTAAAATGAGACATGCAACTCTTTCTTTTACCTGAACATGTAGAGGCCACTGAAGGGTTGTTAATTGGCCTATTTTTAATATGATTGTGTCTCCGGGGATAAGGAGGCCCTAGGAGAGGAAGAAAGGAGGAAATGGCTGGTCAGTGGAGCTGTCAGAACACAACATTCATCAATTGAGGCTGTCATCTTATATGGGCATGGTTTGTGGTGCCGCAAAACAATTGCAATGGCAATATCAGTGATCACTGATCACAGCTCACCATAGCAGATACAATAATAATGAAAAAGTCTGAAATATTGTGAGAACTACCTGAATGTGACACAGAGACACAACATGAGCACATGCTGTTGGAAAACTGCCACCTGTCAATTGCTCATCACAGAGTTGCCACAAACCTTCATTTTTTAAAAAAATGCAGTTCTGTGAAACACAATTAAGTGAAGTGCAATGAAGCAATGTGTGCCTGTATTTGGTATTTTAGTCATATTCTCTAATGTTTTTCTTAAAATTCAGATGGTTTGGGAAATGCATCCTGAGGATACCAACATACAGCAAACCGAAGCATCTATTGTACCCCCAACTTAAAAAATAGTGCATTTCTCATAGTGCCTTACAAGAAGGAAACATAATTTGAGAAAATAGAGTCTATTAAACCCCTCAGATAATTCACAGTGTACATTTTTGTGTTGCTAAAGCTTTGTGCATCCCTCTTTCTGTTCCATAAAAAAAGGAACTGCTAGAAATTCGACTCTTTTCCAAATTGCTGTGGGTCCCATTTACTTTTGTTTTATGTGGAGCTACCCTGCAATACAAACACCATTTTTGTTCTGAAATAGAATTATTATGTTTTAGGTCACATTGGAAAACTTGTGCATGTCTGGGATAAGCACTGCCTTCTGATTTTCCCATGAAGGGATCTTTATCTTAAATAAATGGCCTGGCTCTTTCTTAAGCTATCTTAATTTGAAAGTACCAGAGGAATAGTAAGATTCAAAATCTTTATACTGCTGCACCTGTGTGTATGTATATGTGTGGTTCTTATCAAAATAATATTGTTTATTCTTTTGCTTTGAGCTCTCTGACATTGGGAAGAAATCATCTCACTTCATATATTTCTGTCCAGGTTTCTATGATTAATTTTATTCTTCAAGAGAAAATTCCAAAGACCTATAGTGTCAAAGATCACATTGAACAGTCTAGCTTTTGATGTTCTTTCTCTTTTTAAGAAATCACATACATGTCTCCACATAGTCTACTCAGTTCCAGAATTATGAATGATGATTAGCTCTTGTGACACTATCTTAACAAATTCTTTGATTTCATACTACTCTTTTCAACAAGTATTTATTAGATAACTATGTTATTTTCTGAAATATCCTAGGTAGCGACAGAAGCATGTGAAATAATCAGTCTTTAAATTCCTTACATTTTAAAAAGGTGGCAAGATATGCTAAATTGTAGAAACAAATAGTGTAATCATATGAAATGTATATAAAGACTAAATTTAATATACATTTAAATATCCAGATCAATGGACAAATAATGAGAAATTTTCGTTTCACTGAAGTTTTCTAAATACACTCCAAAGAAGATGTAGGATTTGAGGCAGGTGAAGAATTCTGAAAGAGGAAAAACAAGACCAATGGCTTAGCAACAAGGGTGCCTATGACTCATATGTCTTATGGAGACCAGCTGGTCTGAAGTGAGGCCAAAAGTTGAGAGCTGTGAAGAGTCTAGACTAGGAAAATGGAACTAAAGTGCCCTGTGGAGCTTGGTGCATCACATAAGGGATGGAGGTGCAGACTTGGTCCAATAGGTAATGAAGGTGTTGATAAAGGAAATGGCATGATAAAAACCTACTTTGTGAAATGTAAATTTGCTGACTGTGCAAGACGACATGACTTTGGGAACACTAAAGTTAAGAGATCTTGTCACTTTCCACTTGTGAGTTCATTAGAGCTGGTGCTAGGGTGAAAGCAGAGAAAATAAGAAAAAAGGTCAAACAGGGGAGACCTTATTAATACAATGAGTTTGGTGGTAACTTAAATAATAAAAATGAAAGACCCTACAATCCATTGTAGCTTTCCATATTTGGTGCCTGGAGTCTGATGTTTCCAGTAACAGAATTGGAGAAACTAGGGAAAATCTTGCTAAGGGGGGAAGACAAGGAAGTCAGTGCCTGGACTAGTAAGATAAACTTGGGGGTCCTCCGAGGGGGAAATGTCATAAAGGTGGTTGCAATTATCAATCAGAATGAAGTTAGGATGGTGATATTGATTTGGAAAAGAGGACATTAAAATGGAAACTGTAAAGTCTAAGTAAGTAGGCTCACCAAGAAAAACAGAGCAGAGAAAGAAAAGTAGAGGACAATTGATAAATGGTTTAGTCATGTTCACCATTAGGAGATGGCGGGAGGATGTGACATCAAAGAGGAGGGAATAGTTGGAGAGGTAGGGAGTTTTCCAAAATAATGTCATGGAAGTCAAAGGAGGATGGAGTGTTTGTTTGAAAATATTGGCTTTTTAAATATAAAGCAAAATAAGAGAGAAGGAAGGAAGGAAGGAAGGAAGGAAGGAAGAAAGGAAGGAAGGAAGGAAGGAAGGAAGGAAGGAAGGAAGGAAGGAAGGAAGGAAGGAAAGAAAGAAAGAAAGAAAGAAAGAAAGAAAGAAAGAAAGAAAGAAAGAAAGAAAGAAAGAAAGAAAGAAAGAAAGGAAGGAAAGAAAGAAAAGAAAGAAAAGAAAGAAAGAAAGAAAGAAAGAAAGAAAGAAAGAAAGAAAGAAAGAAAGAAAGAAAGAAAGAGAGAGAGAGAAGAAGGAAGGAAGGAAGGAAGGGGAGGAAGACAATTCCTTTAAGTGAGACAAGAGAGTTATAACTCGACTTTTAATAAAGCTATTTAATATAATAGCAGGAACAAAATCATAATTGCAGGGTGGAAGGGAAGAAAGGCAAGGTGAGGTAATGTAGGTAGAAGATAAAGCCAACATCATTGAAAGTGCCTATATAAAAGATGTGACAAAACAAGTAATGATCTCAGAAAGCTTACCTTCTTCCACCATTGTATCTGTGAAGGCAGTGGCCTGCAGAGAGTAAGTGCCTGGTGATTATCCTTTGAATGAGTGAATGAATGAATGGTTTTGATGTAGGTTTATGTCTATATAAGGAAGATAAATGAAGAAATTCAGGTTTAAATGCTCTTATGAGGTAAGAGCATCTGTTCAGAATGTGAGTTTGGCCACAGGGAAATGTAAACAAATAGGAAGAAACGTGGAGTTCTGGAGTAGCCTTAATGATCATCAAGAAGAAATAAAATTGTTGAGGAAAGTAAGGAGGCCAGAGTAAAATTGGATGGCAAAGACTGAACAATGATTTCTGCACCTTTCTCTAGAGGGAACTGTGCTACAAGGAAAGAGCTCAGAGCTCAGAAGTTGGTTTATAGAAGCCCAAGGCTGAGAATCAATTCAGTGCTTAGAGTGGCATGCACTAGTATGTGTATGTGTGCCTCTCTTTGTGTTGGAGATGGTGGTACCTGTGAGGTGGTGTACAGCATAGAAATGATGGTGGCTGTGAAGCCAACATATATATAACCAAACCTAAAATTTGAATGAAAAGAGATCCACTCTGCTGGAATAAATTAGATGATATGTGTGAATGGGAGATTTAGAATGGCTACAGGTTCCACTTCACTTCACTAGTAGAAGGAAGGTATTGAGAGAAGAGCAGCAGAGCATCAAAAATTTTATCAAATTTAGTATTTACTAATTGATCTCGTTGCCTGTAATGACAGAAAACTACTTTTCACAAATATAGGTGTTTCTAGGACCAAGTCAGAACTGGTTGTATGGTATGGCAATAAGAAATAGTTGATTCTTCACTGGCAAAACTGTGGTCAATAGGATGATTGGAGTTTCTTTAAAAAAAAGAAAACTGTGAAGTCCCTTTCTATATTTCTTTTCTTGATTTCAATCAGTGTAGCAAAAAAACACTGGAAGACTCGTTTCCCCAAGGCAACTAATTTATCCATCTAATGCACTCATTTTGGGATGAATCAATCAACTCTCCAAGTATTTATTGATCCCCTATTTTTGGCACAAGATGATGCTAAGTACTGAGAGTAAATAATAGATAAAGAATATAGAGTAAATAAAGAAAAATATAAAGCATGATCTCTGCCCTCTCAATCTGCAGTGTGCTTCTATGTCAGTTAATCTACACTGATTTCAATGTCATTTCACTTTTTTGTACTAGTAATGGTATTGTGATGGTATTAGTGGTAATGGTATTAGTGACAAAGACTTTTATTGATAATTTCTTGCTATTTAACTGGTCTTCCATAATTCTTTTTACAGTCATCCATAACTACTGACTCTTTTATGTAATCAACTGTCTTTTCATTTTTTGAAATAAAATGCTAATTTGATAGCATTTTGTAGGCGATAGTAAACTTCTTGTGAATTTTAACATCAATATTCCCTATGCTATTCTGTAAAGTGTCCTGTTTCTTACTTAAGGAAAGATCTGAACTATAGTGTTTTCTGAATTTGCTTTGTGATGTATTATAGCTTTTGTTTTATTAATATTTCAAGTTAATTAGACTCTAGTCTAATTAACCTTTTGTTCCTTCTGAAAGCTCTACATTATCATTATTTATCATTAATTTGTACAATTATTCATGAAATCATTCATTTTTTTCTCTTCCTTCTTACATATAGCCATTATGTTTATGATTTAGAAATATTTTCCTCCAGATATTACTTAGATTTTCCTATTTATATACAGCTAAGCTTTATTGAATCAGTTTTAATGACCTTTTCTGGAACTTCATAATTTAAACATGAAAGCTACAGGGCCATGGTTCTTCCTTTCACTTATGAGCTGAGATTTTTGTCTTAATTTACACTGAGAAGTGCAATTTCCATAACCACTACTGATATTTATGTGGAAATATTTTATTTAAACTGTGAATCAGTGTCACAAACCAGAGAAGATAAATGACAGATATATTTGTTGCAAGACACCATCAGGAATCATATAGTCAGTGATGTGGTTAATTCATGAAAGAATGAAAATAAGACAAAGTAAGAACACCTATTATTTCTGCATTGGTAACATCTCGCACTTTTATTCTAACAGATAATGTTCTGCCCATCTTTTCTCATAGTCAAAATACTGTCTGTATGAGTGCCTCCCTCTGGATTAAAGCAGTAGGCGCTTCTAGCGCTTCTAGCAATCTTTTGAAACACTAGAGTGACTGGTCTAAAAAGCCAATGCTATATGGCCTGAAAGGTATTTACAAGTGGGATAGTTACCCATTTGCGCAGAAATGGCTATATGAACCTTCATTAGGGTTAGTGGACTCTGAAAAACCTTCTGGGTTTAAGTTTCCATTATTTGTCTAATATTTTCTTTGACATTTCGAAGAATTCTAACAACAAAAATTCTTAGATTCAAGCCTTATGTCTTCCCTTTCCATGGACATTCTGCTTTGATGACTAGGTAAAAGAGACAACTCCCTATGGCTGTTGATGAGCAGTGCAGTAGAAAAAGGATTTCTGATCCCATTCAAAATTTTGCAAAATGCAAACTGATAAACATATGATCACTCCAGGAGCATTCAAAACGGTCACAATCACAGGCGCATTCTCTGCAGGACCTGCCTCCTTCTACAATCTGAAGCTATATAGTCATATTCTTGGAAGCATTCCCTGCAGTCCCTTTTGAGGCACGGAACTTAGGCTTAATATTTAATACGAGTATCCACAGAGCTATAGTGAAGAATGTGGACATGAAGATAAATAACGGGAACTCATAAAATCTGGGCTATACACAAGTTTTTATATTGTGCAGTAGTGCATACATACTTACATCTGCTATACTTTGTTACTGTTCCACACTTTAGTCTTTTCCTCTTGTGCATAGTACTGAGAGAGTTAATATTCAGTAAGCTACATAATTATAAATGCTAAGCAAGGTTTCTAGATTTATATGCTCTGCGAACAGAACAGCATAACAAATTAAAGATTATAAATCAATTTAGCTATCCCAAGTTGGAAACTTTTAAAAATGTGTTTATTTTTGAATCGTTTTTTTCTCTCTGAACATTGGAATACTTTGCCTTTGATAAATGTTTTGTTGTTCTGGTTGTTTCCCCAGGAAATGTATGGAGGTATTCACAGGAAGTCAACATTTATTTGGGATCCAATTGTTTTATTATTTTTTTTCTCCTTAGGGCACTGCTTGGAAATTCAGTATAAATGTTTTTTAATGCACACACATTGCTTATCAGCCTGTCAATCAAGGAATCTTTGAACAGAAGAATAATGCTAATTTAATTATCATTTTTACATATTAAAATTTTGTGTAATTTTACCTTCCAGTAACACAAAGGACAGAAATTAAGAACCCATGTCTAAAATATGAAACTTGAAATCTTAATGTAATTATCTATGATGCAAACTTATAGAAGAATTTCTAATTGTCAAAAGATGTAGAAATCTATTTTTTAAAATAGTTTCCTTCTAATTGCCACAGGACTTAGAAGAAAATATATATATATTCAAAAATATGTATTGCTAATACATATTCTAATTGCCACAGTCCTTAGTAGAAAAAATATATATTGAAATATAATTTTTGAAGTGCCAGGAAGAGCCTTTTAAACACATTTTGGCAAGTTTATGTAAACCTCATAAGTTAGATCACTTTAAATACTTCTCATTTTCAGAAATAAATTCTGAATCCCAACCACATAGATAAACTTTCTAATTAGAATTTGTGGTTTGTGGATATGGAGCAAATAATTTCATGTGTCAAAATAGCCGATTTTAGTCTCACACAATAAAGACAGATAATTTGTCCTATATTTAGGTAACATAATTTTGTCATGGATATTAAACTCTTTTTAATGCTTTTTTTATTTTTAATTTTTGTGGGTACATAGTAGGTGTATATATTTATGGGGTATGTGATATGTTTTGATACAGGCATGCAATCTGAGATAGGCACATCATGGAGAATGGGGTATCCATCCCCTCAAGCATTTATGCTTTCAGTTACAAACAATTCAATTACACGCTAAGTTATATTAAAATGTACAATTAAGTTAATATTAACTATAGTCACCCTATTGTGCTATCAAATAAAAGGACTTATTCATGTCTCCTATTTTTTTGTGCCCATTTATCATCCCTACCTCCCCTCCAGCCTCCCACTACCCTTCTCAGCCTCTGATTACCATTCTTCTACCCTCTATGTCCAATATTAAACTCTTTTAAAGTTGAAGTTTTCAAATTATTAGCTCTCAAAAAATCAGTTTGTTGGGACACAGATTTAAAATTCAGGTGTGGATTGGAATATTATAGGATAAAATATAGACTACATTGCAAGTAGAAATATTAGTAAGTGTGTTTTTGAAACTTTTAGTTGGACTGTATATGTATGTAGGTTCTATTTGCAATATAATATATATAGGTATAATATATACATATAAGTATACATTTTAAACTGTGAATAAAAGTGAAAAAAGTTTGAATGCAATTATTCTAAAGTTCTATCCTTTTAGTATCAATAGCCAACTATAATAGTTGCATACTATTATTAGTTATACTAATTTAAGTGAACCACTATTTACTGAACAATAACTGTGCACCAAATAACGTGTGATGCCCACATTATTATCTATTACTAGTCCTTATAATTCTGTGAGATGATACTTAAAATTTTCCTCATTGAAAATTAAGGAAATAAAACAGGCCAGGCTCAGTGGCTTATGCTTGTAATGCCAGGACTTTGGGAGGCTGAGGCGGGCAGATCACGAGATCAGGAGTTCGAGACCAGCCTGGCCAACACAATGAAACTCTGTCTCTATTAAAATTACTAAAATTAGCTGGGCATGGTTGGGGGCACCTGTAATCCCAGCTACTCAGGAGACTGAGGCAGGAGAATCACTTGAATCCAGAGGCGAAGTTTGCTGTGAGCCGAGATGGTGCCACTGCACTCCAGCCTGGGTGACAGAGCCAGACTCCATCTCAAAAAAAAGAAATAGAAAAGAAAAAGAAAGGAAAACATAAAACACAACTGATTAGAGCTTGGAAGTTTGCAACAAACACACTGACATCAGATTTCTTTATACTTGAGTTTTTCAGGTCTTTAAAGGATATTATTTCAAATAACTGAGTTCTGCAATTGAGTTCTGGAAATTTTCAGTTAAATCTAGTGTTTTTTATGCAGTAATTATTTGGGAATGTAATATGCTAATTGGTATGTTGAATCATCAAATAAAAAGAGATTAATACACTATGAATTTCTGAAACTTATTTTACCTTAGAACCATTTAAAAATACTATGTCTTCAGACTCTGTTTATTGGAACACACTCTGAGAAACGCTTAATTTAATCATGTCAATAGATGTAAATCAAAAAAGACAAGGCCTTATAAAGCAAATTTGTATAATGTAATATTTGATAGTGTTTCCTTGAAATCAGACTGAACTCTAATTTTTCTATTAGCAAGACTTTAAAAATAAAAGTTTTTGATATTTTCAAGCTCAAGATTCAATTTAAATGATATACTTTGGCCCATTTTCTTAGAGAACACACTTCAATAAATTTAGAAATAATAAATGCATAATGTTTACTTTCCCTTTAAAAAAATTTCTATGTGAATTTATCATTACTATTTATATTTTTAAATTAGTTTGCAGTGGGCAATTACCAGACATTGCCTGCAACCTACGTTTCTTCAAGTCACTTCATGTTGCAGTTACTCCTTCAATACACAAGTAGGTAAGCCATTACTATTTATTTTGTTGCATCATTTCAGGAATGGGAGAGCATCTCAAATCTGTTTAAGCTGATGCACGGATTTCCTAAGTGAGCTGAATACAATGGTCCTTTTTCCTACCACTTTACTTCAAACATTATGGCCTCTTTTCCTCTTTCCTCCAACTGATGGTTTAAAATACACAAGAAATAATGAGAAAAAAACTAAAATAAAAGAAAAAACAGAAATAAAAAACAAAGCCAAATAAAATACACTGGAAAGCACCATCACAAGAGGTTCTGCTTTAATGGTTTGCAGTGTAGGCTTTAAATCTTTTTTTTTTTTTTTGGTTGAGATGGAGTCTTGCTGGAGTGCAGTGGCACAATTTCGATTCACTGTAAGCTCCGCCTCCAGGGTTCCCGCCATTCTCCTGCCTCAGCCTCCCGAGTAGCTGGGACTACAGGCGCCCGCCACCACGTCCGGCTAATTTTTTGTATTTTTAGTAGAGACGGGGTTTCACGGTGTTAGCCAGGATGGTCTCCGTCTCCTGACCTCATGATCTGCCCGCCTCGGCCTCCAAAAGTGCTGGGATCACAGGTGTGAGCCACCGCGCCCGGTGTGGTTTTTTTTTGTTTTGTTTTGTTTTTTTTTTTTTTTGTTTTTTTTTTTTTAAGAAATGTCCTCTGTGTGCCGTAAATGGAGGACCACAGAAGGGTTTCTAGTTTCTGCTATGGACTAGCAAGGGTTGCCTCACTGACCAGGCTACTGAGATTCATATTGTTTGCGCCTATCAGCTTTCCTAAGTGGTGTGCGTTGGGTCCTTTCTCATCTGCTCAAGGTTCCAGTGCACGTCCCACGAAGCTTCCATGTGAGCTTTATCTCCAGTTCCATTTTTGTGTAGAGTTACCAAAGCTGCCTATATCTGCAGACATGTTTAGTCGGGTGGCCTTCTGTTTTCCAGTATTCCGTCCTAATAAATCTCTCTGCCTAAAGAACTGGCATGACTACAGGAGGACATAAGGAGATGAGGGTCTCCGATAGTGAACTACTTGTTCTTGCTCTCCTGGTAGGAAAACGCTTTTCTTCAGCCAGAGATCATGAGGCTTCACTATCCCTTCCTTGAAGTGATTTCACTCCTTTGCGGCCCACCCTCCTGACTATCACCTGGAAGACCCAAATGGCTCACCCTTTAGATCCTCCTGGACATGCCTGCTTCTGTAATTGGCACAGAGATTAGTATGCAACACTGAAATACTAGAAAAATAGTGTCTGTTATTAATGCAACTATTGCTTCTATTCTCTTTACCACCACCGCGACACTTGCAAGCACTTTACACAATTACTACATTTAAGCCTTAAACACATAGTTTTAAAATTGATATGTGCATTCTCCTTCTTTTAATGAGCCAGATGAGTGACGGAGGGGTTAAATCATTTTCTTGGAATAACTCCAGCAAAACTTGAACCTGAAGCAATGTGATTCTTGGGCAAGGTTAGCCTTAGTATAGAATGAAGCTCATCGGTCACTATGAATTGATACTTAGGACAGGGCTCAAACCACATGAGCTAGCCTTATCCGTCTCTTCATTTTACAAGAACAGAGTTTTAATGTCTACTTACCAAGGCTGCAGGGTTTGTCTCTATATATTACACAACAAAAATTAAATAGAACCTTTTTCTGCAATGGCAGGTTGTAGACCTGCTCAGAGAACAGAATGCCCTCTTGAGGCTGAGGAGCAGGGCAAGACCGGCCAGCGCAGGTCTAACTGAGTAATAATTCATGTTGAGAGTATCAACAAAGGTGGAGGAAGCTAAACACAGATCTGAGGGAGAAGGAATTATGGGAGGGTTTGGCATTTTGTGGAGGGATTTAATTCTTATATGAGTCACTGAGTAAAACACAGGGAGGGAGAGGCTAACTCAAGAGGAAGGGAAATGAATCAGTCTGGTGGTGCAGAAAAAAGAATTAGAAGATAAACATGGAAAATCAGAAGGAGAAACAATAGATGGAATTCAATAATCTTTTGATAAGGCCTTGGATTTTTTTTTCCTAAAATTCTGGAATTCACTTACATTTACAAATATTTCAAATTAATTAAAATAACTATTCTACTACTGTCAATGACAGAAAGGCAACACGTTTACCCGGCATATATTTTCTGGACACTTATTGAACCAGGTGCTAGATCAAACTACACAGGAAAAAAAATCAGCTCAGGCTGCTTAAAGTAAGGAAAAGAGAGAACCCATATACAAACAGGTACTCACCATATAACTCTGAGGCAACAAGCAATTTATTTGTCATTGACACTAAATGAACTACTATATAAAAAAAAATACGCCCTGGCAGGAACCGGCTTGAGAATAACAAACCACATTCTCTGAAAAGGCAGTCTACAAACAACTTAGTTTGGTTGAACGAATTGAAGAAGACTAACGGTGTAGATGGAATTTGCTCTTTATCTCCACATGAGAATTATGTTTGAGGCCAATGAATATCATGATTTAACTATAAAAACACACATTGGCTAGAATTTTTATTAAATGCAAAGCTATACCATAAAAACACTCATGAAAAAGCTGAAATGATTCTATTAATATCCAGCAAAGTGAACTTAAAGACAAAGTATTTTATAAGAGGCATTTTATAATGCTAAAATGGTCAGTTCATCAAGAAGACATGGCTGTCCTAAATACGTTGGTGTCTTTTAACAGAGTATCAAAATAAATGAAGCAACAACTAACAGAAATACTTTTGATATAAACAAATCCACAAATAAAGTTAGAGATTTTAGTCCTCCCTTCTCAGTAATTGATAGGACAATACCCTAAAAATATGATATGCAGATAATATCATCTACCAACTCAACCTGCTTGAATAAGCTTCCTCCTATGTGACAATAAACACAACAAATCCAAAAGGCATAACCTTCTGAAGAACACGTGTGCACATTCACCAAGATACATCACATGGCGGGTGTAAGGTAGCGTGGCAAAGTTCTTCATCACCTGTCCTCGCCTCTTGTGAATTCACCTTGTGAATGTCTCAGGTTGCAACTGTCCTCCACTGCCAAGCTGTCCACATGCAGAACAATGAGAAGGAGAATGGCAGGCAGGGCTGAAGCATGGCACCTTTCCCTCCACACTCTCAGTTGCTTTTCTCTATTGAATCCTGAATATTTTTTCTTTCTTTTCCTTTTCCTTTTTTTTTTTTTTTTGAAACAGAGTCTCTGTTGCCCAGGCTGGAGTGCAGTGGCATGATCTTGGCTCACTGCAACCTCCGCCTCCCGGGGGTTCAAGCAATTCTCCGGCCTTGGCCTCCCAAGTAGCTGGGACTATGGGCACATACCACCATGCCCAGCTAATTTTTTGTATTTTAGTAGAAACGGGGTTTCAGTGTGTTGCCCAGGCTGGTCACCAGCTCCTGAGCTCAGGCAATCCACCCACCCCAGCCTCCCAAAGTGCTGGGATTACAGGCGTGAGCCACTGTGCCCAGCCCTGAATCCTGAATTTTACGTACATACTTTATTTGCAAGGTAGTGATTTTCCATCATGATTTCTTTCTTCCTGAATGTCTACTCTTTCCTTTATGACCAAATTTAAGTTTCAGTTTACTTTCCACAATGTCTACAATCCACTCTTCTCTCTACTTTGAACATTGTAAGCATATACTACATATTATTGTTTAACTCTTTCCTGCATTTATGCTTTATCTCCTCCACTGAATTAAAATGTTTGTGTGAGCAGATGTCACACGTTGCATTTCTTTGGAAATATTGCCTAACTAATTGCTCAATAATTGCTTGTCAAATTAATATGGCAAGTAAAAGTTGAAAGCTACCTTTTGTAGTTTTACAGCTTCAACTTACTGTGGACACATATTTTTAAGGTGTCTTACACATGGCCTACATATTTTACAAAGACACATGTGCTACTAAAAGATGAATTGAGTTACTATTTTAGATAGACTTTGTTGCGAAAGTAAACAGGCAATGGACAGGCCAGGTGTAGTGGCTCATGCCTATAATCCCAGCACTTTGGGAGGCCGGAGGCTGGCGGATTCAAAAGGTCAGGAGTTCAAAACCAGCCTGGCCAACATGGTGAAATCCCGTCTCTACTAAAAATACAAAAATTAACCAGGCATGGTGGTGGGTGCCTGCCAGCTACTCAAGAAGCTAAGGCAGGAGAATCATTTGAGCCTGGGAGGCAGAGGTTGCAGTAAGCAGACAGCGCCATTGCACTCCAGCCTGGGCAACAGAGCCAGACTCTGTGTCAAACAAAACAAAATGCAGTGGACAAAAGTCAAATGGGAACTGGAATCAGAGAGATAAGAATTTTAAAATACTCCTAGGTAAACAATACTTTGAAATTGAGACTGCAGAGTTCCTTTGACTCCTTCTCAGGACTTGAGACAGGGGTGCAGCTCGCTTACTCTCCCTTTACCACGCTCAAAACCCCTTGCAGGAGGGGGAGCACTCAGGCGAGCAGGGCCCGGGTCCGAGGCGAGCACTTCTGGGCTCCGGCCCCCGATAACGTCTAGGCGTGTGTCACAATTAATGCTGTTTTGCAGTTGCCATCCGTGGACAGCTAAGTGTTCATCAGCTCAGTGGAGATTCGGGGTGACAGCCTTTTATTCTCTGCCCTCTTGGCACACGGGTTCTTGTCCGGCATCCAGGAAGAATCAGGTCACGTGGACTTAAAGGATGGTGAATGCGGAGATTTCATTAAGCGGTGGAAGAGGCTCTCAGTGGAAGGGAAGCTGATGAGCGGATGGTGCGGGAAAAAGGTGATCTTTCCCTGAAGCCTGGCCATCTGCGCTGGGCTTCTACCCGAAGTCCTGTCGTCTGAAGTTAAACCGCATCTACCCGTAGTCTCCGATGCTCAGTTGCTGCTTCTCTTCTCGACATTCAGCTGCTTGTCTCTCTGCCAGGTGAGGTTTGGGGTTTATATGGGCACAGGATGGGGGGCAGGATGAGCCAAAAAAGTAACATGTAGGCGGGAAAACAGGGATAACTGTTTTCATTTAGGACCTCGGGTCCAGGCTTAAGGGTGGAGCCCTCGCCAGGGATGCCGCCCTCCTCTACCCAGTATTTCCCTGCCTCCTGTCTGTATCAAAATGATGTTTTGTATTTAGTTTTAAAATTGGCATCATCATATCTTAAATTAAAAGTTTCCCGATATGGGTCAGTAACACATGGTTTTTAGGATTATGTTTCTATATGGTTTACACTCAATGTCTGCAGGAAAAACAAAACAAAACAAAAAACAAAACCAAAAAACAAAAAACACTTGACTAGGAGTCTAGGTTTTCAGTTCTAATATCAAGTCAGTGAATAAAAAATTGTGAGCATTATGTCATCATATTGATCATATTGCTCTGAGATTGTTCTTATTCACCTGTGAAATGAGACATTATATTTATATCTCTTAAGGTATCTTATAAGTCTAAAGTTCCATCTTAGTTTACATAAGAGCTTCACACTTAAAGTGTCAGAGACCAATAGCAATGGTGTCACCTGGGAGCTTCCTGGAAACACAGAATCTCGTGTCAGACCCTAGCTCAGACCTCATCTGTACATTAAAATTAGAAAAGCACTGTTGTAGAGTGTATAAGTTAAATTGCATCATAAAACCATAAATTGGATGCATTTTTTCTTTAAAATAAGAGAGTTAGTCATTAAAGTGACCTATTACTATTATTATTTGCCCAGAAAGCTGTATATTAGCAGCCCATTATTTACTGAGTATATAATTCTCATCTTGAATTTTCCTTTCTCCTCCTATACATGGGAGGCATGGCATTTCGGTCCTCCCGTTTTCTATCTGTATTTGCCTGTTTCAGACCTAGGGGTTTTGGGGGGAAATTTACTCTTGATAGGACAAAAGCAGTACATGGACATTATTATCTTTGATGATTTTGTCCCAGCTAGGACTGTAGTCTCTATCTCTTCTGCACATTCTAAGTGAATAATAGACTAAATTACACTGACATTTCTTTCTGAAATGAGCAAAATATTTGGTTTAATTAGTTTTTCCTGTTGCATTGCTTGACATTAGCTATAATTAATGTGTTAAACTGTATATAACTTTTCAGAGTTTCTTAATAGACAACGATCTTGGAACTCATCATTTTTCTTTTCCTCTAGGACAGATGGCTTTGTTATTTAGTTAATGTCATTGGTGATTTTCACTATGTTATGTTCATTCTCTCCTTGTATGACATTACTCTGTCTTGCCAATTTCTAAAACATGTGACTATATGATATTTACGAAGTAAAATATTCAATCAAATATTCTCTGATTTTGCTGTTAAAATCAATTATTTTAAATGATAGATTCATTTCATTGAGTGAAACAGTAAACTGATTGATGGAATGATTTGACATTATATTAACACAGGCTTGTTAATTTCTCCTTTACCATTCTCACAAACTAAACTGAGAAAAGTATACTTCAACCTGCCTCTATTTCTGTGTTAAAAATCTTCATCCATTTCAAGTAATTGACATTTTCATTATTCTTCAATTTATACCACTTCTTTCCTGTATATCCAAGTGAGTTTAACACATTTCTTTCCACTGCTAAGATCTTCCTTTGTCAACAAGTCCCTACTTCCATCAGTTCATATGCAAGTGAATCTGTAACAAGGCACATTATTGTGTCATAGAAAGCTGTAAACATCTTAGTTTAGAAAGCAGAAATATTGATTTAGAGTGACTGTTCAATATGCCTTCTCATGAAAACCAAAGGGCTAAAGAAGGTCCAAAAGCTACTGTCTTCAAATCATCCACATATATTGCATATTTCTGGATTCAAAATGCTTTTTTTCTCCTTGAAAGTAAGTTGTAGTGTTTCCATTCTATCAGGTACAGAAGGTCAAAGGCTCATTTCTTTGTTATTTCAGTAGCATTTGGGGTACAAGTGGTTTTTAGTCACATGGATAAATTCTAAAGTAGTGGGTGTTAGTCTGTTTTCACATTGCTATAAAGATACTACCTGAGACTGGGTAGTTTATAAACAAAAGAGTCTTCATTGACGCACAGTTCCATATGGCTGGCGAGGCCTCTGGAAGCTAACAATCATGCCAGAAGGTGACGGGGAAGCAGGTACCATTTTCATAAGGCGGCAGGAGAGACAGAGAGAGAAGGGAGAAGCACCATTTATCAAACAACCATATCTCCTCAGAACTCATTCAGTATCACGAGAACAGCAAGGGGGAAATCTGCCCCCATGATCCGCTCACCCTCCATCAAGCCCCTCCCTTGACATGTGGGAATTACAATTCAGGATGAGATGTGGGTGTGGACACAGAGACAAACCGTATAATTCCACCCCCTGGGCCCTTCCCAAATTTCATGTCTTTTCACAATTCAAAACCAATCATGTGTTCTTAACAGTCCCCTCCTTTGGGTCTGTAATGGGAGGGACTGTCACAAAAAAGACCTCTGACCTGAAATAAAGACATTTTCTCCATTCTCTTGGTTATTAACATTTGGTTCCTCTTTATTTATGCAAATTTCTGCAGCCCTCTTCAGTTCCTCTCCAGAAAATGGGATTTTCGTTTCCACCACCACGTCAGGCTGCAAATTTTTGAAACCTTCATGCTCAGCTTCCCTTTTAAACATAAGCTCTAATTTTAAATCATCTCTTTGTGAATGCATATTACTGAATGCTTTCAGAACAAGACAGGTCACCTCTTGAATGCTTTGCTGCTTAGAAGTTTTTTCTGCCCGATACCCTAAATCATGTCTCTTAAGTTCAAAGTTCCACAGTATTTTAAGGGCAAAATGTCACCAGTCTCTTTGCTAAAGCATAGCATGAGTGACTCTTACTCCAGTTCCCAATAAGTTCCTCATCTCCATCTGAGACCACCTCAATCTGGACTTCATTGTCTATGTCACTATCAGCATTTTGGTCAAAGCCATTTAACAAGTCTCTAGGAAGTTCCAAACTTTCCCACATCGTCTTGTCTTCTTCTGAGCCCTCCAAACTGTTCCAACCTCTGCCTGTTCCAAAGTCCCTTCCACATTTTTAGGTTATCTTTATAGCGGTATCCAATTCTTGATATTAATTTTCTGTATTAGTCGGTTCTCCCACTGCTATAAACATACTACCTGAGACTTGTTAATTTATAAAGAAAAGAAGTTTAACTAACTCACAGTTTTACATGGCTGATGTTTAAGCCTCAGGAAACTTACAATCAAGATGGAAGAAGGGAAAGATATGTCTTACATGGTGGCAGGAGAGAAAGAGCATGCTGAGGAAACTGCCACTTTTAAAACTATCAGATCTTGTGAGAACTCTCTCACTATCAGGAGAACAGCAAGAGGGAAAACTGCCCTCGTGATCCAATCACCTCCTACCAGGTCCCTCCTTGACAATAGGGATTACAATTTGAGATGAGTTTTGGGTGGGGACACAGAGCCAAACCATAACATGGTGTATTCTGAGATTCTAGTGTACCTATCACCTGAGCAATGCACACTGTAGCCAATATGTAGTGTTTTATTCCTCTCCTTGCTGAGCTCCCAAAGTCCACTATGTCCCTCTGTATATCTTTGAGTCCTCATATCTTAGCTCTCATGTATAAATGAGAACTTACGGTGTTTGGTTTTCCATTCCTGAGTTATTTCACTTAGAATGATGGCCTCCAGCTTCATCCAAGTTTCTGCAAAATATGTTATTTGTTTGCTTTTATGGCTAGCTAGTATTTCATGGTGTATATATACCACATTTTCTTTATCTACTTATTGGTCAATGGGCAGTTAGGTTGAAATTGTGAATTGTGCTGCTATAAACATGTGTGTTCTTGTGTCTTTTTCCTATAATGGCTTTCTTTTCATTTAAGTAGACACCCAATGGTGGGATTGCTAGATCACATGGTAGATCTACTTTTAGTTCTTTAAATAATCTCTATACTGTTTTTCACAGATGTTACACTAATTTACATTCACATCAGCATGAAAGTGCTCCCTTCTCACCAGGTCCATGCCAACATCTATTGTTCTTCAACTTTTTCATTATGGCCATTCTTGTGGGAGTAAGGTGATATCTTATTGTGGTTTCAATTTGCATTTCTTTGATGATTACTGATGCTGAGCATTCTTTTCATATGTTTGTTGGCCATTTGTATGTCATCGTTTGAGAATTGTCTATTTATGTCCTTTGCCCACGAAAACAGCATGGAACTGATATATGAGACAGACAAATGGAACAGAGTAGAGAACCTAGAAATAAAGCCACATACTTACAGCCAACTGTTCTTCAACAAAGCAAACAAAAACATAAATTGGGAAAGGACACTGTATTCAATAAATGGTACTGGGAAAACTGGCAAGTCACATGCAGAAGGATGAAACTGGATCCCCATCATTCACCTTTTATAAAAATCAACTCAGGATTTAAACTGAAGGCCTGAAACCAAACATTTCTGAAGATAACAGTGGAAAAATTCTTCTGGACATTGGCATGGACAAATAATTCATGACTAAGACTCCAAAATCAAATGCAATAAAAACTCTAAACAAATGGGTCCTAATTAAACTAAAAAATTTATGCAGAGCAAAATAAATCATCAACAGAGTAAACAGGCAACCCACAGAATGGGAGAAAATATTTGCAAACTATGTATCTGACAAAGGACTGATATCCAGAATCTACAAAGAACTCAAACAAATCAGCAAGAAGAAAAACAAGTAATCCTATAAAAAGACTCATTTTTATTACCTAGTCTGTCATTACCTAAATTAAATTGCCATCACTTACTCACAGTGTGTTATTTTCACTTGGACTTTAGAGACAAGATTCCATGTAATGACAAGAAACAAAAATCCAAGCACAGTCTACACTGAGTGACTACCTATTTCCGCATTCCCAAGTGACACCTATAATAAATGGACTTTGTCCCCATGTTATGAGCTGGCTTACACATAATCATGGAAGTAAACCCATCCCAACTTATAAGCCATGATACAAATTTTACTCTCCAAACTTCTATAAGACAGATGCAGAGAGATAGATTTCTTTATGTGGGTTAATATCATCATCTTTATCCTTTGTTAAAAGTTAAAAAGCATAACAGATGGATAATAGAGGTCGGTGATTTCAAATCCTGAGAAGCATCTGCTAGTCAGAGAGGCTCACTCAGCACTCGGAAGTTGATGAATCAAGTAATCATTATAGCAGCAATTGTCTTCAGCTGGACCCATTCGTAGGTATCCTATTCCTACCCTAATTTAGATTCGCTTCCATGGCTGGCTACAGATTTTTCTTCTGAAGTCACTATATATTCCCATGTGACTCCATTCAAATTCAAAACAATCGTTATTAATATCAAATATTGGGCTACAGAAATTCTAGAAGTACTCATCTTATGCTTTATTTGAGGAACTAGACATGCCATAGGATAGCATAGGGGAAGAACTACTTATTCCAACTGATATTTTTTAAGTATATGCAAATTTAAAAAATATCCTGGGGAAGTGTTGAGCTATTTTTAAAAGTATAGAAAGACCAGAGAAGTACAGAAATGTATAGAAAAAACTTCAGTTGTCTGCGTTTTCTAATCACATGGACACTTTACTGAGATGTGCAAATTTGAAGTGTATTATTTTGCATGGTGGCTCACAGGGTTGCTCTCTGGAGCATCTTCTGGGATGAAAGTGACCAACATCAATGTTTATGTTGATGGATCTCCCCATCTACAACTTGTCAAACTCCATACAATTCCTCCATTTCCATAACTTTCACCCAGTTTCATTTTATTGTCCTTTACATGCTGTCATACCTTGGCTCACACCATCACTTGAACTACTCTCATTCCATATCCTGTACCAGAAAGTTGTTTTATAACAACATCATGTACTTCATTCATTCTCTTCCCCACATTGAACCAGATCTTCACCATCATTATGACCTTCCCTTCTTTTATAAATGTTTTTGTTATCATTTTTGAGAACTTCCCTGGCTTTATTTCTTCATTTCCTGGTGTTCACCATGAATCATTTCAACAATAATTTTACTAGGGACTTAGAATCCCTTGTCTTCTAACAGTTTGCAGTATTTTACAAATATATGGACAACCTTGAGTAAACATTATCTCATATACCTCAGCTATCAAACATTGTTGTGAGCAAAAAAGACTAATAAATAAATCGTCATTAAACAACTAACAATGTCAATTCTCATAACTTAAAAAACTGGCAGCATCTTCACTTTTTCTCAGCATTCCTGTGACAATTAGCTGAGCTGATGTTTGAAAAGGACAGAATAGGCTGTATTTTCCTTCATGAACAATCTCAAAACATTGCTGGCTTAAAATAACAAATGTTATAGATCTCATGCTGGTTCATGTAGGTGGGGGATGGTTTTGCTGACCCAGGGAGATGGACTTTCTGCCCTTTAATAGTGTGTCTGTCACAACAAGCCTTTATGGTTCTCTACCACAAGTAATGGATGCATAGCACTGTGAGCTAGAGGGAGAACTGAAAATTTTAGTAATCACTAGAAATAGTTTCTACAATATTCTTACCTTTCTCATCTTTTCCAAATCTAAAATCTATTTTCCATTCTTTGCCCTCTCAGTAGATAATGTTGCTCCCAACCTTATTTTGCAAACAGATGCTAAACAACTTATCACCCAATTTCTTTCTACTCCACATTTCCCTGTACATACATTAATTTTTTTTTCTTGTTTGGCATTCCTATAATCTTAAACAGTTTAGGATCAGGGGCATGCATGGTTGATGCTGGAAAACAGAGAATGGCTGTTAGGAAAATAGAACTAGTTCATGAATCACAAAAGAATGAAAACTGATATATCGTCATATGATGAGGCACTAACAAACCTGCTTAGGTGAGACGTAAAATCTGTAGTCCAGGGTAGAAGTAAATGTCAGGGACATTAAAGTAATTGAAGGTAGGGATATGGGAAGAGTAACAACCATAATTTCATCTTCACAACAGTAATCAGTGGCCTTGAAATTGTGTTTACAGCTGTTTTGGATTCTCAGATTGGGTCTACCAACACGCATTCCAACCTTTACAGAGTTGAAAAGATAGAAAATCAAATGAACAATTTTTTTCCCACGACTTCTAGCTCGAGTTTGGTATCTGATTTTGATTTTGCCTTTCAGATGCACTCCCATGATACCTGGATTAGAAACTGAATCATGGAGACAGACTTGGTGGAAAGTAATCACTTTCTTGGCCAAGATGATGGAAGATGTGGCATGATCAGCAGCTTTGCATTCATCAGCTCACTGTAGCAGCAGCAGCAGTTTTACCAAACATGGCTGACATAGTGTGGTTTAACAGTCAGCAGGAGGAGCAGCAGCTACCTGATTGCCAGCTTTCTAAAGGGGAGATCACTAACTTCAACAGAAAATGAATAATTGATGAATGGGGATTGTTTCTAGGAACGCAGTCTAATGCAGCCTCTAGTCTTTCCAACAACTTTGTAAACTCCTAAGTCCTTGTACCAAGTGTGTATTGGGTTAAATCAGCTAACTTCGTTTCTTTTGTTAAAAACTGAACAATGACCAACATCTCGATTGACAGAATTGGTTAAATGCAATAGACCTTCAGGAAAATGCGAATTTGGGAATGTCTACCTTAACTATTTGGATCTGAAGGCAGTGAGAAGCCAATTAACATTCGAAGATAGGGCAGGTATGAGATGCCAAATAAAGGCAAGTCTTTTATGAACAAAGTAACTACTGAAACAGACCATTATTGGAGTCTCAAGGAATAGAAAGGCTTGGATAGCTTAACATTAGAAAGTGAAAAGTCAGCGTTTAAAAATTTCCGCCTAAGGTGTTATCAGAGAACTTAAAGTTTTCTAAGATCGACTTAAATAATATCTTATATTCTTTAATCTTAAAGCTGATTTGGCAAAAAGTCAACTTCAGAGTCTGATTCTGTTTATTACTCAGTTATAACACAAATTTAATTCATTATGTTAGATAAATTATCAGAGAAGAAGGAGACATTAGAATTAAAATAGTGATTTGGGAATATTTAGAAGAAATATTAAATTTTACCAAGCCTGCCAGCAGGGACTGGGCCTACATTGCTTAAAGACCTAGTTACACATCATGTGGAATAGCATCTTGCACTGTGAAGCTATTTCTCTCCATGTTTTACACCTACCAGCTATCATTGCTCCCAGACCTTTAACCAGGTCATCAGGCTCCAGGGATCAATTAAAATTCAAGCCTAGAGATAAAAGTTCTTGGCAACAGGAAAATTGCAAATTCTTTGTTTCCTAGTTTATCTCAGAGAAAAACAAAACTAAACTAATAAAAAAAAGTGATAGAAAGCTGGAATGTGATATAAGATCAGAAGAGACTGTGTTTTCTAACATGTTTTTACATTGATGGAAATGATTCAATGAAGAAGGTAAAAAACTAACGTATAGAAAACAAAGGGACATTTCTTGAACTCTTCATTAAATTGGCAAGAAGGGATATAATATAGAATCTAAATACAGGGAATCTGAAACAAATAAATAGTTCATTACAACTACAAGGGAAGGCAGAGTAAGCGGCACATGCAGATGGCAATTGTGAGCTGTAGAGTTTGTGATTCTTTTTCGATATCTTGCATTTTTTTCAGTGGAGCAAGGCTCTCAGTGGAGAGTGAAGATGGAAAAGGAAATAGTGAAAATTTGAAGGCAAAAAAGGTAAGAGTCATCCAGGAGAGTGAGGGATGAGAAAAATGGACAAGAGGAATATAAGAGACTTTCTGGCAGCAGCAAGGGTCATGAAAAAGTTGGATGACTCAAAGAACTGATGGGTCTCTCTCAACTTTGCACAGGTGCCTGGGTGCAGGTGCAGAGTGGGTGGAGGGTTGAATTTAATTAGGATGGAACTTTTCCAATTCATCACAATGAAGCAAGTGTTCAGCAAGTTATCTGAGAGTATGTGTCAGAAAGTGATTATAAAGATAGGTTAGGGATAAGCTAGAAAGAGAAACAATGAAAAGAATGAAGTTAGTGAGGACAGGCTGAGCTCAGCTGATTATTTTGGCCCAGCCAAAGGATTTTTTCAATTGGAACATCACAAGGAATGGACGGGAATAATAGAAGAAGGTGATTGGAGTATGGGATTCTTGAAATTTAGAGTTTGGAAAGTGTGCAATTAATGACAATGACAAAGTTTATGCTATGATTAAGACAGGGAGTGTCAGAGATATAGTAGAAGGCAGGATCATTGGATAGGAGGAGGTTTAAACAACAGAGGAACTATGGTATTATATTTATCATCTATGTAAATGTCAAAATCACAGGAGATTATGACAGCAGTGGAGTTCAAAGAGTGACAGTGAACAAGAAGGTACAAATTTTCAAAAAATAAAGTTGAGCGTCTGAGGGGTTTGTAGATGATTCTCACAAGGTGAGAGAACAGGTGGTAGAATCTGAAAACATGAGTTTTAATGTGAGGACTTTAGGAGGGATGAAAGGATAGTGTCTGATTGGCAGTCAGGAGTATGGAGAATCTCTACAGAACCTGCAAAGTGGTGTTTTGAGGGATATGGGAAAGAAAACAACTTTTACTCCACAGAACCACATTGAAGTCCATGTCTTTCAGGTATGGCCAGGTGTTACAGCAGAAAGTCAAGGGAAACTTCAAAGAAAATAAGGAAGGTAGACAGATATAAGATCTTGAAGATTTGAAGAGGGAGAGAAATATGTGTAAACAGAGCTTAGTCAAAACAAGGACATGGGTCTCGGGAAGAAGGGATAAATTGGAAATTGTAGGCTTCTGGACATGTACATCAGACAAGGGTAAAGGAAAACAAGTAACATGTGTCACCTGGCTTCAAGGTCAATTGTGTTTGTGAGACTTGGGGTGACAGAAGAAGGAGGTGAGGGTTCTTACCATGGTAGAGTTTCGGATTCCATCTTGTCAAGTGTCAAGGTTAAGATGAGAGTGGCATTACTTAAAGACCATCTCTTTCTTCTTGTTTAGTTTATATTTATGCATACAACCAATTTAATTAATTTATTATTACTTTTTAAAGAGACAAGTTCTTACTCTGTGATCCAGGCTGGAGTGCAGTTGTGCAATCATAGCTCACTGCAGCCTTGAACTCTTGGGCTCAAAGCATCCTCCTCTCTCAACCTTCCCAGTAGCTGGAACTACAGGCCTGTACCATCATGTTTGACTAATTTTTTAAATTTCTTGTAGCAGTGGGATCTCTTTCTGTTTCCTAGGATAGTCTCAAATTCCTGGCCTCAAGCAATCCTTTCTCCCTTGGCCTTCAAAAGTTCTGGGACTATAGGCATGAGCGAGCATTCCCAGCTCAATTTTATTTTATGTTTCCTCTTTCTTCAGCTATAATATATGAGTTGTACTGGTGCTGAATAGATTCATAATTTAGTTCATAGGTTATGCAAGACCAAGATGGGGTCGCTCCCTAAATAAGGAGAAATAAATGTCATGAAGATATAGATGTAACAAGTCTCTGGATCGTCCATTCATTGTGATGAGAGGGCAAGTTCCTGGTTGCATTATATCGGGTGAGAACACATTGTTATTGGCTGGAGTAAAAAGTTCCCATGGGTAAGACTTAAAGAAATTAAGTAGGGAATGTAAAAGCAGAGACCAGATAACTAAGAGCTCACTGTTATTTGACAAGTAGTTTGGACTTTATTTTGATGCTCAGGAAGAATCTGGAATGATTTTTCAGGTGTAACATGACACAGTTATTTTATTTTTCAAAGAAAGATTAATCTGCTAATTGCAGATGAAGGATTTAAAAGAGAAGGCTAGAAGCAATGAAACTAATTGGAGTGGGAATGCGATGGTGCATGTGATAGATTTGAAAGACCTATCTAAGAGACTGGCAGCGGAACAAGAGTCAGACACAGCTTTGAGACATATTTACAATGAAGGTGTGATAGGGATTATTAACTGATGGAATTAGAGATTACAGAAGAGGAATCCAGGAAGCCGTCAGATGTCTGTCTTATGTGACTCGGTAGATGATGGTGCCTTTTAACAAGTTAGGAGATATATTATGAGAAGCAAAATGAAGGATAAAAACAATTATTTCAGTCATATGCAGGTTGAATTGATAGTGCATAAAGATTGAATTGATAGTGCATGAAGATGTATAGATGGATAAAGCTTGTAGGCAGAAATATGAGTTTGAATTTTGGAAAAATAGTCTGGGTGATGAAAGAGACTTGGGAATTATTAGTTTATGGATGCATTTGAAGTAATTGATGTAGACAAAATGCCTGGAGAAAGAAAGTAAAATGCAAAAAGAGAGGACAAAATACATTTTTTAAATTAACACGATATTAAGTAGCTGTAGGAGGAAAAGAAGCTAATTGAATGAGACCAAGGAAGAATGGTGAGAAAGTTAAAAAAAAAAAAAAAAAAAAAGAAGAAGAAGAAGAAGAAGAACCAGAAGGCATTTAGAGGTGAATTATTATTTGTGAACATCAAAGCCTGCCTGGCAATCATGCTAAATAAAGACTAATGGTGTTCTTTGGATTTGGTAATCCTACCATCAGTAATTTCATGGGCATAGCGGGTTGGATAATGCAAATCAATTTGCAATAGGTAGACAAGTGAATGGGAAGCTAAGACAAATACAGAACTAACATAAACTTAGGACAATTTTGGCTATAAAGGAAGGGAACATGCAATGAAAAAAGAGTTAAGAGGTTTTTTTAATGATGAAATTAGAGTTGAGTACATTTATATGGTAACAAAGAAGAGAGGGAGAAATTAAAGATCCATAATACAAGGGAAATAATTAATTGGTGGATGAGGTCTCAACAAAATTCAAAGAAAACGAGACTTGGGGTATATATAAAGAGATTAGCCATGTATAAGAGAAGTGAATCTCTTTATTTGTGAAAGAAGTGAAGAGGAAGGAAGTTGATAACAGTAACAAGAGAAAAACTGAGGACTGAGAGAAGGAAGTATGGCCGGTCTGATAGTCTGAGGATCAAGGGAGAGGCCCAGAAACTGAGTAAGGATAAAACATAAGGAAAGTGAAGACAGCAAGTGACAGAGCTTTTTCACATGCAAATCCCAGGTTTCTTCTCCACCTACGTTCTGACATAATTCTGGCAATGTCGGTGTACTTGTAATTGACCCATCAACACCCATCCCTGTCAAATCTTGACTTCTTTATCCCCAGTAACTTTTATACCCTCTCCACCTGAGCAGGCTTGAGCTATTGCTCATTGGTCTTTGTAAACCCAAACTAGCTCAATGTGTGACATGAATAACCCCTCAATATACAGACATAAATAATAAAAGTTATGAATAAGTGAATTAATCTTAGTATCCCACTCTCTGACCTTCGCATACCTCTAATCAAGCAGTGAAAGAATAGGGGTATGTGAAGAGCAAAGAATAGGATAATTAAGTTCAGCAATGCAAAATGTGGCTGCTTGTAAGAGTTAACTGTGTGCATGTGAGAGTCAGTAGAGGGGATGTGTAACTATTGGAGCAAGGGAGGTCAAAGCAGAGGTCAACAGATAGAACTACTGTGTTAGAGGCACTACCCATCCAGTGCTGAAGGCTTCTAGCATGATACTGACATGGAAGCAACAGCGAGCTAGGTGTCTAAGACTTTGAAAGATAAATAAGAAATCTTGTGAATAGATGGAAGTGATAAAGCATATGATAAATATTATAAGTCTCAAAAACAGGTGGGTTTCCTTGTCTGAAACTTTAAGTTTTGAAAGTAGCCATGGGGCCCTGGGAGGAGGCTGACCATGGAGTTCAGGAGAATGACAAGTCACCACCGAATAGGGTATCTGAGGCAGTGATTCCAGAGAGAGCCTGGTTCCTGACAAAGCAAAGAGGGGAATGGAAATCATACTAGGAAGGAATTTCAGTGTTTGTGTCAGAGGCATCTGAACCAGAGCAACTCCATCTTGAATAAGGGTTGGGTAAAATAAGGCTGAGATCTAGTGGGCTGCATTCCCAGATGGTTAGGTATTCTAAGTCACAGGATGAGACAGGAGGCCGGCACAAGGCAGGTCATGAAGACCTTGCTGATAAAATAGGTTGCAGTAAAGAAGCTGGCCAACGGGCATGGTGACTCACGCCTGGTAATCCCAGCACTTTGGGAGGCCAAGGTGAGAAGATCACGAGGTCAAGAGATCGAGACCATCCTGGCCAACATGGTGAAACCCCGTCTCTACTAGAAATACAAAAATTAGCTGGGTGTGGTGTCATGCACCTGTAATCCCAGCTATTCAGGAGGCTGAGGCAGGAGAATCACTTGAACCTGGGAGGCAGGGGTCACAGTGAGCCGAGATCTTGCCACTGTACTGCAACCTGGATGATGGAGCAAGACGTAAAAAAAAAAAAAAAAAAAAAGAATGAAAAAGAAACTGGCCAAACCCCACCAAAACCAAGATGGCAACAAGAGTCACCTCTGGTCGCTCTTGTTGCCTCACTGCTACACTCCCACCAGTATCATGATGGTTTACAAATGCCATGGCAATGGCAGGAAGTTACCCTATATGGTTTAAAAAGAGGAGGTGTGAATAATCTGCCCCTACCCCTTATTTAGCATATAATCAAGAAATAACCATTGGCAAACAGCAGCCCTCAGGACTGTTCTGTCTGTGGGGTAGCCATTCTTTTATTCTTCTACTTTCTTAATGAACTTGCTTTTACTTTACTCTGTGGACTCGCCTCAAATTCTTTCTTGCATGAGATCTAAGTACTCTCTCTTGGGGTCTGGATTGGGAACCCCTTCTGGTAACATTTGAATTCCAGCAAGCATAGTGAAGTGTGTTGAAAGAATAATCCAGAATGGGAAGCATGACAGATCTACATGGAGATGAGGGTATCAGATAAACAATAATAATGACTGCAGGAACTTCCCTTTTGGTTGGCGACTAAAGATACTGGGGTGAGAGGTATGGCAAGGTTAGCTGGCCTGGAAGCTCTGAATGTTCCTCTTGTAAACCAGAACTAAAATTCTAAGGCCCCTCCAACCATCTGAATGGACTTCCTCCTCAGCCAGGGCTCTTTTAAAATTTAACCTGAGAGTCTGTTTCAGGCCATGTTGGGAAGTGAGGGTCTCATTGTACCTCTCTGGCATTAACATGAACACAGACTTTAAGTCTGATAAGAAACATTTTACAACCTATTCTCTCTGAAGCCTACTACCTGAAGGCTTCCACTGCAAATAAGAACTTGGGTCCCCACAATCCTTTACCTTAATGTAGGCATTCCTTTCTGCTGATCCCAGGTCTTTAGACAAACTCAAACAATTGTCAGCCAGAAAATGTTTAAATGTACCTATAGCCTGGAAGCCTCCAATTTGAGTTGTCCTGTTTTTCTAGACCAAACCAGTGTATTTCTTAAATGTATTTAATTGATGTTTCATGCCTCCCTAAAATCTGTAAAACCAAGCTGCACCCCGACCACCCTGGGCGCATGTTCTCAGGACCTCCTGAGCACTGTTTCATGGGCCATGGTCACTCATATGTGACTCAGAATAAATCTCTTCAAATATTTTACAGAGTTTGACTCTTTTCATCGACACTCTGATATATTAATAGAATTGCTTCTGCTGCTCTAGGCAGATTCCACAACGAGCATCAGCAATAGCTGGATCTGGATGGTTTTAGTGACCGGCGTTTAGTCACCAACTAAGGCTGTGACTTAGATTCAAAGTAGAATCCCATCAGGAAGTTATTTTACTTCTTGAAATTTCCTTCTTTGGGTTTTTTGAAGAGGAAGTAAACAAGCCAAGACAGCATAAACAGAGATTTCATCAAATACTGTTAAATTATATGAATGAATTCTCTTATACACTATTTTTACAGAGCAGGTTCCAGAATTTGAAAACATTTTTCTACTTAGAGCAACACTTGTGCCAGCTACTTGCTAATACCTTTCTAAATTAATTTGTATTTTTGGTTAAGGTTTATGCCAGTTAGTTGGACATATGAGCTATTTCAATAGTATAATTACCATAAATGACTTTTTAAAAATTTTTCAGTAAGTAAACATTAAACATTTTAATTTTTAACATTTTATATAGTAAATATTTAATATTTTAAAATTTCATTTATTGAAAAATACCAAAAAGTGGATTTATGATTAAAAAATAATATTACTCTAATTTCATTGATCAATGATGTTTGGCATTATTTTTAATCTATGTAAATTCAATACTGAAAATAAAAAATAATTAAGTAAAATGTTAGGAAGGTAATAAAAATGTATGAAAAGTAGTTAATTCAAGTAGAAAACTTTCATTACGTTTAAAATGATCACTTCCAGTGTTTTAAGCAGAAGTTAGGTTATTGGTTTATATTATGAATGTATGAGTTTATGAACCTATGTAGCATATCTGTAGAGAGTTTGAAGCAGTCTCACACTCAATCCCAACAAATCAAAACAGACGATATATTCTCCTTAACATGCACGGTAGTGCACATAAGAGAAAACTTTTGGAAAAAGGTAGTTGGAGTCACCCAAAGATATTCTGAAACACCTGGGTGGGACAGCTGCTTCCTTTTGGCTTTGGGCCTTCTACAAAAAGTCAATTATCTATTAAGTCATCTGCATTCATTTCCCAGGTTAATCAGGAAACCATGATTGCCTGAGGGATGGCTTGCATCATACACACCAGGAAGTTTGAACTGTAGCCAACCATGCAATTAAGATGTTCCAGTATAGCTATTATTCTTGGTTCAGGCAAATTCCACTGGCACAAGTATTTACTAGGAGGAATATCCCAAGTTAAGAGTTAAAGAGGAAAGAAACACGAAATACAGCTGGCAGTTAAAGATAGGTTTTCCTTAATTAAAACCTGAGAGGCGCTGCTGGCCTATTTCGGTCAGGAGTGCTTTCTCTGACAGACTAAGAGCATATATTGAGGTTTAAGGGTGAGGGGCCTTATCAGGAGTTTGGAATGTTCCTGTTTGAGGGAGAAGTTTTCTGGCGGGGTTGGAATGTCTCTGAGAGGAGGGGAGGTTATCTGGGGGCAGCCATCTTTCCGCCAGAGCAGGGTTATCTCCAGACTGGCATCTTCCTGGTCCGAGGGGGGCTAGCTAGCATGTCTCTGATCAGAAAGGAGTTTGGAATCTTTCTGGTTGGAGATGTTACCTGTGGTTTATGATCGTGCGGACCTTAGCCATTAGGCTGATGCCCTTTGGATTTAGGCGTTTATTATTAAGGTGAACTTTAGAATGAGGGGCTTGTCCAAGATGGCGATTCTCCTGCTCTGTCACTAAATAGTTCATATTTTTACTCATAGTTAATGTTTCTATAGTTCATGTTTTAATTTACAGTGTTCTCATCAAATGGTTTATGTTTTAGTTCATGATTTTTCTTAGTGTTGTGAACTTAGAAGGTGAGGTGAAGATAAAGGAAAGTTCCTGTTTGTTCTTCACAACTATTATTTTTTATGAAATTTGGGCGCTAAGGGAAACAATTTATCTGTGTGTTTATTACAGTTGTTCCACATTTATCTAGTCTAATTCCCATCATATTTAGGCTATAAAAAAGATTTGCTTACATCGTCACTTCAGTAACCCAATAATGTTTTACTGAGGTAATCTCCAATTTCCACCCTGAAAATCTGCGTGAAAAATAATAAAATCACGATAAAGTTAAAAAACACTTAGAAATAGACTGTGACAATGAATAGTATCCCTAATGCAATCCTTCATCTGTCTGAATTAAGTAAGAAGTTCTTCCCAGAGGGTGCAGCCACAGAAGGGGCTCCTGGCCAAGGCTCACGGAGGCATTCGTCGGAGCCCCTTCACAGATTTTCTGTGGTGGTGAATGTGGTTGGAATTGTTTCTCAATTGAGACAATCTTAACCCTAATCTTAAAAGATTAGGGTCGTGCTCCTTAATGACCAAAGCTTTCAGTCAGATTGATTTTGTTATGCTGGTTTAAAATTACACAGGTAACTAAAATTAAAAGAATTATATCTCTCAAAGCAAGTGAAATTTTAAAATATGCTATACATTTATGGAGAGAAAATAAATATGCAAGTTTGTTTCAGTTGTATACACCAAAGCATTTGACTATAACTTTCATAACTACATACAATGAAATAGTAAGTGGAAAAAAATCATGAAGGAGAAAAGGATAAGTGATTACAGTGGACTGAAATTGCTTTTGACTGCCATGTGTGCTTTATAACTTTTGATTATTTGCTTCCTGTGCATCAACTCTTGGAAGTATACATGGATCAAGGCAAGTCACCAAAATTTTTTTCCATTTCCTTGGGCATAGTCACTGGTTCAGAGATAGGCAACTTAACCAAAACAGGACAATGCATTCAGATATTTTGAGCTTCAGGTGTTGTGGACCTTCCCTCTGGAACTAAAATGTTAGCTAGATAAAAATTTGGGACCCTATTGAAAAGACTTGTGTGCAACTAGGAGCAAGCAAAGATGTGCCAAAATGAGAGCAGCACAAAGAGTCCGGAAGCCTGGAGGACCAGCTCAATCTTTGAGGCCCTGTTTCATTTTAGCTCTTCCTTGAGTCCTGTCAGTTTCTCCAAAGCTTTCCCAGCTATGGAAGCCAAGGAAATAGAGCTAGAACACAAAAAGCAGACGTGGGAGATTTCTTACACATATTCATATATTTGAGTAATATCATCAATGAAATAATGGAAGAGTGGTATCTAAAACAAAAATTCTCCTGAGGTGTTCGTTGCTAGCCCACTTAATCAATTAAATTAAAATATTGATCATTGATTCAATGCAATCACAGAATCGTAAGGCTGGTGGGACATTCCTTTCACCACTGAAATGTTACCGCAGGCCCTCATGGAAGATGTCCAGTAAAGAGTCAGTGAGCATCTGCTTACTCTGTTTTAGTGGCGTGGAACTCACAGTTTCACAAGGCAGAATATGTTAGTGTTTTCAGATACATCACAAATTTTTTCTTATATTGAGCTGAAACATGCGGCTTTGTAATTTGATGTTAACACTATTCCTGGAGTAAAAAGAATGAGGAGTCTCTTTCTTCTGGCAGGCAAAAACTTTGAAATATTTGGAAGTATTTTCATATTGTCTTCACATAATCACTTGTCCAAGATAAACATTTCCAATTGTTTTAAAGATTTCTTAAATACACAGACTCCAGAACTGGATTTAAACTATCTCCTTTGGGTAAAATCTGCCACAGACAATTGATTTATTCATTTCCAATTCCTAGCTCCAGAGATGTTGAAAAACTTGCACGTTTGAGTGTGTAAAAACTTGATTAAGTGAATGGAAAAAAAATATCATTTTTTTTTTTTAGACAGAGCCTCGCTTTGTTGCCCAGACTGGAGTGCAGTGATGTGATCATGGTTTACTGCAGCCTCAAACCTCCAAGCTCAAGGGAGCCTCCCAGGCTCAAGAATCCCTGCTGTGAGTAGCTGGGACCACAGGTGTGCACCACCATGCCTGGCTAATTTAAAATTTTTTTTGGTGTAGAGACAGGAACTTACCATGTTGCCCAAGCTGGTCTTGAACTCCTGGGCTCGAGTGATCCTCCCATCTCAGCCTCCCAACATGTTGAGATTACAGGCATGAGCCACTGAACCCAACCAATAGTTATGTTTTCTGATTATATAATTAATATAGACTCATTGGAGAAAGTTTGGAAAATCAAAAGCATCTAAAAAGGACTTGAAATGGACAGTGCTGGTCAAATAAATTTGATTTAGCCACCTTACAACATATAACACCTTTATAACTTTCACATTATCGAAGGAAATGCTTGAAAGTCATAGCTCAGCCTTCTACTCTAATGAAGAGTTATAGCTCAGCACAATCCTCCATCATCTCCAAAATCTCTTTATCACAGCTACAGACATATGACTAAAAGGTTTACTGTAAGCTTCACCATCAATTTTTTATTTCTTATTTTTCTTTTTATCATTTAATTGCTACTTACTTCTTTTGTCCTTTTTAAATATTGTACTATGTATACAAGTCTAGATTACTTTAGTGGATGCTGAGTTTCAGATATGTAATATACCAACTAAATCAGATGGGTACTTGTGTTATTTATCTGCGGCAAATTACCCCAAAACTTAGCTAGCTTAAAGCAACAAACATTTATTTCTCATTCAATTTCTGTGGGTCAGGAATCTGGGAGCAGCTTGGCTTAGTGGTTCTGGCCCAGTTCTCTCAGGAGGTACAGCCATGCTGTGTCAGATAGGGCTGCAGTCTTATTGCAAGCCTCCACTGTTGCTAGAGAAAGTCTTTCCAAGCTCCCTCATGTGACTATTGTCAGACTTCAGTTCCTCAATGACTGTGGGCCCAGGGACACTACTTTCTGACCACCTGGGCATCTGCTTACAGAATGGCAATTTGTTTCTCCCAAAGTGGCCAAGATGGAAGGCAAGAACTTTTATAATCTACCTGTGAAGTGAAATGCCATCACTTCTGTCACCATTGGTCACACAGACCAAGTCTGGAACCATGTGGAAGAGGATTGCTCAAGAGTGTGAAGACCCAGAGGCAGAGACCACTGGCGGCCATCTTGAATGCTGGCTACTCCAATACTAAATAAAACGATGATGTTCTTTTTTTGGATTTTTTTCTGTTTTTTGTTTGTTTTTTTTCTTTTTGTAGAGACAGGGTCTTGCTACGTTGCCTAGGCTGGTCTCAAAAACTCCTGGTGTCAAGAGATCCTCCCACCTCAGCCTCCCAAAGTGTGGGGATTACAGTCATGAACCACCAAACCCAGCCACAATGATGTTTTTAACTATGCTAGAAGACCAAAAACTCATTTAAATGCGCTGTTTGGTTATGAAAGTTCGTTATTAATAAGTATCTCTTCTGTGATTTGAACAATAAAAGTGTCCTCCTCCACACAAAACTGTGTTTTCAAAAACATAATTTGAAAACTGACAAATAACATTAGTTAACACTAAAATATTAATTTCAAAAACAAAATACATTAAAATATCACTATAGTTCACCAAAAAGACATGTGTTTCTACTTATTAAATACTTTCATAACCGTTTTTATGGTGATAATGCTCTGAAAATAACATTTTATTTCTTGAATTTGGCAATAATTAAAAGTTACCAATGCAAAGGCTGAATCTGCAAAAATGCATCTTTTGAGCCTATATTTTACTTTATTAATCTATAGTAGAAATTAATTTATTTTGATGATCTCTTAAATATGAGGCTGATATTTACTGAGTGCCTAACAAGTACTTGCTCTGTTAGGCAACTCACAGTGGTTACATTTTCTTTCATCTCCACCATGCACAATAGAAGCCAGGCCAGTGACCAGAAGGATACAGTATTAGGACACACTGCTGCATCATCCAAAGGGCAGAGGGGACTCAAGCTTACTGTGCTAACCCACAGACAGGACTTTTGTCCCCTGTCCCAGTTCGTTATGATTGACAGTTCATAACTTCTGACTTGATCAGTTTTGTGTATAAAAAATCTTATTATTCATCATGTTCTTAATTTCATTTAAAATAATTTTGTATTTTTATGGTACTGGTTATTTTGCTGGTTGCATTAATATTCAATATAATATTACTTAGTTATCTATAATAGGATAATGATATTACATAAGATCTCCACAGCCTAGTTGGAGAGAAAGAAGCAAATAGCAGCATATGGTCAGTACTATTTGTTAATTCAACTGATATATTTTGAGGCCCTACTATTTGCCAAGCACCATGCTGGGCTCTAAAACCAGAGGATTGAAAATGGTAAAGAGTCCTTGTCTTCAATGATTTTGCAGTCCAGAGATCAGCAGGCTTAACGAACAACTAGATCCATCTATATTACAGACAGTGTAAAGAGGGATATAAACAGTGTATTAGGATACAGAATAATCAGAGAAGGCCATTGTAGAAGGGGTAATCCTTAAAGGCATTTCTGATCAGGTCACAGATGAGCTTAGCTCTAAAGGGTGAATCTAAGTCTGCCTTGAGTAGAGCTAGAAAAAGACATTCCAGGCGGAGAATTACCATGATAAAGTTGGTGTATTCAAAAAACAGAAGGGAGGCTAGTAGAGTTACGTGCAATGGACAAAGAGAAGAACTAGGAGAGATGAGATTGGAGAAATAGGTGGAGAACAGATGAGTGAGATAGTACATATGAGAATGTTAACACAATAAGATTTTCATTTTAAAAAGAAAAAAGAAAAGAATCTCATCTGCTTATGCTATGGGTAGGAGGAACCAGAATGAAAGTTGTGACCAGAACTATTATAAAGTCACATATATTATTCAAGAACATAATGGAATGAAATTCTTAACTCATCACAGATAGTCCGGGGAGTATCAGGGAGGACATGTTTGTGTTGTCAGCCTTGCTGAGAAGAATGGGGATGGCAGAGAGAGCAGCTAGTACAAAGAGCTGAAAGTAGGAAGTATTGAGGCAAATTTCAAGAACTTCAAGTAAGTCATCATGGCTTTAAGTTCAAGGTGTATTTCAGAACACCAAGAAATAACACTGAAAATTTAGATGAGGGTGAGCTCATAAAGAGATCTGGATGCTGATCTATGGAATACAAACTTTAAAAAGGGTGGAAATCCGGTGTAGGGACATAATCAGAGTTCAGTCTTGAAAAATGATTGTGATTAAAATGAGAATGGTAAATTGCAAGGTATCAAGACTACAGAGAAAAGAAATAAAAATACTAGAAGGCCAGCTCATTCATCCAGTTAGAAAGAAGATGAAGACCTGGCCACAAAAACAGGAGATGAATTCCAGAGTTATTCGAGAGGAACTGACAGGAGTGTAAGTTCTTGAGAATGTGAGCTTCACAAGAACAAAGACTATTGACGTGTTATTCACTGCTTTATCTCCATAGCTAGAAAGGTGCCTGGCACTTAAAAGAAGCTTAGCAAAATATTTGTGGAATGAATGTATGAATGGATGAGTTGGTGACAAATTAGGGAGGCTACATTTTTATTCTTTAAATAAATGTGTATTAATCACTGACTATGTGCCAAGAAATGTTCCAGGCACTGGAAATACAGTGTTGAAAAGATACATATGTCCACCAATCAGTCTATAGCTATCTATCTATCTATCTATCTATCTATCTATCTATCTATCTATCTATCTATTATCTATCATCTGTCTATCTATCTCTCTGTCTATCTATCCAATCATCTGTCTATCTCTATCCTATCTTCTATCACCCATCCATCTATCCATCCATCCATCCATCCATCTATCCATCCATGTATCTATTTATCCACCCACACTTCTGTTCCCTTTCTACATATCATTTTATTTATCTATCTTGTGTTAAAACTGTCATTATTTAAAACCCAAACTGTTTCTTACAGACACAGAAGAGAGAGGATAGAAGAAATCTTTGGAAATGCAAATTGAAACCTAGAACTGAAAAGCAGAGTCTTAGTTTATATGTGTAACAAAATCCATGGGAAATTAGAAGGTATCCTGGACACTGAAAACCCCACAGAGCACATGAGATGCAGAGTGAAGGAGAATATAAAAAATTGTATGCAAAAAAGAAAAGCACCTTGTGAGAAATTTCTGTGTTCAGGTGTCTGAAGAGTTTTACAATCAGGAATAGCTAATATTAGATTTTTAAGTTTAGTTTTCTTTGCATTTTTTGTTACCTAAGCCCTCTTTGAAAACCTCTAGATAGAAGCTGCTATGTAGATTTCTTTGTGAGAGATTGGGCTTGTAATCCACATGTAAATTGGCAGGATACACACACAAGAGAGTCAACCACAAGAAGTGAAATCTGAGATCTAGACTTACAGTGACTAATAAAAAAATTCCAAATTTGCAAATATTTTGTGGAGAGTGACGGAATTTCCAAACAAACCACAAACAAATCCAGAAACACACCTGTTAGGATTTTTTTTTCTAACTGTAGTTAATTCTCACCAGACAAATTAATTTCAGCTAATATCTACATCACATATTTTAGCTTTTCCTCTGCTAAATGATTGTATCTTCTGGAATGTAAGATACTGCATGCATTTATATGTATGTGTAATGGGTATCAGTGATGAGTTCAAGAGATTGACATGATGAAGAGAGGGAGGTTCTTTGTCCAGTAAGTTCTAGTGGCTCTTAACAAAAACATAGACTCATACTGGCTTCCAAAACGCAGATACAACCACAACTCTGCAAGGCTGCCCCAAACCAGCCAAGATTCAAGGATCCAGTCCTGTCCAGACATAATCCAGGGATAATTGCTTTCACGTTTCTTTCCCAAAGTCTTGCACGTTTATACCACTCCCTTAAATTAAACTCCTATTGTAAACCATAATAACTCCAGTAGAGCTGATGCAATAGCAGTCTTTATGAGTAGACACCTGCAAACATCCATTTAAAGTTGCTTCTCTAGCTGCCATAAGTACTTGTTGAAGACATTTGGAACTGAAGTTTTGCACTTGAGATGGTGTTGAAAATACAATAGCAAATCTGCCAAAAGCAAGAAGAGGCAATAATAAGGCTGGTTCAAAAGAGCTCCCTGAAACTCAGAGTGGATCATTAGACTAATTGAGTGGATATTAGACTAATGCCTTTGACAACACCTACAAGACCTACTCTGTTTGCTTACAGATAATTACAAACTGAGAAAGAAAATGGGCGTATCCATCCCATTGCCTTTGGCAAGTCTTCCTCAAACTATAAGGTATGCATAAGATTACTCTAGAGTGTGTGTAAGATACAGGATGCTAAGTCCCACCCCAGATGATCTAATTGAATAAATCCAGGATGGGGCACAGAGATGTGCATTTAAACAAGTATTCCAGGTTGTTTCTGATACAGTCGTTAGAGGGAAACAATAGCAGTCAGTGAGATTTAAGAAATGTACAGGATAAATGTATTCCATTTTCCCCCAAAACGCTTCCTTTATTAGCCCACAGATGCTTGAAAATTCTTCAAGGTGGGACAGATCCTATCAACCCTTAATTAGACATGAAGGACCATGCAGTAATTTCCAGATCTAATGAGATATAAACAGAGATGAAGGACCATTCAGTAATTTCCAGATCTAATGAGATATAAATGTCTTAGGGGTTGTGAAGAATGTGTGTGCTCTAAAAACAAAGAGGTTGCCTTTGTTAATAACTGGAACTAAAATTCCTGAAACCATAATGACTAGAATACAGGAAGAAAAGGGTTCTCTTCTTTCTACACAATTGCCAACACTTGTTAGCTTTCATCTTTTTGATAATGGCCATTCTAACAGGTGTGAGGTGTATCTCATTGTGTTTTTAATTTGCATTTTTCTGATGATTAGTGATGTTGAGCATCTTTTCATGTCTGTGTTGGCCATTTGCATGTCTTCTTTGGAAAATGTTTATTCGAGTCCTTTGCCATTTTTTAATTTGTTTTCTCTGCTATTGAGTTGTATGAGTTCCTTATATATTTGGCATATTCATTGCTTATCAGATATAGTTTGCAAATATTTTCTCCTATTCCATTGGTTGCCTTTTCATTGTGTTGTTTTGCTTGTTGTGTAGAAGTATTTTGGTTTGACATAGTTCTAGCAGTTTTATTTCAAAATTTCTCACATCTAATCCAGTTCCTTGAATAGTGTGTGCTCATCAAGTACTTTTTAACATATTGATGGCTTTGAAGAGTTTACTAATCAATGATGAAGACCTGATACCCTTTCAAAGATTTAAATGTCAGAGATAAGAAAATGTAATATGGGCATAAAATAATAAAGTTGAAATGCTACAGAACACTTTCTCGCAACTGTAAAAATATGACTGTTGAGCAAATTCCTTGATAGATCACAAAACAAAGAACTCTACACCCTAGTTTTCAGTCCTTCATGTTCTGAACACTTAACTTTTCCAAACATATCTCAGATTGCTCCCTGTTTGTATGCCTGAGTTCTAATTCACATGTCAATGGACACATCTAGAGATTTCCATATTTACAGCTCTTTGTGTGCTGTCTTTTCGAACCTTCTTTCACTTATTTTTACCCCTGGGAATCCCATTCTTCCTCAAGGTCAGTCTCAGTGTCCCCTCCAGATGCTCTACCTGCTCACACTCCTAATACGTGGATTAGGAGTATCTCTCCTTCCCTTCTAAAGCACTCTGATCTCCTGATGGCAGTTATCAGAATTTGCATTGTATTGCTTTGTTTCTTTGATTTATTTAGTTTACATGTTTTTTTTGCAGTGATGTCTCTGTGGTGTGGGAAGTCTTACAGTTCTCATTATACATAAGCAAGAAATATTTATTATGTAAGTTACTGACAGAACAAAAATGAATAATTTCAATTTTGATCTAAATTATTTATGAATTCAAAAAGTTTATGTTACTTAATATTCTTGGTGATAGGGTCCTTGTTCATAAACCAAAGATGGCAACATCTGCTCTGCAGGATTGGTACAAAGATGAACTGAGGCCATTTATGCAAGGCACTGGCATACTCTTAAAATATCAAAAACATCCTTGTAGATGCAAAGAAATATAGAGGATAGAAAACAAAAAATATTATATTGATATGATATATAGATAGTAATATTAAGGGATGACTGAAATAAAGTCAATTTGAAAAAGTTTTAAACAACATTTATAATATTTGCTCAGAATTTTATGAGGGAATAATTTGGCTTGGGGTCAGCTAGGATAGCTTCTCTCTGCTCCAAACGGTTTGACAGGGCTCACTCATATGTCAGGGACCTCATGTGAGATTGCTGGAATGATTGACATGGTATATTAGTCCATTCTCACACTGCTATAAGGACATATCCGAGACTGGGTAATTTATAAAGAAAAAGTTTAATGGACTCAGTTCCACATGGCTGGAGAGGCCTCACAATCATGGCAGAAGGTGAAGGAGGAGCAGAGGTACGTGATACATGGTGGCAGGCAAGAGAGCATGTTCGGGGGAACTACTCTTTGTAAAATCATAAGATTTCATGAGACCTCACTCATTATCACAAGAACAGCATGGAGGTAACTGCCCCCATGATTCAATCACCTCCCACCGGGTCCCTCTTATGACATGTGGGGATCATGGGAACTACAATTCAAGGTGAGATTTGGGTGGGGACACAGCCAAATCATATCAGTCGGCTTAAAAGAATGGGTCTCTCTTAACCTGACCTCTTATCCTCCATCAGCATAGTCTGGATTAATAACATGGCAGGAGCATTACAAGTTAGAAAGTTTCCTTTGCACTCTGTTAGGGCCAGCCCTGATTCTAGGTCTGGAGCAGTAGACTCCATCTCCTGATAGAAGAAACTGCAAATGATTAGTAACTATGTATAGTCTATCAAAATAGAGGAGATAGGGTGATGGAGGGTGGTTTGGAGAAGGCAGGGCTTAGGAAAGCCATGAAGCCACCAAAAGTATGCTTCAGATTTCAGGTAAACATGTGTGATTGATGGGACATGAGACAACTTGAGCACCGTTGTATATACACAAAGTAGTCATGTATCATTGTAAAGAGAGAGTTGAAGAAGAAAAAGAGAGGTAAAAGATAATTGAAAGTATATCAAAAAGCCTGTGAGCACTAATAAAGGAAGTGAAATGATGATAACCACGGTTGGAGGTGAGAATCCATGCTTCTCTATATGAAACATGGAAGAGAGGGATTCACAAGATAAGAAGAGGGGGAAAAGGTCTGTCTCAGTTAGCCAGGCAATTAGCCATTGGGTTAAAGTTGTGAGTGTAAATAGGAAAGGAATAGGTGTTCAGCAATGTTTTAGAGCATAATGAGCAAGAATAGAAAAGATAAGAACCATAGCAGGAAGCATCTAAAGAGATGTTAGGTGAACACATGATTTATCATCCAAAATTGGATTTTTGAGAGAAAAAGAGAGTGCTATTAATTATTACTCCAGGAAAACAGGAGCTAAGCCAGTATCTACATACAGTCATCTGTGTCTTAGAAGACTAAATGAATTGCGACAGTTACAAAGGTAAAGAAAAACTGATAAAATGTTAAGCTTAGAAAAACATAATGAATATTACTTTTGCTAAAGTTTAAGGCCAAAAGGGCACCCAAGTGAAATGCTCTGTGGATAGAGAAAGCAAGAGAACTATAAAGAGCTTAAAACCTGGATTGCTGGGAGATAATAATAGTAATTATATTTTCCATTTACATAATGCCTTATGATTAAAATACTTTCACAGGCACTGCCTCATTTTATCCTTGCAGTAGCCCTTCCAGGTAGAGAGACTGGTTACTACCCTTATATGGAGAGGAAGAGTGCTACACAGAAGACAGCACGCTCTTTCAAGACGCCTCATTACGGCTGGTAGGTGCAGTGACCTTGCTGTGTATCCCTGGAAAGGTTATATAACCTCTTTGAGCATCAGTTTTTTTTTTTAACCATAAAAGAAGAGTAATAATGAGAATTAAATAATCTCTCTCTATATGTGTGTAGTTCATTTATATGAAATTTAACTTATGTATATATACACACAATATATATGTCTAGTTAACGAGCAAGTATTATGTGTTGGAAATGTTTATCCCTTTCCACATTTTGTAGATGAGAAAGCTGAAGCTCAGGTTGGTTGAAAGAGCCACATAATGAACTCAAATCTTCCAGTCCAGGGCTCTTTCTGCTAAGCCATTTGCCGATTACTGGCAGTTGAAATAACAGGAATGAGTGAGTTCTCAAAGGAAGTAAGTATATACGTGATCTAGGGAAGGAATTTAAAAAAATACATCTTCCAACATCTGAAAGAAAAGAATTCTCAATAATAATTTAAGGAAAAAAATTAAGAAAGGTTTGAAAAATAGTAACAAGTTTATTGAAACAAATGTTGACAACCTTAATGAATCTGACTTTTTTAGAGAAGTAAAAATGGAGGGCACTTCAGGAGGTGCAGAATGCAATATAAATGGCAGCTCAAAGCTGGAAGGCAATAGGTCTGAGTTCAAGTTGAGGTTGATGGACTAGAGAAGAGGAGTAATCGTTGATGCAAAAGAAGGTGAGTGAAAAGCTGAAGGGCAGGTCTTTCCTGAGATAAGCTGATTTCCGTCTGGATAATGTCTGATGAATGCAGTGAGGCCTAGATGGAGGTGGGGAGGAGTTAGCCGGACAGGCTTAACTGCTCTTGGCCTCAGTTTCCTCCATGATCCTTTTCAGTCTCACAGTTGTATGATTCTGACCAAATTGTCAGTTCTAGGGAGGAGGGAATGGAAAAGGGGCTTTATACATGGCAGTGTTGTCTCCAGTGCTTCTGACAATATTCATTACCAGTTAAACACCAGTGCTCTAAGAATTATTTTCCTCATGGTAAACCTGAATGTCCTTTTTACCTCCTCTGTACTCACTGAAATCCTCTCTTTCAACCACTGCAGTCTCTCCTCTCTCCCTTTTTTGTTTGTTTGCCCTGTTTTCTGGTTGTACCCTCTATTTATACTTTTAATTCTCCCTTGTTATACGCCATCTATTTACAATTTTCTGAGAATCTGTTGGAGAAATTTCTTTCCGGCAAACCCACACCCACAATTAACCTAGTTATTCAGTGTGTATGGGGGTATTTATTCCCTGAGAAAAGCATTCTTTGGCCCTCAAGCAGCCCTACCATGAGAAAATGTCTGATACATCTTTATGGTAGTAGGAGTTTTAGCCATTTTGCTATAGTCATGTCCCTTTCATAATTTACTTTTTACTTAATATTTTGCTAGTCACTTTTACTAGCCAGTTCCAAGCTTTACTAATTGTAATGTGAATTCAGACCTAAAGATATTTTTTGTATCACATTTTGTCATCAACACTTTCTTAATGGGCAGTATTTGTCCATTAGCTATTTTCTTGGAAATAATCCTGCTAAAAGAATACTAAAAATACAAAACTCCTTAGACCTAGTTAGGAACTGAACTTCTGATTTTCCCTAGATAAGGTACTTCATATTATGGTTTGCTTATTACTTTCTTTCTTCATTGATTCACCAATCATTCATTTTCTCAGCAAACAGTTCTCATCTCCTGTGTGTAGAGTTTTGGCATGCAATTACTAAACATTTTTTAAACACTGAACTTAATTTTTGTTTCAAGCCTACATGTCAGATAAACTTCGTCTTACCCTCTCAGGGTGCAAAATTTTCCCAGGGTTGAATCTAAGTTCTGTGGGCCCGTGTCAAACCAAGTCATTGATACGATACTTAAAATCTTCAGTTGTTCACCTTGGATTCTGCTGAGAAGCCCCCATTTCAGGATGGTTTTCAGTTGTATCTGTCAAATAAAACCAGGAAACCAAAAATTATTCTAGATATTAAAATTAGTGGAATTTAATAGAGGGATTTGCTTACACAGGTTACGGGGAGAGTTGTGAAACCGAGGAGAGGACCATGGAACCTCCCGTATACCAACAACAGCAGAAAGCTGCGACTTCCCAGATGATGAAGGAAAAGGCAGTATTGCAGACCCAGGAGATCGGGTTCACTTGGCAAAAGGCAGAACCTGGGCTTCAGCTGGGCCCTTCTGATAGAGCTGGAGGGTGGAGTGAGGGAAAGGTTATAGTCCCCTCTGCATCTGTCCTCCAATCTCTCACCTAGCTGGTGGCAGCTGAACACAGGAGCTTGGGAAAACCAGCCTCAGTAGCATATCTAGTATACTTGACTTTTGGAGCAAATATACCACTCCTCTGTAAGAGACTTTTTTCCAGCAATAAGCTTCAAGTTAACACATTTTTATTATCTATACTTTAATAATCATTTTTATAGACATTACTCTGAAGAAATTCCAGTGAGTTCATACAGGTTAGAATCACTCGAGCTAGCTAGCGTGTAACCTATGCCTCCCATTTCGGTGACACAGAAATTGCAAAGACATGGAAACAGAACAGAACTCTGTCATTTTATCGTGACTGGAGGGTTTTATTTGTATTTTAAAAAATTAAAACAGTAAAACAGAATGGCTGGAGAAAAAATTTTTTGAAAACCGTGCCTTGCTGAATTGGAATCTGGGAGAAAACCCTTTAACTTTGCAACAGACCCATGAAACCAAGTCCACGTGTGTCAGGGTGCACGGTAGTGTAGATGGCATCTTCTGTCTATTCACTTGTATCGTAGATGACATCTATTTATCTATCATCTATCTGCCTATCTAATCCTCCAGTATCTATCAATCATTATCATGATCTCTCATCTATCAATCTATCAACTGTCTCAATATTATCCATATATCATGTATCTGTCATCTATTAATTATATGTCTCTCTATGTACCTACTATCTATTTATCTACCTATCCATCAGTCTATCTTACTTTGCTAGGGCTCCCATATCACAAACTATACGGCTTAAAGCAACAGAGATTTATAGTCTCACCACGCTAGAGGTTAGAATTCTGAGATCAAGATGTCCGCAGGGTTAGTTCCTTCTGAAGGTTGTGAGGGAAGAAGCTGTTCCAAGCCTTTTTCTCTGGCCTATAGATGACTATTTTCTCACTATGTGTCTCCACATCACCTTTTCTCTGTACCTGTCTATGTCCAAATTTCCTCATGTTTTCATAAGAACACCAGTCATATCTACTATCCTACCTTAATAATTTTATTTTAACCTAATTACCTCTATACAGACCCTATCTCCAAATACAGTTGCAGTTTCACTTATGCAGGGGTGAGATCTTTAACATATAAATGGCGGAGGAAGGCACACTTAAGCCCGTAATACTACCTACCTCTCCGAAGAGTAATCACAATGATTGTTTGGGAACTTACCTCAAGAAATTACATTGTTCACTTGTTTTGATCGAGTGCTTTATCACTAACATTCATTAGAAAGGTCAGCATGTGAAGATAATAAAGAACAGACCCACTATTTAGTAGGTTTTATTATTGCTTTTCTATTATTTACAGAGAGAGCCGCCTCCTATTGCCTGTACCTAGGGAGGACCACTCTTACCTCAAGCTCTTGCCACACACTGCCCAGCCGTGAGCATCAAGCTCCATAGGATACAGATTAGACAGAGGAGTGAAGGAGCGGATCTGGAGGCACACAGGCATGGATGGGTCAGCCGCTTGTCCATGCGCATGACTGTTGTGTCTCACTTAGTCCCAGTCACTAGACATTTTTGGGTCTGGCATGCTCTGTGCCCCTCTCGGGTGGGTAGGAAATGTTCTCCTGCTCCCACGGTGTTCCAGTTGCGGGGAACTTGGCAAGATTATCTTTTAGGCTATCGGACTAAGTGCATCACAGAGATGTCCCTTATCCTCCAGCACTGTGAGGTCACAGGGAATACTTTGTCGACATCCTCAGCTCCACCTGAGTCAGGACACAGATCGTTTCTGCCCTTGTATTCTCGAACCCGTCTGAGAGTTTATTATTCCCCTATGCCCCAGTCCCCAGGAACTGGATTGGGGAGTGGCCACCAGGCTCCTCCCGGGGACACACTGATATCTAGACCCTCTAAACTCTGCTCCTTACTATTACACCTTCATCCAAGGAAATCATTTTATACTCTTAATCTTAAAGATAACCATGTTATTCTTGGCCCACGATCTCCTGATCTCCTAAGAATCTGTGCTTTTCATACTTAAAACTCAATAACTGCCTTTATGTTTCTGAATTTCATAGTTTCGTCTCCTCTCTGGGGGAAGAGGGGATGCATAGTAGTTAAACCCTCAAACCATTGTACTCTATGTATACTGTTTTTTAATCATTCCTCAAATTATTATTAAATAACAACTTAGTCCTGTTGTTGAATTCTTGATTTCTGCATGTTAGCTATGTGACTTTGGCCGAGTCAGATAACCTTGTATGTCTCAGTTCTTTTACTGGGCATGTTTTGGTAACAATATCTATACTTTCTACAGCACACAGTGGTTACAAAGATCAAAACAGTGTAACAAAATGCTTTCAAATATAGCAAGATTTTTTACAAATGAAAAAGATCATTGGTGTGCATTTAATTAAATTTGTAAACTACACTCTCTTAAAACATCTTCAACCATGTGTGATTAAATAATATTTTGTGACGTTAACTATTTCCCCTGCTTATATTTTCCCCCTTTGCCTGGTCCCCATTCCAGAAGGTGGTCAGCAAAGCATTTCACTGAGTATGTAAAAAGTGGAAGGCAAAAGCAGCCTATGCATTGTGCTTCTGAAAACCTCTATGAAATTGTACAAGGTTTTTGACAGTGGGGAAGAAGAAGAAGGGTTACAGAGGTGACATTAAAAACATTTTATTGGGAAGTAGCCATTTTCTCTACCACTGCTTGTGGATAGCTGGTAACCAGTTCAGCAGGTCAGGTTCCGGGATAAGACTCTGGAAAATGGTGCCATGGATCATCTCAACACCAGCTATACTGGTATTTTTCAAAGCTCCCTAAGCGATTCTAACATACCGCCAGGGTTGAAATCTACTGATTCAAGCAGCCCAGAACAAGAGTCAAAACAATTAATGGCCAAGTATGACAGAATCGACAGAGCTAAGAAGCCCACAAAGACTCTGTGGGCAGATAAAATAGACATCTTCTCAGACACCTGCAGGGACTGATGGTCATGGACTGATCCCAGAAACCACCATGGAACACTGTTTAGCCCTGTATAAGATCCTAACAACTGTATAATATGTGAGGAAGTACTCAAGAAGTTGAACTTCAATTATATTTTAGAAAATAAAGATAAATGTCGTGCACGCTTGGGTTTGTAGTAGGAAATATGCACCCTTCATGCATCTTTAAATTCATGGAAAATTAGTAAAATTTATTTTTGGTATAATTGGAAAAATACTACAGCAGAGTGAGGCAGGGAAAAATAATCTTTCTAAAGCTACACATTGATTAATGGAAGGGCAAGCAACAAAAAACTTAGTTCCTGAAATGTTGCCACATATTCAATAGCTAATATTATCTTATAATTGCACCAAGTGTTATACCTTTTTACTCTTTGACCTACTGGCTAGCAGAATAATATACTTCCCCGTTTAGGCTGAGGAATCCATTCTTGTAAAGCTAATTACTTCTAGGTGAGCAAAAAGGTAAGAAAAATGATTCTATGACAACTTTTAGGTATATATCTTGCTTGTCTAGATGGCTTACTTATTTGACTGTAAAAGAAAAATGACTCTTTTCCAACATACCCAGTATTAGGCCTTTCTGAATCAAGTCTGATTAAAAAAAATCAATCTTAGGAAAAATTCATCTTAATCACTGTTTTTCTTATTTTTATTGCTATTCTTTGAAGATATTTATACTTGTGTGATATTATCATTTAATATTACCAGTGTTTTAAATACAGTTTTATATTACCAGGGGCTTCACCTACTGACATCTTGCTGGTGGTTTGTAGAATGGAGTGAAGGTTGGATATTAACATCCAGGCTTGAGTTATCCCTGATTTAATGTTTCAGAGTTACTAGGTGATCTTCTGAGGACAGAAATTTATTCTAATTGACCCCACAGCTAAATATATCAACATCATTGTAATCTATTTTATTTCATTATAATAAGGATGACGATGCAATAAATATTTGGTGAGCAAATTCAGGCTTCTCATTGCAATTATATACTCAAAATTAAATACATTTTTATTACAAAATAAGCACAATATTTGAAGAGTTAAAGCTGAACATATAAAAATTGATTGATTCACAAGATGTAAAAGCTATTGAGAAGCAACCCATACAGGTGGTCTTGCCTCATAAACACTCCCCACTCACTCTCACCCGACATGACCCACCACACTTTTAACCCTGATATTGATATGTACACATGGGAAATGAAGTATTGAGAAAATTGTGCATGTAATTCAAGCAAAACAAAAATATTTTCACCATACCTATTTGTTTAGTACAGAATACAAAAAAGGTATTTAACTTAGCCTGACTACTTGTCTGAATCACAACCTTAATTCTTCGAATTGCTTAGCATGTTTGTACCTGTGCAATGACTAAAGAATAAAACAAAGAATAGAAACCATTCCCTTCAATGCCCCAACTGCAATTCTCTAATTGGGACCGTATAACCTCTAGATAAGAATTGAGTGTTAATAGCCTTCCATTGATGTGTCTTATCAAGATAGATGCTTCTGTTTGCTTGAAGTACAGATGATAGGCTATGAAAAATATTATTTTTCATTTATAAATTATTTTCCTTTAAACAGTGATTCTAGGCAAGTTTAACTGTATAAATTAGAGACCTTAAAATCTGTCTTCTTAATTGTCCTAAGATACATCAGAGCTCCCTTTTCACTAAAGTGTCTAATTGTAATTGTGTGAGTTCCTAAAGGAACAAAGTCTTTCATTAGATGGACATTTTCATGTTTTGACATTTTCAACTAAAAATTATTGTTTGATATCTACAATTTTCCATGATAATCTTTTGAAAAAGGTCATCATTTAGTTGTTAGTGTGTAGTACAAGAAACAATGTAGAGGAAAAATAATAGCTTACATTTTAGAATAGGTATATGTTTTATTGTTATAGAATATCGATTTCAAATTTTGATTCTTATCAGATAAGATATGATGGTCAAAAACTAGTAGTCCATCATTGTACACTTGATAATGATTCATGGGTATACTTACATTTAGAATATGAACATTGGAACAGCGATTGAGTCCAACAATAGTAAATGCATTTAATACACCTGAAGTCAGAATGTCCAAGTTTTCCTACCAGTAACAAATTGAAACTTTCATATCAATTTAAATCTAGACATAAAGCAAGTTCTCCTGCCTCACATACTTACACTTTCTAACAGGACTTTATAACAAACATTGACCATAGTCCACACTTGGAGCCAAAAGCAGGCATTAGACATAACTGGTGGAGGTATTACTAGGCATTTTCATGTCTCTTCGCTTATCTGTGTGTGGCACACAGTGGCCAGGCACTGGATATCTGTACCTTTGCTTCTTTCTGTTGCAGCAGCAAAATCCACAAAGCAGACCGCCTCCAATGAAGAGGACAGCAGCGCTTGCCCAGCCAAGGAAAAGTGCTGCTCCCAGCTCTCGTTTCTGACCTATGTGGACAGCTGGGTTGTAGAAATCTCTGATGATTATATTGGCTGTCCAGCTCACCGGAATCAGAACGAAGATGCCCGTCAGGATGAAGAGGACTCCTGAAGTTCCCAGAAGGTATGCTTTGGCCCTCTCATTAGAGCCCGTGCACTGGACCTGCTTCATGCCACAGATGCCAATAAGTAGAGCGATCAAGGAGAGAGCAACAGCCACACACATGAGTGCCCGGGCTGTTTCCAGGACAGGCGGAAGAGCCAACAATGAACTATAGAACTTGCATTGCAACCGGGCCCTGGCTTGTCGGATGCAGTTCATCCAGAGCCCTTCCCAGAGCCTCTCAAAGACAATAATGTTGCTGCCAACAAAAGCTGATACTCTCCACTGAGGCAGAAGCGTTGTGGCAAGAGTCCCCACCATGCCAAGGAACCCAAGAACCAGCCCAGCAATTTGCAAGGGATAAAATGCCATTGCCTTTTACTTTGAAGACTAGTCCAATTCGGAGTGGTAGAAGATGCTCAAGTTGTAGAACGTGGAAGGCTCTTGAGTCTAGAGAAGTCTTTGATGATGTTCTCCTTGGCTGCTGCCCATATCATTTTAGTCCAAATCAGTGTCTGTGACTGAACTTGGCCTAACTAGAAGTACCTGTTGTAAATGCACGTCGCCTTTTTTCATACACATTCATTTCTCTATGGATTATTTACTAGTCATATATAATTGTTTCCCAGCCAATAAGAAGGTAGCTAGGGGTGTGTCAAGAAATACTGCATTCAGTTTTAGGATTTCTCACATTATTATTGTCTTAGCAATGCTGTAATTAAGTGTCAAAGTTTCCATTGTGAATTGCTAATTACAGAGCTGAAACTTCCTGTGTAAAAAATCACTCTGATATAAAAGTATAAATATATGTGTTAAGGCACAGCTGAAGACAATGCCAAAACCTTGTCAGTTTATTGGAGAGTAATTAAAAAACATTTTGGACTTTATTACTTTATTCTAGTGTAAGCCACTTTTCCTTAAGATGGTAATCAATTCTGGCTTTAATAAAGATACCTCGATATGGAGAAATGTTTAGGTATTAGTTTCAAGACACATGAAAACTATTGATACTTAGGAGGAGCCCTAAGCAAGAAATTCACATTTCATAGTTTATTCTTAAGATCCAGAAAAGAAGAAAACAGAGAAGTATTCCTTATAATTAATTTGAATGAACTGTTAATTATTACTTTAGCTGTTAAGTAACACCTTTCTCTCTGTTAAGTAATGTTTAGTATGGAAACTTTCATTCAGTGTTTCTTCAATGGCAGCTTGAAATATATCACATTTATTAAGGCCAAACACGTACCTTTCATTTTTATGGAACAATATAAAAGTGGCCCTTGAAATTGGCTATGCAGTCACTTGAAATTTAGATGCTAGAGAACATTTTAGTGCTGGAAGTTATCTTCAAGGCCATCAAACTTAACACCCTTATTTGCCAGATGAACGGAAGGTGTGCAAAGTGTTTGGCCGAGACAAGCCATGTGGCAACTGATCCAGGAACAAGCCCAGGTCTGTAACTCACTATGCTTACTTTCTCTGTCTAGTCTGATTCAAAAATAGGAAGGAGAGATGCCTTTTTGAATCTTTTCATGTAAGTGGGACTAAACCTAGTGGAAATGTGACACTATCCTTTCTACAGTTTTTCAAATGGTTTTCAAAGGAAGAAAAATTCAGTTGAGATTATTTCAAAATTTGAGTCAAGTTGTAACTTTTGACTGCTACTTTCCTGCCACTCCCTAGAGGCAGTGGGGGGCTTCGTGTGGGAAAAATGGACCTTTTTCCTTTTCCTTTTATATCCCACTGGCAAGGGATCTATTACAAGGATGAAAATGACTCCAAAGCAAGCACACCAACCACACTCCAGGTGGGAGACATCACAGTTTGCAAAATGTCCTCCATCTCAATCAGTTACAGGCCAAAGATTTAATGGGTGGTCCAATGGCAACCAGATTTAGTCCATTCACTGACTTCATGAATGTGAAAACCATTGAGTTTTCAAGAGGATTGGTCTGAGAACTCCCTCTCTAAGGAATGTGAATCATTGAGCAAACAGATGACTTCTGTGTCATTAACAGTTTCCCAACAGCAGATTGGGTGAAGGGTTTCCTTGGCCCTTTGTTCATGGTTACTGAGACATAGGCTTAACCATTCCCTCCCTGACAGGATTTTCCAGCATTACTCTGACTTGTTACTTCTGGGTCTTCTTCCTCATTCTAGTTCCTCTTCCTCATTCTAGTTCCTCTTCCTCATTCTATCTCAGATGTATTGCTATGCTCATTTTGTCCTGGAAGTTTCCAACATTTTTTTCCAATTATTTACTTTCTCATCAGCTAGAGCATATTGTCTGCATTATAAGTGAAAACATATGTTTGTTTAAATATAAAAATCTGAGGCTGGGTATAGTGGTTCCCATCTATAATCACAACACTTTGGGAGGCTGAGGCAGGAGGATTTTTTGAGCCCAGGAGTTTGAGGCCAGCCTAGGCAAATAGTGACACTGTGTTTCTACAAAAAAATAAAAATTAGCTGGATGTGGTGGCAAACGCCTGCAGTCTCAGCTACTCGGGAGGCTGAAGTGGAGGATTGCTTGAGCCTGGGAGGTCAAAACTGCAGTGAGCTGTGATTGCTTTACTGCACTCCAGCCTGGGCAACAGAGTGAGACCCTATTCCCAATCCCCAAGAAATGAATAACCTGAAAAACATAAATAACTAGGAGTTCTTGGTCTTTGCCTCTCACAGACAAAGCCGATTGTTAAAAACATTTTAACTTTCTCTCCTTTGTATTTAGGGGAAGATACTGCTTTCCTCTCCAACCTTTCTATGCATCTCATCCCCTTCTACCTCTTCAGTGGGACTTGCTCTATTGATCACTTCCTCCTTTCATTGCACTGACACCTTCTCCCTCTCTCTGTGGAGTCCCTTAGAAAATAAACATACTCAATTTTCTTCTATTTTAAAACTCCATCTTGGAATGTATACATCATGGAATACTATGCAGCCATATAAAATAATTATATCCTGTCGTTTACAGCAACATGGATGCAGCTGGAGGCCTTTATACTAAGTGAATTAATACAGAAACGGAAAACCAAATCTCGCATGTTTTCACCTATAAGCGAGAGCTAAACATCAGGGACACTTGGAGATAAAGATGGCAGCAACAGACACTGGGGACTACTAGAGAGGGAAGGGAAGAGGGAGATAAGGGTTGAAAAGCCAACGATTGGGTACTATGCTCGCTATCTGGGTGATGGGATCATTCACACCCAGATCTCAGCATCAGTAAACGACTTACACATGTGCAACCTCCACCTCCAGGGTTCAAACGATTCTCCTGCTTCAGCCTCTATAGTAACTTTTATTTTATTGTAAAATAAAAGTTGAAATTATAAAAATATAATAGAAATAAATAAAATAATAAAATAAAATTCCATCTTGCCAGATCTGTATTCCTTGCCATGTGTCTCTACACATCTTTTGGTCGGTCCTCTCTCACATTTCCCACTGCTATACACATTGAAATCGGCCTTTAGTCATCATGTGACCCATGAAAACCTTCCTGGAAATGTTACAGACTTCTTGGACATCATAACTACTATCTTTACAAAAACACTTCCATATTTCTGCTTATTGATGTTTCAGTGAAAGTCACAACAAACCACTGTCATCCCACGAGAGACAGTGAAGGGCATGTGCTCTGGAGAGAGACTTGGTTCAGTCTTGGCTTGATGCCTTAGCCATCCATCTCAGGCATGTTTTTGAACACCCCTCCCCCCAACAAAAGTGCCTGGTCTATGAAATCAGGATAATCATAACATCAAATTCACAGGGCTGCCTTGAAGATTAAATGGAATGTGTGCAAAGAACCTGGTCCTGAGCAAACACCCAGGAAAGTTTTTCTGTTAATATTTGTCTCATTAGTATTTGTTGTATTATCGTCCTTACTACTTCTCTGCATACGCATTCTCTCTCTTCTTTCTCTAGGTGCCCTTCGCCATGTTTGTTTTGTTTGTTTTCTTCCAGACTCGCTGATACACCTCTGTACTCTTCTCACTCAGCACACTCTCCCTAAGGCACCTCACCTATGTCCGCACAGCATTGCCTACCTCCTGTCAGGCTGTAAGTTCTGAATCTGTTGTCTTTAGCCCAGGCCTGTTTCTGTTTGTCATTCTCAGCTAATTTTTCTCTCTTATTCTTTAATAAATACATGCCTAGAGTGGACACTGTGATGTTCCACCCAGACGTCTCTTTCAGCTGCTTAGAGTGCTGTGGGCAGAACACCCCCAGCTCTCAGTCCCATTCAGGTATTACCTGGAAATAGGCATGTCACTCAAATTATTCCCCATTCATAGATGTAGCCCATATCCAGTGACTCATCAGTATGGACCTGACCACTAGCCCTGTTAGCCCCATGGGGTTAACACTCAGGGGCTCTTCTAGCTCCAGAGCTCACTGTGTGGTCAGCTAAGGCCTTCATTAGCCCGGCATCCCAACTAAACTTCTCTATATGGCCAGTCCTCTTCCTTGCCTTCTTTTCCTAAGGTGTTGATCTCATAATAAACATAACGCACACTAATCTCTGCCTCAGAGTCTCATGCTCAGGGAACCGGAACCCAACCATTGATTGACACCTTATTCAAATGGATTAAATATGTTTTCTGTTCTATGCTGTGTCTTAATTCAGTCCTTTGACATGCCTCATCTGTACCATTTCAAGAATGTCTTACCTAATCTCCTTGCCTCTGCCCATCCTTACTACTTTCTGATTCATTTTCTATTGAAGAACCATAAAACCTTGCAGGATCAAACTCTATATATGACACCTAAGACCTTACTTAAAATTTTTCACTATTTCTCTATTGCCTGTAAAATAAGATCCAAATTCCTTAGCATGACGTGAGAGACCAATTTTTGAATGACCCCTGCCCAACTTTAAAACTTAGCCTCTGACCATGACTCCATTCCATGTCTTCACGGAGCTTACATTTTAGTGAGCATGATAAATACTAAACATGCAATTGCCAAAATACATATTATTAAAAATTAAGGTATAGCTATGGTTAAAAAATATAGGGTATAAACAGAAATGATTTTAACTTTAACTAAGAGTTCTCTAATGAAGGAAGGGCACTCTGATAAAACAACATTTAAACTGCAACCTGAAGCTTGAGTAGGAATGAGCCAGATAATTCCACAAAGAGTGAAAGGAAGAGAATTCTGGGCACAAGAGACCATCTGGGTAAGGGCACTTCAGGCAAAGAGAGTTTGGGTCTAATGCAAGTGGAAGACCAAGTCAGAGGAGAGTGAGATAATTGAGATGACGTTGCAAATGTAGACAAGGTCCAGATATGCAAACAATGTGAACTATGTAATAATCTCCTAAGAGCAATGCAAAGCCAGTTAGAGATTTTCAGCATGGGACTCACACAATCAAGACTCAAGTCTGCTTAAAAAACAAGAAAAGGGCTACACACGGTGGCTCATACCTGTAATCCCAGCACTCTGGGAGGCCAAGATGCGCAGATCATGAGGTCAGGAGTTCGAGACCAGCCTGACCAACATGGTGAAACCCCATCTCTACTAAAAATATGAAAATTAGCTGGGTGTGGTGGCATGTGCTTGTAATCCTAGCTAGTCAGGAGGCTGAGGCAGGAGAATCGCTTGAATCTGGGAGGCGATGGTTGCAGTGAGCCGAGATTGCAGCACTGCACTCCAAGTGACAGCAAGACTCTGCATCAAAAACAAAAACAAACAAACAAACAAAAACAGAGAAAACACCAACCACCAAAACAATATGGCTATGGCTATTTTGGAGAAATTAATTAGAAAGAACAAAACTGAACACGAAGAAACCATTTAGAAGGTTATCGTGATAGTCCAAGTGAGAGATGACAGAAGCTGGATTAGAGTAGGGGCAATGTAGGAGTGGATGGCTTTACACTGTGTAGAGGAGCTACAATTGGTGAAAGTGGGTGATGGACTGGAGGTAGGGGAAGGTTTCAGAGATGCCTGTTGTATTGTTGACATGAACATCATTGTACTTGGGGTTGCGTTTACCATGATGTGAGACATTGAAGGTTGAGTGACCTTTTAGAAAAAGATTAAGGGTTCACTTTTTAGATGTGAAGTCTGAGCTGTTGGTGAGCCATACCAGAAAATAATTTATAGGAATTAGATGTTTTAGAGCACTTAGGGACAATCGGGGCTGTACACATATGCAAGAATCCATAACCTCCATCCCATCCACAAATTGTCTCTGATTAGATCACAATCAGTGAGACGAATCTGCTAATAAGGGCTGTTGACTAATTGTATTCTTAGGTCCTCCTAAGACTTGTACTGAGGTCTTAGGGAATCTAATTTAGGTTGAGGAGGTTTTTGCTTTCCTTTGTAAAAATGTGTTGGTTTTACTTGCAGCATCAGCTTGAAATGAATAGGAGTAGAGGTATAACATCTAAATGGAAAAATTAGGACTCAAAGCATCCTCCTCTTGCCTTGTCTTCCCTTCAGGGGAAGTACAAAAATATTCAAACATTCTCACAACTTACCGTATGTCTATTTTGTTTTTTTGTTTGTTTGTTTGTTTCTTTTTTTGGAGATAGAGTCTCATTCTATCACCTAGGCTGGAGCGCAGTGGCGCAATCTCAGCTCAATGCAATCTCCACCTCCCGGGTTCAAAGGATTCTCCTGTTTCAGCCTCCTGAGTAGCTGAAATTACAGGTGCCCACCACCATGGCAGCTAATTTTTGTATTTTTAGTTGAGATAGGGTTTCGCTATGTTGGTCTGACTGGTCTTGAACTCCTGACCTCAGGTGATCTGCCCACCTCAGCCTCCCAAAGTGCTGGGATTGCAGGTGTGAGCCACTGCACCCAGTCTGTGTGTCTATTTTGAAAGAGAATGAATGTCCTGTCTCCCACAGTAGCCAGTTCAAATTTTAACAAATACAAATTAGTCAAAAAAGCTTTAATGGGATGCCCATTAGGCTGATTTAAGGTTGTATTTAAGTATATTTATGCATACACACACACACACACGCACACACACACGCACACCCCTACTCTGTTATTGCTCATTGTATTGTTGAGTTTCATATATCTGTTCCCCTGACTAAAGTACTTTCTCAATTCCCTCTTCATGTCAACACATGCACATTGTCCATTTAATACTTATTCATTCTCCTTTGGATTTTGGTCCAAATTTAGTTACAAGAGAAACTTGCCCTGAATTCTCAGATCATATCAGCTTCGACAAAATCCCCATCCCTGCCATTTTTAAAGTATTTCATAGTACTATGTATTTTTCTTCACAGTATTTTTTCACAAGATCTATATAAGTATACATTTCCATTCATATTTATTTAAGTCATTTCCCATCTGGAGTACAATTCTATAAGAACAGACTTGTATCCGTTGTGTATTCTATTCTATTCTATCCCATTCTATTACCACTCTATTCCCAACACAGATCACGAATTTCCAGATCCATAGTTGATGCCCAAGAAATATTGTTTGAATGAATAATGAAGTAAATGATCAATACAATGTTTTATTTAGCTGGGCCATCCTTTAATTTAAGGTTCAGTGTTTAATTATATTTTCCTAAATTACAAATTTTCAGTTTGAATACTTTCCCACATCAGTAAAGACTGGATTTATATAATTAAATATTATCTTATTTGTTCTTTTTAAAAAAACAACAACAGTTTTGTATTCCAGAAATGCATTCAGGGGTGACCTAGAACCATCTAAATAAAGTTTAATACCACCACCCACTCAATCAAATTTATCCCATTAAATCACATTGTGACCTCAGACTTCAACTACTTTAAATCTACTTGCAAATCAGCATTGCAAATACACTTTTCTGTGAAACTAATCCAGAAAATCCAGAGTCCACTCCAGGCAGAGCAAATGTATGAAATGTATATGTTTTTACTTCTGTGCACAGATTTGATTATATACTATGGAAATTTTTGAATTTATCCTTCGCCTTCTCTTCTTCTTCCCCCCACCCTTTTTCTTTCGCATCTCAAATAGCTGCCAAAATAATTTAAGAAGACTACTAAAAAATAAAAGACAGCTTGTGATTCATGAAAAGAAAATGAGGATTCTGGTGACAGGGTAAAACAAAGCTAGGCAATAAAAGATAAAAATGGCATGAAGTTTGCTCACAAAATAAATGCCACATTTGCTAAACATTAGCCATGAATTTGCCTGTAAAGATTTTAGGAGCAATGCAGAGTGTCTGTGAAACAAAAACCCATTTTTTTTTCAGAAGTTGTATAACTCTTCATGCCTCTGACACTAGAAAGATATTTCTTTCATTGTGGAATACAATGAGCAATATTTTTATAGTTAATATAGTTGCCACATTTGCCCAGGTGTTTCTTATTTGACTGGAGGCCAAAGAATGTGGTCCAGGTGTTCAGGTCTTAAACATTTATATCAGTGGTTCTCAACCCTGACTTCGTATTGGAATAACCTTTGGGAGATTTGAAACAATAGCAATTCCTGGGCCCTACCCCAGACCTATTAAACCAGAACCTGGAGGTGGGGCCCTGGTATCAGCATTTTTATTTTTGTTTTTGTTTTATTTTGTTGTAGTTGCATCAGTATTTTCAAAGCACCCCCTGCAATACTAACATGCAGACTGGAATCAAAAGCACTCCTTTGAGTTTCTATTTTGGTGGTTCTCAGTTTTGGTTTTTAATTAGAATTATATAGGGAGACTTAATAAAACTTATCAGGTTCCACATCAAACCAATGAAATCAAAATAGCCAGAGATGGGACCAGGCATCAGGTTTTTTTTTAAGTGTCTTAGATGATTCTAGTGGGCAGCTGGGGTTGAGACCACCGACCTATAGTGAATGGATGGATTGTATATCCTTAAGGCAATTTTGCATTATTATGGTTTGTCCCAGTAAAATTTTAAGACTTGGAGTAACTTTGAAGTTACACCCCTTGACAAGAACCTAGAGTGTAAAGAGTGTAAATCTAACCATTAATGGCCAAATTCAGTTTTATGTGAGTAGGCAGTAAAAAGCTTAAAATAAAAATAATTCTATTGAATTCTATAGAATTCATTACTCTTAGGTTATTTTTAAAAAACACAGGAGGGCATGATATTTATCAATTATAATTAAAAACACTTTAACTGGAGCATTAGCACAGTGCTTCTCAACTGTGAATGATGTTCAAATAGCTTATAAAAACAAGTTTTTTAGAAACATATTTATGATATATTACTTCACCTATTTTCAGACAAAAACATGGTATAAACTTACAAAAACCATAAAACCAAAACAATGATAAATCCCAACAAATGGTACATGCGATAAAATTTGGTAGATAATCCTGAGCTTTTTAAAATTAAATTCTGGATGTTAGAAATACTAGAAGAAAGACGTCTTTTCATAATTTGTCCTCTACTTCTCATTTTTTATTTATTAGATTTCAAGTGTGGTACACCATTGTTTCAGGCAATCGTTTATTACTGTCATTTTTTTTTCTTTTTGACAATGAGATTGTCCTTAATGTGATTCAATATTCTGATGAGCCAACACGTTTGAGTCTTGCCTCTAAGTAAAATATAAGCAAATTTAAAAATCCTGTTCTTTATTGCATATTTACTTCTATGCTTACTACTAGCAAGCTGCACAAAGGTCAGATCTCCTCTTTATATTTGATCTAAATATGATAGAAGTGCAGCAAGGTATTTTTTTCATTTTGTATTGCTTATTTCTGTATGTTGTAAAGACCCAATACCTTACTAACTGGCTTTGTGAATAACTCTACAGATGTACAGGATCACATGACCATATTTGACCTTTATTTTATTATATAACTTAATAAACTAAAGATTAATTTTAAATATACTTATATTGCAAGTTCTCACTGCAAAAAATCATACTGTGTAAATAACAAAAATAATGTAACCGGTAACCACATTACGCAGACCAAATATACTTATTTTAAAAGTTAGACAGGTCAACCCAAAAGAAATCAGATGCATATCAAGAACATTCAATGTGCAATATTTTTATTTCAGGGAATAACTTGGGTCAATGTGATTATTAACACACTGCTAAATCCAGAACATGGATTCATATAGCAGTAGGAAGTATAGTTGTCATTCAGATAATCCAAAGTAACTAAAAACTCTAATTGAGTAGATGTGTCTCTAAATATTTTGGAGACTTGCAGGTTCCTATAGATATCACTACAAAAGATGCCATGTTGTCTTTCCAACCCTCTGTTCCTGCTTTTGCATAAATGAATTAAATGAGATAAATAACATAAGTAAGTTACCTAGGTGAAAACAATAAGTATATTTTCCATATACTAATTTTATAGTCAAAATTTGATCAAAATATGTTCAATAATTGTTTTTATGACATTCCTTTAAAGTAACCTACTCAATTTTATTATACTTTAATACTTTATACAGGCTTTATTTTTAGAATGGCTTTAGTTTTACAAAAATTAAGATAGTACAGAGTATTCTTTTTTTTTTCTTTTTTTTCTGAGATGGAGTCTTGCTCTGTCACCCAGTCTGGTGTGCAATGGCATGGTCTTGGCTCACTGCAACCTCCACCTCCTGGGTTCAAGTGATTCTCCTGCCTCAGCATCCCAAGTAGCTGGGATTATAGGCTCTTGCCACCCCACCTAGCTAATTTTCGTATTTTTAGTAGAGACAGAGTTTCACCATGTTGACTAGACTGGTCTTGAACTCCTGACCTTAGGTGATCAGCCCACCTCGGACTCCCAAGGTGCTGGGATTAAAGGCCTGAGCCACCTCGCCCAGCCTAGTACAGAGTGTTCTTATACCCCATACTCATTTTCCCTTATTACTCACTGTAGATTGAAATAGGGCGTTTCTCACAATAAATAAACCAATATTCATACTTTATTATTAGCCAAAGCTCATAATTTATTCAGATTTTTTAGTTTTTAGCTAATGTCCTTTGTTTGTTGCAGGATCCCATTCAGGGTGCCCGATTACCTTTGTCATGTCTCCTTCCTTAGGTTTCTCTTGTCTGTGACAGTTTCTCGGGTTTTCCATTTTTGATGACCTTGACAGTTGAGAAATACTACCCAGTTATTTTGTAGGGTGACCTTCTATTGGAATCTGTTTGCTGTTTTTCTCATAATTAGACTAAGAGTATGAATTTGGGGAAAGAAGATCACAGAGATAAAGTGCCATTTTCATCACATCACATCAACTACATACTATCAATATGATTTATGACTGTTGGTGCTGACCTCATTCATCTGGCTGAGGTAGGGTTTGTCAGATTTCTCCACTGTTAAGTTACTCTCTTCCATTTTCCATACTGTACTCTTCAAAAAGAACTTGCTATATACAGCACACACTTAAGGAGTGGAGTATTGGTATAAACTGTTTGGAATTTTTTGGCATATGAGATCTTTTATCCCCCATTTATTAATTTATTCAATCATTTAATTACATCAGAATGGATTCATGACCTACGTTTTATTCTTTGAGTTGTAATCCCAACTCAAAGATGTTTTCCTGTTCAAATTGTTCTAGCTTTGTCCACTGGAAGTTCTTTCAGTTGTTTTCTTTTTCCTTTTTGGAGACAGGGTCTCATTTTGTCACCCAGGGTGGGGTGCAATGGCAGGAACACGGCTCACTGCAGCCTTGACCTCCCAGGCTCAAGCGATCCTCTCACCTCAGCCCCCATGTAGCTGGGCCTACAGGCACCCTCCACCATGCCTAATTTTTGTATTTTTTGTAGAGACAGGGTTTTGCCATGTTGCCCAGACTGGTGTTGAACTCCTACACTCAATCAATTCTCCTGCCTTGGCCTCCCAAGATGCTGGGATTATTAGGCGTGAGCTATGGCACCCGGTCTCAGTTGTTTTCTAAGTGCCTTTAAAATAGCACTTCCTTTCTTTATAGCACTACAAAATACCCCATGTTCATCTTCTGCATTTCCTGACCCAGTCCCCAAATCAGCCATTTCTCCATTTATTTTAACCCACTCTGCTAACATAGCAAAGAAATATATGCATGTCTACTAAGCTGTGCATACACACAAGCACACATACTCAAACACATTTAGACCCCAAATCCTTGCAACTATTGATTTACTGACTTTGTAAACACAATGAGAATAGATGTCTTGAACTTATTATTTGATGTCTTTCTAGCAACAGACAAAATACCAGGCATATAAATTAGTGCAAGATGGCCATACAGTTTATTGGATAAAGAAATAAAGGAACAGTCTATTTCTGTTAATTATATACTATGACTTTTTAAAATTTTTAAATTTTATTAAATATCTTTCTATGAGATATTTTAGGGCTGACTATCAGTCTATTATATCACTTTTTATTACTATAAGTATTAAAGATAAAATACATAAAGCACCTGATTCAATGCTGAACTAATAGGATGTACACAAGAAAATCCTTTATCCAATCTCCCATAGCTTGTTTCTAATATTTAAATTACTTAAATTGTCTTTTGAGCCATTCTGATTATTTTCTTGGATTTGTAATTATCAGACCAAATAACACATAATACAAATACCATACAAAATATTGGTATATATTTTTAATTGCTTTATTCCAGCAGTTGTTTGAAAGTATCCAAATACTCTGTTTCTTCACCATCACCGTTATGGTAAAATGAAAAATTTCAATTTAACAAGGGAAATACTGTATTTTCTGATTGTTAGAAATGACATTTCTTTGCTTATTGGTGAGGCAAAACCACTATTTTCATGTCTCTTCAATGTACTAATTTTCTTTGATCATTTTTGCTTTTGGTATATATGCTTTAAAATTATTTATAGTAACTCTTTACATAGTAGAAATAAGAATATGAAATCTAAATCTACATAAATAGCTTTATTTGTTGTCTGCCTTTTAATTTTATTTATGCTTTCTTTTGATATGCAAACTTCATACAGTATTTATATAATACTGATATATTACAATGAAATCAGTTAATATTTTCCCTTATGCTTTCTATTTTTCTTGAATTCCTCTATACATTCTTCTATAACTATTCTTGTTCTCAGGAAGATCTGTACATATAAATTTTAATTCATGATGTGAAAAGAGGAATTCATTCTCTTTTATCACATTTTTTAGTTTTTATCTATGCCTTTTATTTATCAACACTTTTTATTGAAAAGCTATTATCTTACTTTTTTTCAACACACTGTCTTTGTTATATACTCTAGCAAGCAGAATAGTGGTTCCCCAAAGATGTTCACATCTTAATTCCTGGAACCTGTGACTATGTTAGTTATGCAACAAAGAAGAATTATGTCTGAAGGTGAACTTCAGTGATTGCAGATGACCTTACGATAGGGAGATCGTCCTGGATCAGCGGGATAGATCTGAAGTAATCAAGAGGATCCTCAACGTGGGAGGCGGAAGAGGACAAACCAGAGCCTTAGCAGCATGTGTGGCTTTCAAGATGGAGGACGGAAGCCACGACCTGAGGAACAGAGGCAACTTCTAAGGGTTGCAAAGAGCAAAGAGACAGATTCTCCACAGCTTCCAACAAGAACGCAGTCATACCGAACCCTTGATTTTAATTCAGTGGAACCCGTTTTTGACCTTACCTACAAAACTGTAAGATAATAAATGTGTAATGTTTAAAATGGTAAATTTGTGGTAATTTGTCATAGCAGCAATAGGAAACGATTTCAGCTATCATATCATATCAACTTAGCCTATGCTTGAGGCACCCAGCACCTTGGCTCTCTATGCGTCTTCGTGTTCATGCACACTCTTGTGTCCTCATTCAACCTGTGGCTTTGAAACCATCCTCATAGGTGTATCTCTAGTCATTGCTACCTCTTTGGACTCTGGACTCTATCTAATAGCCTGGTGGACATTTCTGCACATTGGAATCCAATAGACACCTCAAACAGAATTTGTTCATAACCAAACTCTTGATTACCCAAATTTCCTCAAATTATTCCTTCCTTCTCTGAGTAGGTACAACTCGATGTCCCGTTTCCTCAGACCAAAAAACTGCAAGGCACCCTTGACTCACTTCTTCATCTCACATCCAGCCTAAAATCCATCAAAAATGCCTAATGTATCTTCAAATCCCAAATCTATTGCTCGTCGCTCCCCAATGCAAATATTATCATCTCACCTACCAAACTGCTGACACTCTTTTCTAATAAAACTTACTGCTGCTATTTCGTTCTTTACTATTTATTCGACACAGATCATGCCTCATGCTTGCTTCTTCCTGTGGCTTTCCATCATGCTTAGAATAAAATTCAGCATCCTACAATGTTTGGTCACTAGTTACTTCGTTATCTCCCACTGCTCTGGCCCCAAAGCCTTTCATGCTCTTCCTTCAGATACTTGTGTGACACCATCTGCTGTTAGAAGATCTCTGCTCATATGTTACCTATTCAAAGAGGACTTCCCTGTCTCATGGCCATTCTATCTAAATTTGAACGCCTCTATCCCTGTCTATCACTTTACTCTGCTTTATATTTTTTGATTATTATCACTATCGCACATTATATAATGAATGTGTATGTTGATTTTTAAATTGTTTTTCTGTTCGCTCTAAATAAACTCTGAGAATAATAACCGGTTCTGTTTTATGTACTAATACATTCCCAATATTTAGACAAGTGCCAGGAAGATAGTGTGTGTTTAGCAAATGTTTTTGGAATTATTTCACCTATTAAAAGCATAATTGGATTTTTTTTGGGATTTTCTAGTCCACTTCATAAACTTATACAATGTAATACGTTAGGAATCTATTCATATTCTTTGTCTGCTTTTACAGTTGTGTTGGATTTTTAGTCTATTTTCACATTAATAACATAATATTTTAATTATTATAATATTATTTAAAAGTTCTTAACAATCTTCTCTTATTCTACTTTTTAAATGTTTTTGGCTTTTTTCCAGCTGAACTTCAAAATTGTTCTGTTAAATTAAAACAGAAAGAAAAAGCCACATAGGATTCTGATTAAAAATATGTAAATGATATGATCATGTTGGGGATGATCTGAAGTTTTACAATTTGTATCGTAAAGTTTTCTAATTTATATCCTTTTATAATTATTTAGATAGTCTGAATTTGGAGGTGGGGAGGAGCAGTTATTAGTTTTATTCCTAGGGGTCATATTTTTGTTGTCACTATAAATTAGATTATTTATCTATTGTAATTTTAAACTGTAAAATATGAATATTAATTTAATGCTCTCATTTTGCCACTAACTAAGTTCCTGAACTATCAGTGTAGTTCTAACAGTTATCTACTTTTTACTGGTGATGAAATGAGGCAACTAGAGACAGCTAATTCAAGCTCACATTTATCTCAGTTCAAATTCTGTTTTCCAGCTTCTTTTTCCCATTAGACTGTAAGTTCATATCTTCAGAAACTGTCATTTCATGGCTTCTCTACCTCATCCCCATAGCAACAGCTATTATAACACAAAACAGTGATTCTCAATTGGGGGATATTCCCCACCTAACCCAGGGAAAATCTGAAAATATTTGGAGACAATTTTGGTTGTCACACTGGGAAGATTCTACTAGTATTGAGTGAGCAGAGCCTATAGATGCTGCTCACACATCCTACGTCACACAGGATAGGCCCCCTGAGCAAAGAAGCATGGCTAACACTCAACTAAGAACTTGGATATGCCACACACACACAGACTATTTTACCCATGTTATCCTTGCATTACTTGTCATCAAGTCTCAAAATAACCTTCTGGGGTTGGCCTTATCTTCATTCTCATCTTTTCAAAGATGATACTGAGCATGGGAAACTAGATTGTAGAGTCACCCAGTTAATAGGTCAAGCCAAGATTCAGCCTTGGGTAGTGTGGCCTCAGAACCACATTTTAGAATACTATGTACTACTTGAAGTGTTTTTCACTTAGTTACATTCAAGTTAGGGTCTCCTTCAGTCCTAAAATCTATGAATTTATCTTAGAAGAACAAATTGAAAATCAGTAACAATTGGCATTTATTTATTAGTTTAGTTGCATAAGGATAGAAAATTGTCCATCTCCTGGGTCACTTTCTTTCCTAGTTAATTTGGAAGTTAATGTTTCACCATGAAAGATGAGAATATAAAACCAAAGCTCTCTATCACCTGAGTTCAGTGCTTTCTCCTGAACTTTTTATGGGGAACACAAAAGGTGATCATGGGGACACTTGAAGCTTTATGTAATACTTCCCAAGTATGAAATAAAGTCATGAATGTTTTGTATTGTTTAGTGGTTGTAAAAATAAAAGAGAGACAGACACACCTCCCTCTAATAAAGAAAATTCAGAAAAGGACATGATTTATCAAGACTCTTTATTATGGCTGATGTCATGGGACAGAACAGTATTAATAAAAGAACAGATAATTGTACCATGGCCTGAGAAACAAAGGCTTAATACAGATTATCTAACCTTACAACATTCTCAAGAGAAAGGGTAGGAGCGGGTGTCACATCTGTACTGGGCTGTGGGGAAAAATGAGAATATAGAGTAGCTCATTGACTTGGCCAAAAACATTCTGTAAATCAGTAACTCGAAAAATGTTTGTATTTTTATTTGCTTTTGAGCATTCTTCTTTGAATTAGTAATAATTCTTCAGGAACAAACTGATAGTATTCTTGGCAATTCTAGCACTTACATTTTCAAGTGTTTTTTACAAGACTATTGTGCTTTTCCAATGGCTCAAACAAAATATACTTAACTGACAAATATTTATGAAGTATCAACAGTTTATCTAGCTCTGTGCAAATACCCTGTGTTCAAGAAGTTTGCCCATCTACCTAAAGAAGCAGGATGTGTAGTATTTAAGGGATCAACTGATTGATAATCAGAAAAATAGGTAATATATACTAAGATACCTTTTCCACCTTGCAATTGGCATGAATTTTCTCTTTATAACAATCCAGTGATATAGGTACCAATTTTATTCACTCTTTCTACATCAGAAAACTGAAACAGAGAGAGGTTAGGTGAGCTGCCAAATGACACAGGAGCTGTCTGAGAGAGAAACCCAGACAAGGATACAATAGAATACATGCTCTCAATCACTTTGCTGTGTGCACAGACCTTAACATCTGTCAATTAGTGGAGAAATGAGAGAACGATGTCCACAGAAATCACTGGAAAATACTAATGAAGGTTCAAGGTTCAAACTGGCCATTTAAAAACAATTAAGATATACCTTAATCATTGGTCCTGTACTTGGGATATGCCATCTTAGGAACATTTTGAAATTGTGTGTGTGTGTTTGTGTATGTGTGTGTTTAGAAGAGTGGAATTTCATTGCCACAATGATTGGGGGACTTTCTGGGCATTCAATAGATGAAGGCCTAATAGTCCTCCTTTATAAACAAGACATAAAATCCTCAGTCCCGCACAAAGATGCCTTATTCTGTATCTTGTGTAACTTTCCAATGATCTTTTGGATAGTAACTGAAAAACTTGTTTATGATCATGAACATAGAATTCTACTCATTTTAAGTTAAAACCCAAAGTAAATTTTTTAATGCACAGTGAAGTTCCAGAAATGCAGAAACTAGTAAATCACAGGAAGGCTGACTTTTTGATTTGTTTTGAACTTATACTAAGAGTTGTTCAACATTTTCAAAAATCATATCACCCATGGCAATAGTAGCCATGGAATTTGAGTCTCAAATCTGATATCATATGGTAGCAAGTGCCTGTAATTCCAGCTACTTGGAAGGCTGAGTCAGGAGACTCGTTTGAACCTGGGAGGCGGAGGTTGCAGTGAGCCATGATCACACCACTATACTCCACCCTGGGCGATAAGAGTGAAACTCTGTCTCAAAAAAAAAAAAAAAAAAAAAAAATTGAAAATTCTTGATACAGAAAGACTGTATCAATCAGTCTTTCTAGCTCTCATAAGTGAATTCACATAAAAAACAAGCATCTAATTTTTATATCTTTCAGTGAAGATGTTCTTAGTCAACCACATAATAAAATATCTTTTAAATAAATTATTTTCCTTTAAAGTTTCCCTTATAAGTAGGGCATGCTGTTGGTATTTCCAAGTGATTATTTTATTTCATCTGTGACTTTCATTCCAGAACAAGCAATAGGACAATATAAAATATTTGATATAAAAGGGTATGATAGAGCTGTGATGCCCTAGTTTAGATGAATGTATGCAGAAAGGACATGGGGCATAGAGCAGCTTTATTCATTTGTTTTTTCATTATTTCAATATATTTTCGGAGCACCTACTATGTGGCAGTCTACACTACTGCACAGTGGTCCTAGAACAGTGAATAATAGTAAATTCCTTATCCTTATAGCCTTTAGTTTGTAATAAAGAAACTAGCACTACTTAGAAATAAGACAAAATAAGGTCTACATATCCTTTCAATGTCATACTGGAACATCGCCTAATAAACTCAACCAAAGATTATTTAATTCTTTAGGAGACTGTACCTTTGTTTTATTCAGTATTTACTATTGGTTAGGGCTCAAGTGTTGTGAAGTTGCATGCTAACTTACAGATTTTCTACTGTCTTTGTGAAAAGTAGAAAGATAAGTTCTGGTTTTATCGTTCTTTGGACACTAAAGAGATTTAACTTAGCAAGCTTATTTCAGTATGGCTTTCTTCTAATATTCCGCAATCAGCATTCCTAAACATAAAATGTATAAAACATGTTCATTGTATATTGGCATAAGAGTCATATTTGAAACTTATTGAATATTTTAATTTCACACATTCTAGTAAGAATCACAGTAAAAGGATGAGATTGGGATAAACACTGAGAGCCTTAAGAGCTAGGCAAAAGAGATTAGCTTTTAAGACAGAAAATCGAGATCATTATGTTTCTTAACCCGGTTATCTACTTGACAAGAAAGATATTAAGATGAAACACAAAACCTGGGAATTATTTATTATATTTTTGTTAAATTTAAGTCAATGGCTATTTGATTTTAGTTAGGGAATCTTCTTGTGCTATTAAGCGTAAAATATCAATTCAGCACTTCAACTGATATTCACAACTTTCTCTTGATATTGTAAGCTAATATCCTAAAATTACCTCTTATAAAGATTTAACATTCCCTCCTATAAAGTTTTAAAGTTCCTTCCTATAAAAATTGAAAATTCTTGGGCTGGGTTCAGTGGCTCACGCTTGCAATACTGGCACTTTGGGAGGCTGAGGCAGGTGGATCACCTGAGGTCAGGAGTTCAAGACTGGCCAACATGGTGAAACCCCACCTCTACTAAAAACTACAAAAAAAAATAACTAGGCATGGTTGCAAGTGCCTGTAATTCCAGCTACTTGGGAGGCTGAGGCAGGAGAATTGCTTGGACCTGGGAGGCAGAGGTTGCAGTGAGCCAAGATCACACCGCTGTACTCCACCCTGGGTGGTAAGAGTGAAACTCTGACTCAAAAAAAAAAAAAAAAAAAAAAAAAGGAAAATTCTTGGAGGAAAAAATATATTGTCTAATGCCTAGGAAGTTTTTAAGAATTTAAGATAACATTTTTTAGAATAAGAACAAAGAAGAAATATAATTTGGGGGAGACTAGCAGAAGCAGCAGCTACAAATGCCTTCAGGGAACCTTCCATTCCCTGGTGGGCTAGAGTTGCAGTTGGAGTATTTGGTGCACAGGGATTGGGACATAAGCCTGGATTCAGATTAAAGATCTCAGAATAAAGTTAAGACTCTCAAAGAAGAACATCTTATGGAGAAATACTAAACTAGAAAAAAAAATTCCACCATTAAGTCAGACAAAAAAAAAAAATTTGTTTATCTCAGCCTAATATTAGGTAGCCTGAGACATTCTGTCCCTATAGAGATTTGGGCCTAGATTAGCCCTATATGCATGATTCACAAAATGCAGGCTGGGAATTTTAATCTAAAATGAATTTGGGTTGATAGTGCCCAGAGGTGAGTAACAAAAAACAAACGAAACATTGCTCTGAAGGAATCCTCAATGACTTCTCACAGATAGAGCACCACTAGACAGGATCACATTCACAAATCCCAAAATATACAAGAAAATACCAAGATATGTGTGAACTACACAAGCAAAAAAAAAAAAAATAGCAGAATAAGACCTCTAAAAACTTGATATTAAAATTATTGGGTACAGTAAATAAAGTAAAATCTGTACAGTGAAATATAGACTCAACTAGCAAGAGTTTATCAAATAAGCAGGAGTATTTGAAACAAAACAAAGCAAGTAGAAATTTAAGAAACATTAACATAAAAAACTGAAAATTTGTTTTTACAAGAGATAAAAAAGAATTAGTTATTTGGAAAACACATTTAAAGAATTATTCACACATAACAAAGGAAAATAAAGTTGAATAGTAAGAAAAAGTCTGAGTGTTCTGGAGGATAGAGAATGTCTAGCATAAGCTGAAGTGGGGTTATATTTAACTGGAATTAATATATACAATGGGGAAGATCATATTCAACATGATTGATAATTTTTCAGAAAGTCAGATTCTGAAATTAGAATTCCCAAGTTGTCAGATTTAGGAAGCATGTTTAATTCTAAGCAGAGAAAAGTATATTCTTTGACAGATGTGTTGTGACAAACTACACAGAACATCAATGACAAGACAGAAAAATGTTAATATAAGTTGAGGGAAAGAAAGACAGTTTGCTTACAAAGGAACTACAACTAGAATTATAGCTACCTGTTAAACAGCAAAAGCTAAACCAGAAGGCAGTGGAATAGTATCTTTAAGAATAGGAAGAGATTTTTGCCTCTAAGAGAAATGCAAGAATATAGGATTTGGAGGGACGGATACAGAGAGCTTCTCTTCTAGAGCAGAGAAATATTTTCCTAATTTGTCTTGCTAATCTCCACTTCTCCAAACCCCAAATATATGCAACAAATATAAATGTCGTGGTTATTACTTACTAAGCAGTGTTACTGAATGAGAATGAGCTACCTGCTCTGAGTTAACAAGTAAATAAAATATAGCCCTAGCCTTAGAGGATATTCTAGACAGAACAATGTTCTCTCCCCATTCCCAACGATGTCCACATCTAAATCCCCTTAATGTAGAAAAAGAGACTTTGCAGATGTGATTAACTCAAGGACCTTGAGATAGGAATATCATCTTGGATTATCTGAATGGGCCCAATGTAATTACAAGGATTCACATAAGAGGGAGACAAGAGAGTCAACATTAGGCAAAGGAGGATGACAACAGCAGCAGAGGCTGGAGTGATGCAATTTGAACATGGAGAAAGGGACCATGAATGAAGGAATGCTGGTATTCTCCGGAAACTGGAAAAAGCAAGGAAGCAGGTTATTCCCTGGAGTGGAGCCCTCAGTAGAAGTACAGCCCTGCCAACACCACACCTTGATCTTGCCCTGTAAAATTCATTTTGGACTTCCGACCTCCAGAACTGTAAAATAATATGTTTATATTGTTTAAAGTTTGTGGTACTTTGTTGAGCACCAATAGGAAACTAATCTACATTCGTTTATATTCTTTCCGAAGGATCATGTGCTATAGAACACTCATGTGTGATAAGAAATAAGTATTATAATGTACATGTATGGCTCCGAAAATAGCATCGAGAATTCTATGATGTAGAGAAGAAAGGGACGGAAACATTCTCATAGAGAAGTGAAACGTGAGCCAATTTTGGAAACCTGTGTGCTTTCCAGGCAAACGAGCTCACCAGTAACCTCTCCCAACTTGACATGGCTTCCCTGCTCCCCAAGCCTGAGGTCTAAATGAGGTGTTCCCTCCATAGCCTTTGAGAGCACATTGAGCGTCATCAGAGTCAGGGTCACCTTGTGCTTTTTGTTACTGTTCTCACAATGGCAGAAATCCTGCTGTCCTGGGGTCTGTGTCTGTGTCTCTTGCAGCAAAGTTGCCTCTTGTAAGGAATGGACATGAGGCATTGTTTGCAGAATGAAGGTGGTGTTAGCTAGGCCACAGAGGTGTGAACCCACTGGCATCTTCCGGGAACCAAGCATGACTCCTTCTTATTGGGGCATAGGATGCAAGTCAAGAGCAATAGAGACTGAGAAGCTAGAGCTTGCCTGTGGTTCAGTGTCGGCAATGGGCAACTCTGATCATGTAATTGCCTCCATCCAAATTTTCCCACGTTACCACTGCAGTTTAGTGAAGTGACTTCACTTGGCATTTATGGCCTTGGACCCACAGTATGTCTCGAAACCACATTTCTGATCTAATTTGCTCTTGTTTCCTTTTCATTTGCTCTCAACCAAATTAAACTCACCTTATCTTTTTCCAGCTCTGTATTTTGGTCAAAGCTCTTCTATCATTCAACGTTACCTGAACGTTTCTAACTCCTCCCCACCCAATTGAATCTCCAACTCTTTACCCTCAAAATTTCATCTAAATTTCCATCTCATACATGAAAACCTTACTGTGTTTCTCCTGTACTTACCCCCAGATATGATCTATTTTTTCTCTCTTCAGTAAAAACCAGTAGCACTTTGTCTTTCTGTATGACAGTCTGGCCCTTCAAGTAACAGTCATGTGCCAGTCTGTGCCACCTTTCTTTCTGTCCCTGGACTCAATCACCTTCAAGGGGGTTTCTCACTCATCCATGTGATGTTGGTTCTTTCCACAACACCAAACAAATTTTAAATACTCTGTGACCAATAAGAGTATAGGTACAGCAAACCACTAGGGCACATGTTTACCTATGTAACAAATCTACACATTCAGCACATGTATCCCAGAACTTAAAGTAAAATAAAACAAAAAATAAAATAAAAATAAGAATATGTCAGACTAATTTTATTTTGAAAGTAACACCAATACAAAATGTGATGACTGTTTTAATAGAAAGCCAGTGGGTTCTTGCTTTATTCCTCTGTTGTTATATCTAAGGCACGTTAAATGATCTTTCTGAAAGGTTATGCCTAAATTTACCAGTCATACACAATGACATCCATAGTCAAAATATGTTTTGTCATCTTTCAGAGACAGCAGACTCTATCCCTAAGGCATTTCAAGTTTTGTCCTTTCAAAACAACAGGTGGGCGTTATTCTCCCAGGCGATCCTGTGTTATGCCTAGAATATAGCAGACAGCCACATAAATCAGCTGTACTTTTTCGTATAATCATGAGAGAAATGTAAAAAACTGCATAGAAAAAAAGCAGCTAAAGCTTAAGAGAATTACTGATTATGAAAGGTTTCACCTTACTTAATATTTTAGGTGTGGCTCCCGTGATAAATTGAAATAGCTTTGGGTTTGTTGTTGTTTTGCTTAGTGTGTGTGATCCATGTCTAAGGCAATAAAATGCCAAACCTTCACTCACCTCAGTGGCATAGCCTGCAAAATTCAATCAAGCGGTGATCTCTAGAGTATTGCATTTGCAAAGAATATTCAAAAGCTACCAGCCATAAACATAACACACACAAAAAAACAGAAAAACAAAACCATATATCTCTTAGCTGGCTGTAAATTTACTAATCGGTGATGTGGGGGGAGAAAACAGTGTAAACATGGTGGATATATTTTCGATAGTAATCCTAATGCTCCTCCAGATGATGTGAAGGGTTATAAAATAAGCCTGTTAGGTTGCCCAAGCACTTGTGAGTCAAGTGTATGTAAAATGCTTCATTAAAACATCTTAGACTTTACAGTGGGTATTTCGCTGGTATTAAGCTTGTGTTTGGAAATAGAAGTGCGAATTATTTAGGCATTCAATTGCTCACACGAATAGCCTATGAGTCAGAGTAGTTTTAGACTTTACTTTTTTCTACAATTAAACATATAGCAATTAAAGAGCATTTTTTAAAAAACACGAAAACACAGTATTCCCTGGAGCATATCACACGTGAATTTAGAAGCCAGATTATAACACAATTTTTGCCTGCAAATAAATGAGTTCAACACTAACAATAATTAGAGACATAAGGTCTTTTGAGTTCTAAAAAGTTACCCCCCAAATCTAAATATTATTTAATAAATTTAAGTAATAGTTGCATAATATTGATTTCCCCAAAATCACGGGTAAAAAAGGTTTTTCTTGAAGCAGTTATAAGCTGTATCATGGCAAAAAATTAGCCAATATACTTAATCAAGAAAAAAGAAAAATGAATAATACAAATTCTAAAACTTTTTTTAATTGGCTTTGGGAGATTTTTGAGAATTTGCAGCCATTTACTGTGACATAGAAGAGATACTCATATGTTTCTTATAGTGCGATGCAGCTAGCCACTCTAGACTGGACAAACTGGTGTCTTTTTGGTATTCCCGTAGACTGGTTCTCAGGACACATCTCTTCGGCTCTATCTGTGAACTTGACAATGACCCTGACTCACCACAACCAAACCTGAAAAAAAGAAAACTACCTATCGGATACTATGCTGATTATCTGGGTGATGAAATAATCTTTACACCAGACTGCCTCAACGCACAATTGATCTATATGGCAAACCCGCACATTTACCCTTGAACCTAAAATAAAAGTGAAAAAAATTAAAACAAAAAAAGATAAGATGTAGAGGAAAATAAATCTAGTCAAGACATTGTAGAGATGCTGTTTGGTTAGCTGTCTTCCCCACCACCTAATATTCTATCATGAACATTTTTGAACTTTTTTTCTGAAGTAAATCATATTTGCTTGCAATTACGATTGGCTTTATATAATACACACTCGTGCTGCTTACACAAGTAAGGTGTTTATTTTTCTCTCAAAAAAACAAAACAAAACAAAACAAAACTCTAGAGTTTGGCAGTTCAGGGCTGGTGCATCTGCTCTGTGAAGTCCTCAAGGACAGAAACTCTGTCTGGAGGCCTGATTCTAGCAACCAAGCGTGTGCCATTTGTCCTCAGAGTCTCAGAAAGGCTGTCACCTGCAGGCAAAGGAAAGGCAAGTGCGCCCATGCTCCTGAGACTGTCTCTATCAGAAAATACAAAACTTTCTAGGAAGACTGACCTAGCAGATTCTCACTTAGGTCTCACAGGCCAGACGTGGGCCATGTGGCAACCTCTAAGTCAAGAAAATATTGAGAGGAGAATATTTTTTACAAGGCACATTTACGCTCTGAAAAACATCAGGGTTCTCTTAGAAAAGAAGAAGGAAAAATGGATATTGGGCAGGCAACTATCAGTGTCTGTCACAGAATTATACATATGCATAAGAGTTAGATCTTACTCAAGGGTAATTAAGTGCCCGGTAATTCTTGGGATGGATCTCTGGGTATAGCAGTGAGTCTTTCAACAAAATTACTGTTACATACAATTTGTACTTTAGATCCATATATTTGTCAACTATTTGAAATTCCAATTCGATAAACATTTCCCATATGTAATGGTAGAGGTGGGTGGAGAGAAACTCATCTATTTCTTTCTTATACCTTTAATAACACCCAGGCAACACTCTACCCAAGATTCCTTAGAAAAATAATTAATTCCATTGTCCTTGTGCTAAGAGGGACAAAAGCTTAATCTATGATAATAATGAGAGTTTCCAAGAACTGTGTCAAGAAACAGCTGAGATTTCCGTATTGCTTTTCCTTAAAAACGTCAATTCCAGCTCACATGTTATCTCATTCGTCTTTACAATGTAAGTGTCATCTCCTGTTCCTTCTGGATCATGTGGTCCCTAATCAGTCAAATCACGTCTTCCAGCCTCCGTTATGAGTATTTTCATCGCCCCTGTGCTCCAGGAAAACCTGGCCACCTTTACCCTCCCTGAAAATGTATTTTTGCCTGCAGTGATCTAGAGAAAGGGGAAGGGTATTTTACTGCCCCAAATGCTTCAACTAAATTTGATTTCAATCTTGGAAGCAAAGAGGCATTCTCCTCTTATTCAGTGTCATTGCCAATTTCAAATCAATACCTTTCCTGTTGTCCTAAAACTTCCAAATCTAAAGATCTTGCTATCAGATTATATTATATACTTCTATCCCTCTTCTTCACACTTGATATAGCCACTTAAAGACTGCTGGGTCACTTTCTCTCATTCTTTGAAAATTTTAGCTTTTACCTTTCTGTCACTTTCTCACTTTCTGTTATTTCTGTCTTTACTGAAAATGATTTCATGATACATTATGATAATCTGGTTGAGGTCCTGGGCCTCTCCGTTCCCCGCCATCATCTCCAATGATCCTACTTTCTACTTCAACTCAGCCAGCTACTTGAAAGGTACACAAATCTTAACTGAATATTAGAATTAGGAGAAATTTAAGAAAATACTAACTTCTGGGCTCTATCATCCCAGATGTTGATTTCATTGGTTTGATTTAAATTCACCAGGTGGGGCTTATATGTAGCCCAAGAGAATGACTGCCTAGACGTTTTTATTCTCAATAATTTCACCCCTTATTTTTCTAAATAATAAGTGAACCCAAAATATCTAAGACAAGTCTCAATCAATTTAGAATGTGTATTTTGCTAAGGTTAAGGACTCACCCGAGACACAGTCTCAGGAGATCCTGACAACATGTGTCCGAGGTGGTCGGGGTATAGCTTGCTTTAATACATTTGAGGGAGACATGAGAGACATCAATCAATATGTGTAAGATGTGTACTGGTCTGGCCAGTAAAGTGGGACAACTCCAAATGGGATTACTCCAATCTAATAGAGCATTTTACTGCTTTCCTATTGCTGCTATAACAAATTACAAACATTTAGTGGCATAAAGAGGACCAATTTATTATGTTACTCTTCTTGGAGTCAGAAGTCCAAAATAGATTGGCAGGGCTATATTCCTTCTAGCAGCACTAAGGGAAAGTCCATTTCTTTGTCTTTTTTCAACTAGTGGCTTCCTTCATCCTTGGCTCATGGCTCCTTCTTCCATCTTCACATTCTTCAGCGTAGCATTTTCTCTCTCTCTCTCTCTCTGTCTCTCTCTGGCTCTCACTCTTTCTTTCTTCGTCACATCTCTTCTAACTCTTTTGCTTTCTTCTTTCCCTTATCAGAACTAGTGATTTCATTGGGCCTATCTAGATAATCCCACATAATCTCTTCAAGATTGTTCATCACATCTTCATTTCAAGATTTTTCATCACAGAATCTCTTCATTTCAAGATTTTTTAAATCACATAATCTCTTCATTTCAAGATTTTTCATCACATGTAAGGATTTTTGCCATGTAAGATAACATATTCACAAGGTCAGGGGATTAAAATGTGGACATCTTAGGTGGGCCATGATTTTGCCTATTATTACATAAGCATTCAAACCATGCAATACAGCCAGTCTTTAAAATCGAACAAATGAATACCTTACCTTGAATGACAACCCCTTCCTACTGCTATTTCTCAGCTCTTTTAAAAGTAAAAATCGATCCAATTGACTCTTCTGTTATCTTTGATATATTTTCTCCCATTCTCTTTTCAATTATTTTCAAGCAGACTTTGTTCTTTATAACTCCCATAAAAAAGCCATTGATGATTTCCACATTGTTAAATTTTGCTATGAATTCTTAGTTCTCATCTTACTTAACAAATGAGAAGAACATGGCCCATTGACAACTTCCTTATTTGTTCAGTGTTAAGTGCTAGGGATGTCACTCTTTCTTCTGGTTATTGTCTTACCTCCATGGTCAGTGTTTCACATTCTCTTTTGTGAGATTTTTCTCATTTTGCCAACCTCTAAACACCACGTGTTCCAGAGTGACAATATAAATGCTTTGATTTCTGTATATGTGCTGACAGCTTCCAAATTTTTATCCCTAGCTTGGAGCACTGCCCTGAAATGCAGAGATACATGCAAATGTCAACTCTGCAATTTTCCTTGACAATCTCCACAGGCATCTCACATCTAGAATCATGAGGACCAAGTTGCCAACTGTTACAAATAATCACCCCAAACTGCTTATCCCATCTCAGTGGCAATTCTCTCCTGCAGAGTTCATTCATCCAAAACCATCGGTGCTACCCTCACAGCATCTTTGTATTTCTTTCTTCAGGTTCCATTGATCAGCCTGTCAGTTTTGCCTGCAAACGTGTACAGAATCAAATCACTTCTCACCACCTCCACTACTATCAGCTGATCCAAGCCACCATCATTTTTTGTCTTCATTCAGCAGTCTCGTCTCCCAGCCCTTGCTCCCCTACAATCTATTTTCAATACAGCAACCAGGGTAGTCCTTTAAAAATGAAGCCAGATCATGTCATTCCTCTGCTTAAGCGAAAAGGCATCTCCTCTTACTCAGAGTAAGAGTCGAACCCCTTACAATGGCTCACTACCTCACTACCTCTCTGAACTCATCTCTGGCAATTCTTTTCCTTGCCTGTATTGCCCAAGAGAAGCTGAAATCCTGGCAGTTACTCAAACTGCATAAGCAGTCTTCCTCTTCAAGGCTGCACTCTCTTTTCTCCACACAGGAATGCCATTCCTTGGATATTCCCATGGCTCAGTTTCTTGCTTTCTTTAGGTCTTTGCTTGAAAAGTTTTGCCTTTCTCCTAACACAGGTATTCCTATTCCTTGACCCTCATCTGGTGTTTTCAATAATACTTCTTTCAACTTGTCCATATTGTTTACATGGAAATAAACAAAGATGAACCAAATGAGGAAAGCAAAGGCTATTTATTCAGGACTTGCCATGGCCAGGGAGTCAGCCACTACTGTTTGCATTTTGGCAAAGACTCAAAGGCAGGCAGAGGGGTGGAAAAGCTTCACCATGCAGAAAAGGGAAGGCTCAGGCACACCTTAACTGGAGAATAGGGAAGGCCTCAGGTACCCTCTAATTGGAGACTTTAACATGGAGAAGCTGCAGGTGGGGTAATGATTCCTCGATATTCTATGTGATTGTTTAGGGGTGCATTTTTGGCTTTTTCTGGTTGATCCTATATTGAAAGCAGTGACAAAAATGTGAGAAACTGTCAGTTATTAATGAAAGTCTGGCCATTTGTGGCCGATTGTTATAGAAATTATTGTTTAGCTTACAGTATCAGTACTAGCAACAGCAGTCTGACTCCCTACAAGTCTGACTTACAGCAGTCTGGTTTTCTGGGATGTTTATTGTAAATAAAAGATTGGTTTTCTGGACAAGTTCCTGTAGGTTGTTGGTCAGAGTTCTATTTTTATACATGGCTTGACCATTGTCCACTTAAATGTCCAGTTTCTCATAGATTTGTTCTTTTAGATGTATAACAGTTCTCTCTTCCTACTCACATGTAAATCTTGGGACAAAGACAGTGTCAGGTGATTTATTATGTTAGGAACCAAGATTCATGTTTGTGAATTTTCTTATTCCTGGTGTCTTGCACATAGTCCATGATCAATAAATATTTGAGTGAAAGGGGGCCATATATGGTCATGCCTAATGTCTTGAGTGGTTACATGAAAGATAAGCCACATCAAATAGGCTGAATTACTTAATCTGAGAAGCCAAGATTCAGTAATTTTGTTGGTGTAGATTTTGTTTATTTGTGCAGGCTCTCTTGCCTGCAAATGACTTGGAAATGACCTTTCAAACTATGGAGTCTCTAGAGCGTTTGAAAAAAATCCATGTGATACAAACTATACTGTGTAATATTGGCTTAATAACCAGAAATAGCTTTGCATTGCTTTCCCTCTATTATGGCTCACTTTTGAAAGCCAAAGTAATAGGGAAAAACAAAGCTATGGTCAATTCTAAATATATTCCACAATGATGAGTTGTTCCAAAGGTCTATGTCTTACCATTTATCATGTTTGGACACATACCTTTCTTCTTCTCAGTTTGCAAGGGTGATCCATGTTTGTTTCTTCTGCACAAAGTAGACTAGAGCACCCCCTGGCGTTTGGGTGACATCACTACTCTCTTCAGTATACTAAGGGGTTTCTACGTTTGCATGAAGTGTTAATATGAGAGGTTTGTTGTTGTAATTTCTGGCGCTTCATACTGAATTCTGGATCCATTAGCTTGTGTTATAACCATCTTGATTTTAGGGCATCATTGATTTATTAATTCTCATCTGAGCTCAGAATTCCAAATGGTTTTCCCTAAATCTTACCATCTTCACCCAAAATATCTAAACATTTATGCAGAGTCTTTAAGTGATATACAGTTATCCCCTTACATTTCAAGAAGGACATTTTGTAATTCAATATTATTGAGAACACCTACACTGTTCTGAGCTGTGGTAAGTGTTTCGCAGGCATCATTATATTGAATCCTCACAAACTAACTTATGAGGTTCTGTTATTATTTCAAATAATAAATATATTTCAAATTTTATTTCAAATAATAAAACTGACACTCTCAGAGGCTTCAAAACTCCTAGGTTTTCACAACTAGTGGTTTGCAAAGGTGGGATTTGCAGCCTGTTCTATATAACTTTATAACTAGAGAGCTTACCTAGTCTACTATACAGTCTCATTCTTACATGTTTTATTTCGCGTTGTTCATACTCTTCTCTTTAAAAATAAACCAGTCCTCTCCACCACAACAACATCTGTATGGATCCCTTACTTTCTAAAAATGACCATGTGGTCCTTTTAATTGGAAACAAAGTTCTAATATTAACAAACACTTCTGATCCTAAACAAAATTATGAGACAGATGAAGTATTTAGGTCCCAAGTACCCTGCAATTTCAGTCTAACTCCCTTTGTCACCCATTGTCTTATTTTAGCTTTCCTCATATGCTTCCTGCCAGATGCTTTTTTGAGCATTATAGAATATAGCAAGTAACCCTCTGAAAATTAAAAAAATATAAAGTATTTTAAGTGTAAAATTCCTTCAAAGTAATCCAGGGCTTCTTTAAGGTCAAGATCTAGAACGTTGTAGACAGTAGGTGCTCATTAATTATTTTTTGAATGAATGAATTATACATAAATGAAGGATATATGCATATATCCAGAGTACTCTGTAAAACTCAAGAAATTGTGTGTGTGTGTGTGTGTATGTGTGATGAGATTTCATGACTAAAAGCTAAAAAGCTAAAAATCATCTCTATTTGCCGGAGCTCTGGATAACTCAGGTTAGGTTCCTTAATCCATTTCATCCAGCATAGAGAGTTTATTATTTACTAGTTTTTTTGACTTTGCAGCTAAGGGTCTAACATTTAAATTTGTGAATTTCCTCATGAAGAGACAACTGAAGAGGTTTTCGCAGAACTGACTCAGGTAGTGATGCTGGAGCTCTCCAGACTGGCCCAGGAAGACTGGGGGATCTCTGGCTCTGAGCTTAGTGCAGACCATACAGAAATACTTGCTGAATGAAGAACTACATCTTCTAAATTGCCAAGGTGGGTAATTTTTAGAGAAATGAATTTTTAGAAGATGGATGCTAAGGTTAGGAGAACCTATCATCACCAAGACTTGAGAAATAGTAGAGGATTGGAAGGACCTCTCAGACTGAACCGGATTGTGGATGCTTGAAGAAAAACTTCCACTGCTGTTTAGGGCATGTGTTCTTCATAATTCTGTCCTCTTATGCTATACTTTTGTTCTCCTTTTAAGCAGCAATATGTAGGATTCCTCCCTCAGTTCAAATATAGACAGTCTCTAGAGGTCACCTCTCTGATCCCAACAAACAGAAAAAAAAAAAAAAAAAAAAAAAAAACTAATTAAATTACAAAATCACCATTTATTCCTTTTAGACCCCAGAAGAAGGGAGAATTACAAAACCATCATTTATCCTTTGTAAACCCCAAAGTAAGAGACACGGGATTTTGCAAAACGCTTTTGCAAAAATATCTTTTTGCTGGCAAATACCCATCTTGGCTTCATATTGTTTACCACTTGTAAATGAAGTCCAATTCTGCTGAAATTCTGAAACACATTAACGCATTGAGTGATACTGTTTACTGGGAATAAGTAATAATTTTCACATCTCAAGTTAAAACCCCTTAATTTGCCTCCTAAGAAGTGGTCTAGGTTGGAAAACAACAAAAGCATCTTAAAGAAAGCAGAAAACACTGAGAGGTAGAGAATATTTTACTAAATTTTTAAAGAATGTTAGCTTTGCATTTGTTCCTGGAAGTGAATCAGGAAGTGAATTTGTTTCTAAATATACACATTCACACAAAATAAATCAGTTTTTTTCTGTTTCCATTATATAACTATTGAATGAATATTTAAAAGATATTAGTTTAATATGCCAAAATTATCGACATGCCCAGGATACAAACCAGCCTTGTCTGCTTCAGAAACGGAAGAGACACTGGTGTTTGAGAGGCACAGGGTACTGAAAGGGCTTTAGATTTGGATATATCTGCATTTGTGCACTGCTTCTCCACTTACTGTCCATGTAATTTGGGACATGTTCCTTAGCCTTTCTGAACATGATTTTCCTCAGGTAAAAGAGCTTTGTTTCATTGTTTATGTGAGGATTGTAGGTCACTTCTGTGAAGTCCAACTACAGGGTATATGCCTTATGAAAAGATTGGCTACCATGATTGATAATATGTTCATATTTTCCTTTCTGATTATTGACTATGTTTGGGAAGAGTGATCATTTCAAATCAAATACTGACATGTTAATATTGCTTATCTCTTTGAGGTAGGGGTTTTAGATGACTTTTTCTTTTGTATGTAATTTTATTTTTAAGTGAAAAGTATTCCACAAAATTTTGTATATTATACAAACATATATAATTGGAAACAGCCAATTAACAAATCAATTTTGATTATGAAGCAGTTAAAATAAAATTGGGCGGATATCAGGCTGTAGATCAAAGACGCCTCAGTGAAAAATTTTGTTCTGGGTTAATCCAAGGCACAACCCTCCTTTATTAAGCAGTTTGTTATGTCGTGCACTTAAGACCCGGGGTTATCCACATCTGAGTTGATGAACAAGTTTCATTCCCTCAGGGTGCTTCATAGTGCTTCAGAGAGAATTCATAGTACTCTGGGTATTTGGGGGGGTGTTTTGAAGACATGATAGTCATATATTGATGCTTCTGGATAGTTGCTCAGTTCATCAGGTTCTCCAAAGGCTTACTGTTAAAAGACTATTTCTTAATCCCACTACTAGGTATATAACAAAAGGAAAGGATATCTGTAGGTTGAAGAGATAGCTGCCCTCCCATGTCAATTGCAGGACTATACATAATACCAAGATAAGGAATCAACTTCAGTCTTCATCAACAGATGAATGGATTTTTAAAATGTGGTGTTCATATACACCATGGAATATGATTCAGCCATAAAAAAGGAACAATATCCTATTATTCGTGGCAACACAGATGAGCCTGGAGGACATTATGTTAAGTGAATTGAACCAAATGCAGCATGTTCTCACTTATGTGGAAGCTAAAGACATTGATCTCATAGAAGTAGAGAGTAGAATAATGGTTACTAGAAACTGGGGGTAGGGTGGAAGTGGGTAGCCGGAAGTTGGGTTTGAGCTTTTTTTTCGCATAAATGTCTTTTGAGAAGTGTCTGTTCATATCCTTAAAAGCCTACCAACCAAAAAACATCCAGGACCACACGGATTCACAGCCGAATTCTACCAGAGGTACAAAGAGGAGCTCATACCATTCCTTCTGAAACTACTCCAAACAATAGAAAAAGAGGAAATCCTCCCTAACTCATTTTATGAGGCCAGCATCATCCTGATACCAAAATCTGGCAGAGACACAACAAAAAAAGAAAACTTGAGGCCAATATCCCTGATGAACATCGATGCAAAAATCCTCAATAAAATACTGGCAAACCGAATCCAGCAGCACATCAAAAAGCTTATCCACCACGATCAAGTCAGCTTCATCTCTGGGATGCAAGGCTGGTTCAACATATGCAAATCAATAAATGTAATTCATCTCATAAACAGAACCAATGATATCTGCCCTCCCATGTCATAAACCATGTGATTATCTCAATAGATGTAGAAAAGGACTTCAACAAAATTCAACAGCACTTTATGCTAAAAACTGTAAATGAACTAGGTATTGATGCAACGTATCTCAAAATAATTAGAGCCATATACGACAAACCCACAGCCAATATCACACTGAACGGGCAAAAACTGAAAACCCTCCCTTTGAAAACTGGCACAAACAAGGATGCCCCCTTTCACCACACTATTCAACATAGTATTGGGAAGCTCTGGCCAGGGGAATCAGGCAAGAGAAAGAAATAAAGGGTATTCAAATTGGAAAAGAGGAAGTCAAATTGTCTCTGTTTGCAGATGACATGATTGTATATTTAGAAAACCCCGTCGTCTCAGCCCAAAATCTCCTTCAGCTGATAAACAACTTCAGCAAAGTCTCAGGATACAAGATCAATGTGCAAAAATCACAAGCATTCCTATACACCAATAATAGACAAACAGAGAACCACATCATGAGTGAACTCCCATTCACAATTGCTACAAAGAGAATAAAATACCTAGGAATACAACTGACAAAGGATATGAAAGACCTCTTCAAGGAGAACTACAAACCACTGCTCAACGAAATACAAGAGGACACAAACAAATGGCAGAACATTCCATGCTCATGGATAGGAAGAATCAATATCGTGAAAATGGCCATACTGCCTGAAGTAATTGACAGATTCAATGCTGTCCCCCTTAAGCTACCATTGACTTTCTTCTCAGAATTGGAAAAAAAAATTCTTTACATTTCGTATGGAACCAAAAAAGAGCCTGTATAGCCAAGACAATCCTAAGCAAAAAGACAAAGCTGGAGGCATCACACTACCTAACTTCAAACTATACTACAAGGCTACAGTAACCAAACACTGCAAGTTCTCATTCATAAGTGGGAGTTGAACAATGAGAACACGTGGACACAGGGAAGGGAACATCACACATGGGGGCCTGTCGGGGGCTGGGGGGCTAGGGGAGGGATAGCATTAGGTGAAATACCTAATGTAGATGACGGGTTGATGGGTGCAGCAAATCATCACGGCACGTGTATACCTATGTAACAAAACTGCACATCCTGCACATATATCCCAGAACTTAAAGTATAATAAATAAATAATTAAAAAAAACAAAAATTAAACACCTTCTGAAGGCAAAAAAATAAAAATTAAAAAAATAAGAATCTCATTTTATTTTGCCAACAGCTCTAAACTGAAGGACATTAATGTTGTTTTAGAACCAGAAACTTTTTATGCCATTTGTTCTCATGTATGCCTTCCCACAGTGATAATCTGGAGACTTTAGAAGTTTACTCTAGATTCCCCAAGGTTAACAGACAGGCCAAACTACATACTTGAGGACACACATACCTCTGGCCACCAATAATAAACTTTTCTGTTTGTTTTTCTTTCTCAAGTACCTAGAGAATATTTTCAAGTCTGTGGAGAATATTTACGCAAGAGCCAAGTTCACAAATAATAGTAAAAATTGCTGGATTTTGTTTATACAGGTCAAGGAGTGAAGTAGTAAACCCCACAAGCAACAAACAAGTATTTATTGAAAATATATTACATAAGTAATAGTCTTTTTTTTTTTTTTTTGCTTTTTACTTTTAATTTACGTGTCATTGTACATATTTATGGTATACAGTGTTATTATTTTTATTATACTCTAAGTTCTGGGATACTTGTGCAGAATGTGCAGTTTTGTTACATAGGTATACATGTGCCATGGTGGTTTGCTGCACCCATCAACCCGTCATCTACATTAGGTATTTCTCCTAATGCTGTCCCTCTCCTAGCCCCCCATCCACTGACAGGCCCCGGTATATGATGTTCCCCTCCCTGTGTCCATGTGTTCTCATTGTTCAACTCCTACTTATGAGTGAGAAAATGCAGTGTTTGGTTTTCTGTTCATGTGTTAGTTTGCTCAGAATGATGGTTTCCAGCTTCACCCATGTCCCTGCAAAGGACATGAACTCATTCTTTTTTATGGCTGCATAGTATTCCATGGTGTATTTGTGCCACATTTTCTTTATTCAGTCTCTCATTAGTAGTGGGCATTTGGGTTGGTTCCAAGTCTTTGCTATTGTGAACAGTGCCATGATAAACATATGTGTGCATGTGTCTTTTTGGTAGAATGATTTATAATCCTTTGTGTATATACCCAGTAATTGGATCGATAGGTCAAATGGTATTTCTGGTTCTAGATCCTTGAGAAACTGCCACGCTGTCTTCCACAATGGTTGAACTAATTTACAGTCCCACCAACAGCGTAAAAGCGTTCCTATTTCTCCACATCCTCTCTGGCATCTGTTATTTCCTGACTTTTTAATGATTGCCATTTTAACTGGCATGAGATGATATCTCATTGTGGTTTTGATTTGCATTTCTCTAATGACCAGTGATGATGAGGTTTTTTCATATGTTTGTTGGCTGCATAAATGTCTTCTTTTGAGAAATGTCTGTTCATATCCGTCGCCCACTTTTTGATGGATTTGTTTGTTTTCTTGTAAATATGTTTAAGGTCTTTGTAGACTCTGGATATTAGCCCTTTGTCAGATGGATAGATGGCAACAATTTTCTCCCATTCTGTAGGTTGCTTGTTCACTCTGATGATAGTTTCTTTTGCTGTGCAGACACTCTTTAGTTTAATTAGATCCCATTTGTCAATTTTGGCTTTTTGTTGCCATTGCTTTTGGTGTTTTAGTCATGAAGTCTTTGCCCATGCCTAGGTCCTCAATGGTATTGCCTAGGTTTTCTTCTAGGGTTTTTATGGTTTTAGATCTTATGTTTAAGTCTTTAATCCATCTTGAGTTAATTTTTTATAAGTTGTAAGGAAGGGGTCCAGTTTCAGTTTTCTGCATATGGCTAGCCAGTTTTCCCAACATCTTTTATTAAATAGGGAATCCTTTCCCCATTTCTTGTTTTTGTCAGGTTTGTCAAAGATTAGATGGTTGTAAATGTGTGATGTTATTTCTGAGGCCTCTGTTCTGTTCCATTGGTCTATATATCTGTTTTGGTACCAGTACCATGCTGTTTTTGTTACTGTAGCCTTGTAGTATAGTTTGAAATCAGGTAGCATGATGCCTCCAGTTCTGTTCTTTTTGTTTAGGATTGTCTTGGTTATATGGGCTCTTTATTGGTTCCATATGAAATTTAAAGTAGTTTTTTCTAATTCTGTGAAGCAAGTCAATGGTAGCTTGATGGGGATAGTATTGAATCTATCAATTACTTCAGGCAGTATGGCCATTTTCATGATATTGAGTCTTCCAATCCATGAACATGGAATGTTTTTTCATTTATTTGTGTCCTCCCTTATTTCATTGAGCAGTGGTTTGTAGTTCTCCTTGAAGAGGTCTTTCATATCCCTTGTCAGTTGTATTCCTAGGTATTTTATTCTCTTTGTAGCAATTGTGAATGGGAGTTCACTCATGATGTGGCTCTCTGTTTATCTATTATTGGTGTATAGGAATGCTTGTGATTTTTGCACATTGATCTTGTATCCTGAGACCGTGCTGAAGTTGTTTATCAGCTGAAGGAGATTTTGGGCTGAGACGATGGGATTTTCTAAATATATAATCATGTCATCTGCAAACAGAGACAATTTGACTTCCTCTTTTCCAATTTGAATACCCTTTATTTCTTTCTCTTGCCTGATTCCCCTGGCCAGAACTTCCAATACTATGTTGAATAGGAGATCCTTATTTTTTACATTTATACCATTCTCCCCCAAAATTCATAATTTTGGGGATACATTGGGTTTTAATGTGCTACCTAGCCCCCTCAAAATTCTGTATTTAGCAATGAGGAAACTGACTCACGAATTAGTTACATATATTGCTCAAGGTTACGCAGTTAGTTAAGGAAAATTGAAATACTGGCTTCCTGAGTCAGGTTCTAGTCTTCTTCAATCAACACTAGGCTTGATAGATTTGGGAGAAGAGCTTTCTGATTAAATCTTGATTTATAAAAGCATTCTCCAACGGAATAATGCCAGCTGTGTTCTAAATGCCAAAAGACTGCCTTTATGTCACAGCTGATTTTGAAATTTATAAGAATAGATGGGACAGAGATACTACTGGAGTATGCCTGCCACATTTGCTAAAAAAGAAGAAAGAAAAGATTTGATCTGAGCCTCCTCACTATTAATGCAATATTTTTTCCTCAGCTCACATTCTACAGTGAGTTGGGCAAGGACTCTGTGAAATTATTTCCACTACAAAGTCAGTAGAGTAAGAACGTAAAGTATATTCAAGACAGTATCCCAAAACTTGATGAAACCAGTAACCTTTAGATCAATTAGTGATAATCTACTTTTAAAAAATCCAGAGATCAATGAAGCAGAATAAAGAGCCCAGAAACAGACAGTGAGATATGTATGCATTTACTACTTGATAAATAATGCATCAGTAAACTACAGTGAATGGATTATTTAACAAATGGAGCTGAAAAATTTACTACTTAGGAAATTAAAAGTTTATATTCACCTTTTACCACGTTAAAAAAGTAAATTCTCTCTGTGAAATAAGATGGCTTACTGGTTGAAACGTAAAAATCAAAGAGTGAAATGAAACAAGAAACTGAATGCATTGCGTTGTGATTTAAGGATAGAAATCAAAGTGCAACTGATATTTGTTTATATGAACTGTCAAATTTTTTTTCCCACTCGGATATTTCCGAAAACCTTTAGTTAAATTTAAAATATGAAGCCTTTATCAAACTAGCTCTCAGTCTTCACTTAGGATGAGTAATTTTTCTTGAAGCATGGTAAACCAGCTATCTTTCAATCATAAATATTTCCACAGATCTAGAAAATATTGTTGGCTGTGTGCAGGGGCTCATGCCTGTAATCCCAACACTTTGGGAGGCTGAGGTGGCAAGATCACTTGTAGCCAGGAATTTGAGACCAGCCTGGGCAACATAGTGAGGCCTCTTCTCTACAAAAATAAAAATAGAAATAAAAATTAGCAGAGTGTGGTGGTGCATGCCTGTAGTCCCAGCTACTTGGGAGGCTGAGGCTTCAACTCAGGAGTTGGAGGATATGGTGGCAAGCTATGACCAAGTCACTGCACTCCAGCCTAGGCAACAGAGCAAGACCCCTCAAGACTCTCAAAAAAAAGGAAAAGATACAAAAATATTTTTTGATTCTTCTTTTTTTCTCTTGCTCACCTGTCATTTTTTATCCCCCTTTATAATTTCTTATCAATTTCTCATCAGCTTTTCTCATGGTTTGATTCCTTTCCTCAGAGTTTAATGGTCTTTCCTCGTCCTTTTTTTGATTTCGATTTTATGCCAAGTTAAATATCTACCGTTTTTTTGTTGCTGTTGTTGTTTTGTAGAGATAGGATCTTACCATGTGGCCCAGGCCGGTTTTGAATGCGTGGCCTTAAATGATTCTTCTATCTCTACCTCTCAACTTACCTCAATCTCCCAAAATGCTGGGATTACAGGCATAAGCCACCATGCCCGGCTTGTTTTTTTATATATTTATATCCTTAAAATACACTGATTTAGCCAGGCATGGCGATATGCCTCTGTAATCCCAGCTACTCGAGAGGCTGAAACAAGAGGATCACTTGAGCCCAGAAGTCCAGCCTGGGTAACATGAGAAGGCTCATCTCTTAATAACGAAAAATTAAAAATAAAATATACTGTATACATTTATTGATTTTCCTATTAAAATATTCATTCACTAAAAAACTGAAAGAAAAAAATTCTTAACAAAATAGTAAACACACTTATTTTTACATTTTCATCTTTTTCTCTTCAGCCATTCATTTCATGTATACACATAAAGGGGTATTGTTTGTGTATGTATGAGAGAGACAGAAGGATAGAGAGAGAGAGGAGAGAGGGAGTTTAAATCACAATAATGGTAATTACGCACTTTTGAACTGTTTTCGTCCTATTTTTGTAACGTTATAGCATAACATTATATACTGACTCCTCAGTAGCAGGGAAATAGGCATTGAATGGATGGATGCACCATTGTGAATTGAACCTTTCTCCCTGGAACACACAGATTGTTCCCAACTTTCCATCATTATAAATAGTGCTGAGATTAATAGGCATTTACAAAACATTTGTGAACATCTCTGATTATTACTAAGCATAAATTTCTAGATTTCAAAATTTTTTCTCACATGCCTTTTTAAAAAAAATTTGGCTTCCCCTGGGGAAAATGTAACTAAAAACAAAATCTGCCAACTCTAAACACCTCTCCACAAAGGTCACGGAGAAAGGAAACCATCTTATTTATTTTATTTTTTTAATCTAATTTTTTTTTTTTTTTTGAAACAGAGTCTCACTCTGTCTCGCCTAGGCTGGAGTGCAATGGTGCAATCTCAGCTCACCATAACCTCGGCCTCCCCGGCTCATGCGATTCTCCTGCCTCAGCCTCCCGAGTAGCTGGGATTACAGGCGTCCACCACTGCACCCAGCTAATTTTTGTATTTTTAGTAGAGACAGAGTATCACCATATTGGACAGACTGATCTTGAACTCCTGACCTCAAGTGATCCGACCACCTTGGCCTCCCAAAGTGCTGGCATTACAGGCGTGAGCCTCCGCACCCGGCCTTATTTTTGAATAAGCATTAAACTAGAATGTGGTGTGCACCATAGGCAATCTGCTCAGAGATTGAAAAGACAGAAACAAACCTTACCTTTTTGCATAGCCGTGCAGAAGCAACCGTTATATACATGTTTTCAAGATAAACAATACCTAGTTCTCAAGTAAGAGAACTTGACACCATTTGTCACACAAAGTCCATCCTAAATTCACCTGGTAATTGTAGTGACCATCTGTGTCAGCTAATTAGCTTCATCCAGAGGAGAAACAAATTTTTTATGTCTTTATGACATGAGTTGTTTTGCAGCTTGAAGCAGATGTCCACTGAAGCTAGGCTTCTAGCCTTCCCCAGAAACTGGGAGATAGGGATAGGGATGCTGTCTCCTTTCACATTTCCATTAGAAAGAGATGGTCCCAGGTCCTGGAGAGAGATTCCTGGGCCATAAAACTGACAAAAGGCCTGACTTCGTTTTCTTTTCTTTTTTTTTTTTTTGATACGGAGTCTCGCTCTGTCACCGCGCTGGAGTGCAGTGGTGCGATCTCAGCTCACGGCAATATTTGCCTCCCCAGTTCAAGTGATTCTCCTCCTTCACCCTCCCGAGTAGCTGAGATTACAGGTGCCCACCACCACGCCCAGCTAATTTTTGTATTTTTAGTAGAGACGGGGTTTCACCATGTTGGCCAGGCTGGTCTCAAACTCCTGACCTCAGGTGATCCACCTGCCTCGGCCTCCCAAAGTGCTGGGATTACAGGCATGAGCCACCGCGCCCGGCCTGGCCTATCTAACTTTTAGAAGGATTTATATACATTTCAATGAGAGTGTAAAACACTCATAGCTACAGTTAAAATTAATGCTATAAGAAACCTCATATTTTAACAGGGAGAATTAACTGTCTTTTTTTTTTCTTTGACATGGAGTCTCGCTCTGTCACCCAGGCTGTAGTGCAATGGCGGGATTTCGGCTCACTGCAACCTCTGCCTCCAGGTTCAAGCAATTCTCCTGCCTTAGCCTCCCAAGTAGCTGGGATTACAGGTGTGTACCATCATGCCCAGCTAATTTTTGTTTGTTTGTTTGTATTTTTAGTAGAGATGTGGTTTTGCCATGTTGGCCAGGCTGTCTCAAAGTCCTGACCTCAGGTGATCCACCTGCCTCGGCATCCCAAAGTTCTAGGATTACAGGCGTGAGCCACCGCACCCAGCCTAACTCTCTTAATTTAAATTGTTATTTGTCCTTTCACCTGTAAAGAATATCAAAAACAATTTTTACTCCATACTATATCTGACATATTTTTAAATGGCTATTTATAGGTCCTGCAGACAGAATAGCTCAGCAAAGTTGCCTTTTATGGAAGGAATTTGGATGCCAAGGATATAAAGTGAAGTAAATAGCAGACGCAAACAGGCTTTCTGTGAAGCCCCCTTGTTTGGGGCTAGGAAAGATTCACTCACCAGAGAGAAGACTGTGTCTGACACCTTTGAAGATCTGACAGAGAAACTGTTACCGCAGTTACTGTCTGGTTTTTGCTGAGAGCTGCTGCCTGGGAGACATCTGCAGACCGACACTTCCTTGTCCTGTTCTTTCTTTCTCTGTCCCTCCCTAACCTGTCTGGCACCCTCAAGCCCGAATTCTTTCTGTAGGTGCAGCCTGGTGTAAAAGCCTCAACTGCCAGGTGTGGTGGCTCACGCCTTTAATCCCAGCACTTCGGAAGGCTGAGGCTGGCAGATCACCTGGGGTCAGGAGTTCGAGACCAGCCTGGCCAACATGGAGAAGCCCATCTCTATTAAAAATACAAAAAAAAAAAAAAAAATTTAGCCGGGCATGGTGGTGGGTGCCTGTAAACCCAGCTACTAGAGAGGCTGAGGCAGGAGAATCGCTTGAACCTGGGAGGCAGAGGTTACAGTGAGCCAAGATCGCACCACTACACTCCAGTTCAGTCCACAAAGTGAGATACTGTCTCAAAAAAAAAAAAAAAAAAAAGAAAAGAAAAGAGCTTTGATCATCTGGCCCTCTCTTGGAGTGTTCATATTTTGTATGACTATGACTCCCATGCACACATATGCATGTTATTAATAAACCTGTGTACCTTTTTCCCTGTTAATCTATTATCAGTTTGTTTTATAAACTGAAATTACCGAAATTTCAGGGTGTCTACTTAAAAGGAAGGGGCTGAGGCACAAATCATGATTTAAAGAGTTTACCTGAGCCAAAGTGAGGAAGGCGGCCTGGGAGACTCAGACCCAAGTAACCGTGGGGATGAGCTCTGTTCAGCCTTTGTTAGAAGCAGGCTTTGAAAGGAAAAAAAGGAAAAAAAAAAAGGGAGGGACAGGGAGTGGCTGATATAAAGTTGTTTGTTAAAAACTCTCACTGGTTTACAGAAGTAACATTGATTAGTAATTGGCTATACATCGTCAAGCTATAGGGTGTCGGTTAGAGTTTCTGGTGTGGCACTGTTAGAATAATTTATAGCTATTTGTGGCAATAGTGAGCAGTTTGAAGAGATGAATACATAGCTCAAAGGAGGGAAATAGGACATGGCTGAGGTCTCACTTTAATGCCTTCCTGAGTCTTCTAATCTAAAAGAGCTCACATTCCTCAGATAAAAGTTATTTTCTTTCCTCAAGGGGAACAATTTTAAGTTCCCTACATTTGCCTTGACTTAATAGGATACACATGTTCTCTTTTATCTCATTTAAAATACAAAACACATCTTTTTTTTTTTTTTTTCCCTTGAGATGGAGTCTTGCTCTGTCACTAGGCTGGAATGCAGTAGCGCAATCTCAGCTCACTGCAGCCTCCACCTCCTGGGTTCACGCAATTCTCCTGCCTCAGCCTCCTAGTTGCTGGGGCTACAGGCGCGCTCCACCATGCCCAGTCAATTTTTCTATTTTTAGTAGAGACCGTGTTTCACCATGTTGGCCAGGCTGGTCTCAAACTCCTGACCTCAGGTGATCCATCCACCTCGGCCTCCCAAAGTGCTGGGATTACAGGTGTGAGCCACCACGCCTGGCCCAAAACACACCTTTTATATCGTGTCTATGTTTCAAGGAATAAGTCAATGTGAAAGAAAAATTTCCCTTTAAGTTCTTAACAACTCTACTGTGTGACTGGAGTGGACCAAAGATGGTTCCAAAATCGTTGGTGGTCTTTCCATTGAGAAGAAGGGTTTATTTTTCTTCTCCTTGACCTGGGGCTGTCTTTGACCAATTGCCTATGGTGAAAGTGACTTATATTTTTCCCCCTTGGATTCTTAAAGCTCTCAGCTATTCTGCTGACATCCTCCCTTGGTGAAAAGACAGGTGGAGAGGCTGTAAGACCATGTATAGGGGAATCATTGCCAAGGCACCAGGCAGTGAGGAAAATTGTATACACTAGCTACTAGCTGAAGAGGATGCTACAGGCCAGCTGAACCCTGCCTAAATTCCTATCCCATGAAATCATATCTAAAAATAGTCCTTGTTTTGAGTCACCAAGTTTTCAGATTTTGCGTTATATAGCAAGTGAAGAGTTCAACCATCGTGGATTCATTTGCTCAATGCACAGCAAGTTAATATATTGCGTGAGATACCAGAGATTGCGGCAGAGTCTAATAATCATATGAGAAAGGAGGAAACCTCAAAATCCTCCTCTCCAAGGAGTATAGGGCTGGAGGTTTTAAGGAGCTAGGAGTGGGCAGAAATGTGGGATCTGTGATTGGTAGCAGGGTGCGGAATGAAGTCTTGGGGCAGGGAGAGGAAGAAACTGCATTATCATGCTGATTTCATTCTTCTCTGGGGCTCTTCAAACTAGTAATGTCAGCCTTCTGCTGGCATCCAGGATCTGAAGAACAGCTTGAGCAATTCTTAAACAAAAGCCTTATGATTCTAACTTCGGAAATCCTATCTATGGAAACAGTGGGCACACACATCTTCCGTATCTGGTGCTATGTGGCTTTTGGTTACAAGGAAGTGGGCCAAAGGGCAGACTGATAGAATGCTTAGTTATAACTGTATTTCTGTTCAGAACCTGACATGTAGTTCTTGTTAACCCTGTGAAGACAGTTTCATAGTCAGAGCAGGGCCTAACGCTGAGTCGTTTTTTTTTTTTTTTTCTCTTTTTTCTTCCTTTAATAAAAGTGAAAGAGCATTGTATTAAGATTCGGTGCGGGGCTGCAGTTGAACTATGAGGGTAGACTTCCTTTTCCTCAGAGGGTTTCTCAGCTTTAAAGCTGGAGAGCAGTTTGATTTCTAAAGTATTTTCTTAACTTTAATAGCTAATAAAATACAGTTTCTTTTTCAAAGAGGATCTCCGTGTAGCCATGAAAAAATATCTACTTTCAAATCAAAAATTTAAAAAAGCAACATAAAAAAGTAGCCCAATTCAGAAAAAAAAAAAAAAAAAAAAAAATGGGGGAAAAGATTCATTTGTGATGCTCACACAAATATATTTCTACCAGGTTGCAGATAAAAAACAAAGGAAATTGGGAGGCCGAGGCGGGCGGATCACGAGGTCGGGAGATGGAGACCATCCTGGCTAACACAGTGAAACTCCGTCTCTACTAAATTAGCCGGGCGTGGTGGCGGTGCCTGTGGTCCCAGCTACTCAGGAGGCTGAGGCAGGAGAATGGCGTGAACCCGGGAGGAGGAGCTTGCAGTGAGCCAAGATGGCGCCACCACACTCCAGCCTGGGCAACAGAGTGAGACTCCGTCTCAAAAAAAAAAAAAAAAAAAAAAAAAAAAAAAAAAAAAAAAAACAAAGGAAAACGATCTTCAATCAGTCTCAGGAGGGTTTCAACAAGTTAAGTGCAAAATAGAGAGATCAGTAAAGAGAGACACAACCCTAGGCAACCAAGTTAATAAGCATAGAGGCTGATGGGGGAAGAGGGGGATGGGTATCAGAAAATCCAAGAAGAAGGAAAAAGCTAAGTACGGAGACGGATTGGGGTTGTTGTTCAATGCCTGTGCTAATACAATTTATTCTATCTTTGAAAAAATGTTAAACAAGAAATGCCAATTGTTATTTTATTTTAGCCTTCACTGGTAAGAAAGGTTGTATAAATTCTTCCCTGAATCAGGAAAATGCTCAACTCTGACATTTTTTATTTTTCTAAAAGGTTCTTTTCGTTTTCAACATTTTCATATGCACTTTATTGGCATTTGTAAAAGAAGCAACCAGGGGCGCAGTGGCTCATACTGATAACCCAGCAGATTGGGAGGCTGAGGCAGGAGGATTGCTTGAACCCAGGAGTTCGAGATCAGCCTGGGCAGCGTAGGGAGATCTCATCTCTAAAAAAAAATTTTAAAAATAGTTGGGCATGGTGACTTCAGCCTGTAGTCCCAGACACTCTGGAGGCTGAGGTGGAAGGATTGCTTGAGCCTGAGAGGTTGGGGATGCAGTGAGCTATGATTGCACTAATTGCCCTCCAACCTGGGGAAAAGAAAGAAAAAGGAAGGAGGGAAGGCAGTCAGGCAGGCAGGAAGAGAAAGAAAAAAGAAAAGAAAAGAAAAGAAAAGAGAAGAGAAGAGAAAGAAAAGAAGGAAGGAAGGAAGTAAAGAAGGAAAGAAAGAAAGAAGGAGAGAGAGAAAGAAAGAAGGAAAGAAAGGAAAGAAAGAAAGAGACAGAGAGAAAGGAAGGAAGGAAGGAGGGAGGGAGAGGAAGACAGAGAGGAAGAAAGGAAGGAAGGAAGGAGAGAAAGAGAGAAAGGGAAGGAAGGAAGGAAAGAAGGAGAGAAAGAAAGAAGGAAAGAAAGAAAGAAAGAGGGAGAAAGAAAGAAGGGAGGGAGAGAGGAAGAGAGAGAGGAAGGAAGAAAGAAAGGAGAGAAAGAAAGAAGGGAGGGAGAGAGGAAGAGAGAGAGGAAGGAAGAAAGAAAGGAGAGAAAGAAAGAAGGAAAGAAAGAGAAAGAAAGAAAAGGGAAAAGAAAGAAAGAAAGATAGGAGAAAAGAAAGAAAGAAAAAGGAAGGAGAGAAAGAGAGAAAGAAGGAAAGAGAGAAAAGAGGAAAGAAAGAAAGAGAAAGAAAGAAGGAAAGAAAGAAAGAGAAAGAAAGAAGGAAAGAAAGAAAGAGAAAGAAAGAAAAGAAAGAAAGGAAGGAAGAAAGGAAGAAAGAAAAGAAAGAAAGCAGGCAGTTAGGAAAGGGGCAGGGAGTGGGTTTAGCAATGTGCGATGAGCATCTAATATATTATAGTTGCTTCTTCAAAGAGGATCTCCTATAGCTGTGAAGAGATATCTACCCACAGGTGTATATAGGTAGGTGGGGGATATACAATAGATGGTGATTTGAAGGACTGGAAGGGAGCCCAGAAAGCAGTAGTGTAGAGTAAATCTCCTTCCCAGAAGGAGCGTGGGGTGGTTGACACACTTCTGTCTCACAGTGGGACTGGGCTGACACAGCATGGTGCGTCACAGGGGAAGGTGAGTGAGTGCAGCCAGGAGGAAAGAGGTCAAGCAGAGTCTGGGGTTCAACCACCCGACAATAAAGGATGACGAGGGCATTGCTGGTGATCAAATGCCTGAAGGACAGAATTTCTGAATGGCAAAGAGATAAAGTGGAGTCTGACCAGACGAGAATATGGGCACCACGGGGCCCATGGCGGAAGACCAGAAGAAGAAAGAAGGCTAGGCCATTTGAGGTTTTGTGGTTTTGTTTATCTGGTTTGTTTTCCCATACTTAAGATGTTGAACTTGTCTCTAGGGCTGGGAAAGAATAGTTCTGAATTTGAGGATCAACTTTGCCATATTTGAAGTAGTTTCCTTCACTTTTTTGCTTGTTGGGCCCTATTTGGTGTTCTCTTACCTAGTCTCAGGATCTTTTCCCCTATGGAAGTCAAGTTGCTACCATCAGCAATAACCAATCCTGGAGTGGGAGGAACTCCTGCTGTCCGTGGTGATCTAGTGACCTGAAAGTTGCTGTCTGACTACTGGGAACCTGGTAAGCAGCCTCCACACTCCCAGCTCTCCAGTGTCTTCACTGTCTGGTCTTACAGTCTCTAAAGCCCCAGGCTAAGTAGGAACCCAGCCCATGAATAAGTCTCCCAAGGTTTTTCCGGCCCCAAGGTCATCCCCCTAAGACAGGTGAACAAAGGCTTCCCTCCTTCCAGGACTACTTGTTAAGCAAGGAGGGCCTGAGTTTCTCTCCCACCCTCTCACTCCTAGCAGAGATTCAGGCCTGGCCTTGAGCCTCTACACCAGGAATCCCCTCCTTCTTCTTAGACTCATCATTGAACACAATGCTTCTCTTTCTTCCAGGAAGGTGGCAGCGCCTGAAACTTCTCAGAACGCTTCCAGCCTCTGACTGCTGGGCCTCAGCGGCAGTTTGGCTTTGTTTCAGCAGTTGCATCACAGTTGAGAGGAGGGGGTTGCAGGGATACTGACAGAGAAGTCTTTCTCAGGACAAGGAAGGAGGCCTGGTGAATGGAAATAGAAGGTCTACAGTTGGAGTCCAAAAAATAGAATGTTATCCCACAGGAGAAGGTAATAGATGTCAGGCACTAAAAGCAGTAAATCATCTAGAGGTTAAGAGGGGAAGGAGAAGGAAGTTAAAATGCAGCAAAGATGGATGAGGAGGTCACTTTAGTGTTCAGGGAGAAAAAATGCTGTGACCAGTGAGTCACAGGGAAGACCTGAGACATATATTATATACATATTCATCACAGAGAATATATATACACATATATTCCATTTCATTCTAATTCTAATTCAAGGTCATTAACATCAATGAGATAATACAAAATACATGTGTGTGTATTTATATATGTATGTTAGTTCATTGAGACTCTGTGTTCTCATAATTTAATATCTATTTCACAGAATTGTTAAAGGATCAATGAGGTAAAGAAAGAAAAACACCAAAAACATGGGTAGGCATGCAGTATGGCTACATTCCTCACTCTTGTCTCTTCTTGTTAGTTGTAAATTCCTTGAAAGCAAAACCTGTCTCCTCCATCCCTGGATTCCCTAGCACTTACAGTACTGTAGCTTAATAACTGTTTCCCAATGCAGGAGACAGTCATTTTGGATGCAGAATTAGCAGAAGGGGGGTCATAGTGAGAGTAACAAGTGGTACAGTATGAAAAGAAGAAAATATTATTACGCTGTTTGGTTTGAAAAAGTAGCTAGAATAGGCATGATTGATATTTAATTCATTATTTGCCCCGTATTGTGCTAAGGACTTTATGTATATCAACTCAGTGAATCTTGACAGCAACCCTAGGACTCAGGCACAATTTTGACTCCAACTTTACAGATGAGGACCACGAGACATTAGGAGGTTAAGTAATTTGCCTGAGACCACACAGTAATAACACAGCTGCCTGCCTTTATTCCTGGGCTCCAAATCACTACAACATACTGTTTCTGGAAGACATGGTAATATGTTTATCCAAGACATAAATGTTTTGGCAAGGTTAAAACATTTTAGAAAAGGTAATGGGTACTTAACTAATGTTCCTATGTGAGAGGAAATAATTATCAAAAGCTAATAGCTTAAGTAATCATCACATTTTTTAAATTTTTAAATGGAGTCTTCTACATACTAACGCATACTGCTATTTTTGAGCAATGAGATAAGTATTTAGAAGTCCTCTAGAACACAACATTTCCAAAACATCTGAAAATTTTGTTTGCTATAAATGGCATTAGTAATTAAAGGTTGGACCAATGGATTAGAAAAATAAATTGAAAATATTTTAAATGCATATCCTAAAACAGTTATCTAAATCTTACTAGGAAAAAAAGATAAAAGCATATTAATGTTTTTGCTTTCTGTATTAATGGTAAAATTATGAAACTACCTCTATCTTTTTCTAAATTCAGTGAAAGAGTCATTTCCCAGGGCTATATAATTAATCATAAAATAACCTGTTGGTAAGATTCGCAATCGCAATGAATATCTGATGTGGAAAATTATTATTTTAATATTTTATTCTCTATTTTTGCTTATTTTATTGATGTGCATATTTTATATACAACTCCAAGGAATTTTTAAAGAGGAATATTATACAAAGAGAAGTGATCCACTATTTCTTCATTCTAGCATCGGGCTAGTTACTCTATATACTTCTTTCCTACAATAATCTTACCTTCATTATATGAATGAGAAGAGATTGAGGCTGAGAGGCTAATGAACTTTTCTAAATTCACTGCTTGGGGGTGTGTATGGGATGGTTCTCTCATTTGACTCTTTCAAAAGTTGGTCCTCTTTTTACTATATATATTGCCTTTCATTGGTGCAACACATTTAATGTTCCGAATTCACTAACACAATGAATATTGCACCCTATTATAATCCTATTGGACCTTATGGCCTAATATTCTATCCGACAATTGGAAAATAATAATTACATTGGGATACATTGGATTCTAAAATTTGCCTCAAGTCACAAAACCAGCTAGCTACAATGTAAATACTTAACATCACCTCCTCTGCCTCCCTGTCCTTTCCATCATGTTTTTTTTTATAACAAATACATTATAAAACTTTCTATTGCATGTAATTTACCAACAATTGAATCATTTCGTAGTTGTCAGTATATCTCTTTCAGAATATTAAAGAGGCCTGTGGCATGTTAATTACTCTAAGTCGGGGACATTAACTTTATAATTGTTATTATACTGGTTATACACTGATGTTAAACTGTCTGATAAAATTTGCCTTGAAAATTATAAGATAATTTTTCCTTCCCACCAGTTAGCATATGCAAAGGCCTTTGGGTTTTCCTTAAAGGCAATGGGATGTCCTTACAGAGCTTATGGGAAGGCCACGATGGGACTTGTCTTGCACTTTAGAAACAACTAAGATAAAAGTATGGACGACGGCTGTTGGGAAAAGACTCTGCAGACAATGACACAATCTAGAAGTCTTTTCCAATTATGTAGATAAGAGATGAGCTGATAGTAAAAGTGGAAAGTTGTAGAAAGATTTCAGAGATACTCAAAGTGATGCCATAATAAAAACTAGAAGTGTTTCAGAGAAAAGAGGAGAGAAATAATAAATTGAGTTTGGGACATTTAAAGGGCTTTCTAGGTAAAAGAAAAAATAGTTGATTAGAGACTGGTATTTAGAAGATGGGGCCTATGGATTTCTTCTCCAAGGTGCTCAGTTATTTTTGCTGTATTTTTCCTTTTACGAATGTTTTGATCTGAAAAAGCAAAATTGCCTAGGATGAATGAGCTCTTGGGTATAAGAGAATCACCAATATGGAAAAAAAGAAAATGACTGGGCGTGGTGGCACATGCCTGTAATCCCAGCTACATAGGAGGCTGAGGGAGGAGAAGCGTTTGAATCCGGGAGGCGGAGGTTGCAATGAGCTGAGATCACACCACTGCACTCTAGCCTGGGTGACTGAGTGAGACTTTGTTTCAATTAAAAAAATTTTTTTAAAAGACAACTATAAGTTTTCCCAACTCATAGTAGTTAAGTGTGTCATTTTAACATATAAAAATCAGTTTCTAAACTAGACATTGCTGAAAAAAATTTCAGTTTCCTTCAGAGAAACAGTATTGAGCTATGAGGCCAGGCAGCCCTTTTTTTAAATCTCCTGATTCTATTGGGTAATCAATGAATTGTTCCAAGATAGCCTCATCTTTGAATTGAACTAATAATATTATCAGTCTCATAAAAGATTTAATAATATAACTCATATAAGCAGTAGAGGTCCTAGCATGTAATACATGCCCCCAGAACATTAGCAACTGTTATCTATTATTTCTCAGAAGTAGAAATATATATTTAGCTATAGTAAATTTTTCAAATGTGGCTGTTATATACATAATATTTATAACATATAGATTTGTTTGAATTTATAGTACTATCTTAAATTATAAATATGTTATCTGCATTGAATATTGGTATAGGAATCCAATGATTATAAGGTATATTGTTGTTAAATAACATAGAGTAATTTATATTTTCAAAAATTAATGCTCTGTTTAATCTTTACAAGGCAACCCTGACATTCTTTCTCAGTTTGGAGAATAAAAAATATCAGGTTTTTCAAAACTCTTCTACAAGTTAATAAAACAGAAATAAAAGGAGACTAGTGAAAGAATGTCAAATAATTAGAAAAAAGTACAATTTATTAATATAAAAGTATAAAGCAAATAGAACACATTCATTTAAGCTAGACAGACGTTGACACAAACTTTCAAATTGGATTGTCAGTTTCATCAAATTTGGAATAAACAGAAAAATACAGTAGTTACGGATTTTAGTAAAACTAAACAGAAATGGCACAAGAAGGAAATTTATTTTTCACAGAACAAAAATGTCAATTTTGACTTAGGTACCCGCATAGGAGCAGGTGAAGTTCTCAAAGGACAACTTTATTTTTTGTTGTTGTTGTTTTTTTGGTAAGTAAATGAAAACCAAGACATATTTTTCTGCTCTTTTATTTATATTGATGAAACCTCAAAGTCTGTACTCAAATACTTATTAAAATATACCCATACATAAATGATTTCTTGTCAAAATGCATCATTCTTCTTCAAATACAAAAACATAATAAGAAAAAATATTTTCACTTTTCTAAAACCATCACTTTTTCTTAGATCACACTTTTATCTTTCCTCTGAGTGTAGCCCTGGAAAAGCAGTTTGAATGCAAAGCCTCTTGACAAAATATCTGCTTTTTAAAAATGTTAATTTAATATACAAGAAAAAAAAAAGCCTCTGGGAGAAGAGGATAAAGAAGTTAGGATTTCCAACTCCTAGGCTAAAAAACAGCATATCAGAAAGCCATTCAATTTCCTTTACAATGCTGATTAAAGCCTTCATTTTAACCTTCATTATAAATGGAGGACATTAATCCCTAAGCTGTTTTTAAACAATTAATAGAAACCTTCTTCAATCCTATCCATGATTTCCCTGAAAAGCAATAGTTGAGTTCTATTTCTTCAGTGTAATGGATCGGCATTTCATTTCAAATAAAACCATATAAGCATGTCTCTATGTGAGATATAAATGTTACACTCATCTATGTACATAATGCTATGTCATGGAGAAATTACAGTGGTAAAATAATGCAGTCTTTAGCAATGTCATTTTGAAGTAAATGATAAAAAGAGTAGACGCTTGAATCATCTTAGAAAACAAATTACTGTACTTTCTAGAACAATAAAAGCATTCGGTTTAATATCTCATTCTGCTGAAATAGCTTATAGAATCATAAATAGCTGATGCACAGTTCCTGTCATTAAGATTAAGCAGTTAAGAACAGTAAATCAAAGTTTTTTGGGGGTCCATTTTAAGAAAATAATAGAGATTTTAATCATTTGCATGGCTTTATAGTAAAGTTATAAAAACATACACAACTACACATACTGAGATCTGGAGTAGACGCTCGGTGACTTCTTTTCCATGTGATAACTTCTTTGGGTTGTGCGATGGGAGGGTATCGAGTATCTGTAGCTACTGCTCTTTTCGTTGCAACAAAAAATACAACAGAACAGGGCTCCTCCAACAATGAGCACGAGTGCAGTGGTCCATCCTAAGTAGAGGGCTTCTCCAAGCTCACGTTTTTGGGCAACATTCACTATCGGGTTATAGAAATCTCTGATGATGGCATTGGCAACCCAGCTCACAGGGATGAGCACCACCATGCCCGTGATGATGAAGATGATTCCAGCTGTCAGCAGAATGTGAGCCTTCACCTTCTCATTGTCCCCCGTGCACCTGGTGCATTTCATGCCAAGGATGGCCATCATGAAAGCCAAGAAGGACATTACGGAAGCAGCACACATCAGTCCTCTGGCTGCCTGTAGGTCCGGAGAAAGAGCCAACAGGGAATCATAGATTTTGCACTGCATCCTGATGTTAGCCTGCCTCACGCAATTCATCCACAGTCCTTCCCAGAAGTTTTCAAAAACCACGATGTTGTTTTCAATGAAGGCAGACACTCTCCACTGAGGCATGATGGTGACAGCCACTGTGCCCACCATTCCAACACCACCAAGAAACAGCCCAGCAATTTCTAAGGCATGGGTTGCCATTATCCCCTGGGATGGGTTTTAGTCAGCTGGACTCCCGAGCTGCTAGTTCTGCTTTGAAGCAAGGTTCTCTGTGCCACAGAAGAGAACAGTTTTTCTTGTAGTAATGAACTCAGAACCCAGTGGCTTTTCAAATAAGAGCTGCTTTGCTACTTCTGGCCAGATAGTATCCAGTGCTGGCTGGCTGAGATGGCCCTGCTATTGGCTGCAACAGGTAAACTTACAAATCAGGTGTGGCAACTTTCTCAGCCAGTAAAAGGTGGATGGTAACCCAGGTGTGTCTAAACCAACACTTGGGTACTTGTAACGGCTAGACCTGCACATAAACATTCTTTATACTTCTCGGTCTTCCGAGAAGACAGCAGTATGTTTACCTGTAGGCACAGTTATAAGTGGTTGCATAAGCATCAGGAAATGAGCCAATCCCTTGTAATGTGAAAGGTGCACCTTGTACAGGCAATTCTGAAACTCTTAGTAAGAGCTGCTGGGACCAAAGGATAAAATAAAATATCTGCCGAAGAATTTTGCAATGTCGTTGAAATGCCAAAGTGAAACGAGAGTAGGGGATTGAAAGATTGCTTTTACCTGGGAAACCACATTCTTTGGGACACATGTGATCCAAGTGATTGATTTAATTTTTCTACAACTTCAAAACAAGCTCTACTTTGGTGAAATCAGGGAACAGATCATGCCAGAGGACAAAATAAACTAAAGTAATTAAATACATAAGGCTGTCCTTCTCCTTGGCACTTAAAACATATCGGGGTTTTTTAAGCCAGAAGAATTACTCATTGGCACTTTTCTGATAATCTTCATTTATTTAAAAAAGAAAATGCCAAAATAGAAGTCACCAGATAATTATCTTATGTAGCCGGGACTATAGCATTTAAACAAGCTTATGAGCTTTTTTTGTGGTGCTATTCTTGCTGCTTTGTCTTCCTGGGCTGAAGGAACGAGAATTCTGAAGATGTCTCAAGACCCTTGGGTCTATGCAAACGGCCAGTATTTCAAAATAAAATAGTTACAGGACAAGGGAACTGTATTTACTAAACTGTATTATATTAGGTATTAACCAAATATGTTTTCCAACCTTTTAATATTATGTCTGCAGTAGGACATAGAAACCCCTAAATGCAAGACAATGTGAACTTTCTTCTCAAAATAATGATGATCTAACAGTGGTGCTATACTAAGCATAAATGTTTATCTGAGAAAATTCCACCAGAAATTTTCTTCTGGAGATCACCTTGAGCTCTCTGTCTGATCTTTCCAAACTTTAAGCTGCGCTTTATTTTCTTTTCTTCTTAACATCATAAAAAATGATCTTCTCTTTACAGTTTTACTTTCTCTCTGCTTCATCGGACTACCTTAAATCCAAATACGGGAGAAAATCTTTTCTGCTCACTAATTAAACTTTGCGAGTTTCATGGTTCAAAAAATCTGAGTCATTTATGGATATTATTAAAACAAAAACTATATGGTAGAAAGGGTAAAAGGAGGGTAAAGTAGACCGTCTTCTAAAAAAGAAGTAGGATGCATAGTAGTCTGAGTTGTTATAATTTTGTTAAACAGACATTATAAATGCAATAAAAAGTTAAAACTTAATATTTACAGAAATTTTCTCACTTCTTGACCTGCTAGGTGCTAAATTTCAGGGTGTCCCTTAGGCTGATGTAGAAAATATGCGGCATTTTCTTCATCAAGTTTTTATCCACTACAGATTTGTGGTGGAGGGGGACTTAGATTAATCTTGGGAAAATAAGATTAAGAAGTGAGCAGAAAACATTTTCTCCCATATTTGGATTTAAGGTAGTCCGATAAAGCAGAGAGAAAGTAAAACTTCAAAGGAAAGATCATTTTTATGATGTGAAGAAGAAAAGAAAATGAAGTAAAGCTTGAAGATTTTTCCTTTTGTGCAATCCACAAAAGGAAAAATGACATCTAAACAGAAGACATTTTTAATCTTTAATTGTCAAACTGGGAAAAAGGAGTCATTGACAGAACTGAAAAATGAAAAAGAAATAATACAACTGGTTGAGATAATGACTAAATGAAGCCACATTTTAAGGGATGTCAAGGCATATATTGATTCATTGAAATTTCTTTTCGAATTTCTGTGTGGCGTGTTTCTTAGGAGCTCTGTTTAAATACTGCTGACTATCCACATCAACACAGGAACGCATGAGACAGAAGCAGAAAGCTCTGCCTCTGAGTGCCTCAGACGTTGTGAGAGCTGCGTCCCAGGTACGCATTCATATTTCTTGGCTTTGTGTATTACCAAACCTCTCTTCCCTTAAAGCTTGAACTTTACCAGGAACTTGTTTTACATAAAAATATTTTCGTTATTTTGAAGATATTAGATACTTTACTATTGAAATTTTTCTAGCCAAAAGATGAGGATCTGAGTGGGAAATTAACACTAGGTTCACATTAGAATTATTGTAGAGGTAATTCCCTACTAGGAAATGGCCCAGGGCATCCAAATAGGTTCCTTATCAGACAATGATACAGTTAACTCCATAATATTTATACATAACCATGTCCTAAAAGACACTGGAATAAAAAGACAGAAAAAAATGGTAATATTGAGTTTGCTAAAGACAGAAGGGGCCTAAATTCAAAGATGAAAGGCAACTGTTTATCTACTTTTCTGTCCTGCGCAAAGAATAACTTGGCTACAAAATTCAGATAGTGGTAACAGAGATATAACAGATTAATAACATTTTCACTCTAATTTAGAGCTACAGAGCAAAATACATCGATTATTCAGTAGTTTGTACTTCCATTTCCATGAAGAACCACAATACCACCAAGAACCCAAGAGAGAAATGAGAGCTCATGTCAACCCCCTCTCCACCCTCCCTCAGGCTTTTCTTTTTGTCAGCATCATCATAAGGCATGATTTAAGTTTAGCAATTAAATTTGCTAAGCTTCATTCAGCCCTGATAATAGCATAACACAGACAAATGCTTTTTCTTCCTAAATGATAACATACAAATCACTATCAGATTGTCTTATGCCTATTAATCCTTAACCTAACTCAACTCCACAGTCTTGGATTATCTATTCATTCTTATCACTGTTTGAAATAATTTTTGCTTCTGCCTATCAAGCAAAGGTCAATTTCTTTTGTTTTCTGGATTTGCTTTGTAGTTTTCTGTTGTGATGACAGTTTTTCAAGTGTGTTTATTTTTAACTATGTTTCACTGTTAATTAACCATACTTGGCCAACCATCTTGTCCTGAGAGAGTAAGTGAACATATCAATAGATCTCCGTGTTGTTTCAAAAATACTGTTGTGCATTGCTGTATGTTCTCTTGAACCACCATCTTGTTTGTTTTCCATGATGACCAGCTATGCTTCCAGTTCTCTATCCTCTAAGTGTTCTGTATTCATTAGCAGCCCTCTCTTTTTACCAATTCTCTCTTTTTTTCAGACGGAGTCTCACTCTGTCACCCAGGCTGGAGTCCAGTGGCTTGATCTCAGTTCACTGAAACCTCTGCCTTCCAGGTTCAAGCGACTGCCCTGCCTTAGCCTCCCAAGTAGCTGGGATTACAGGTGCATGCCACCACACCTGGCTAATTTTTGTATTTTTAGTAGAGGTGTGGTTTCACCATGTCGGCCAGGCTGGTCTCGGACTCCTGACCTCAAGTGATCCACCTGCCTCAGCCTCCCAAAATGCTGGGATTACAGGCATGAACCATCGTGCCTGACCGCTCTTTTCACCACCTCTGTGTGATCTATTTTCAATTGCTCTGCTTAAAAATGAACTCCTTCCTGTATGGAAATTGTCTAGTATCTTAGCCAATTCAAGCTGCTTTAACAGAATACCACAGACTGAGTGGCTTGAACAATAGAAATTTATTTCTCATTCTTCTGAAGTCCCAGATCAGGGTGCCAGTGTCACTGGGTTCTGGTAAGGACCCGTTTCCCATTTTACAGAAGGCTGTCTTTATGAGGTGACTTCACATAGCAGGGAGAAAGTGTGAGCGCTAGTCCCATTCTCTTCTTATAAAGACACTAATACCGTCATGATTTCACTTTCATGACCTCATCTACCACTCCCAAAGGTTCGCTCTCAAACACCTCACTTCCAAATCCCATCACACTGGGGCTTAACATTTCAACATATGAATTTAGTGGGGACACAAATACATAGTCCATAACATGTAGCTACTAACAAATTCAAGCAATCAAATTTGCATAATTCTGAAGGTCTATTTGTGCTTAAGAACTTCACCCATATTATATCACCCATAACAATATTTCATTTTTCCAAGATGAAAAAAGACTGAACATGAATAAAAAAAAAATCAATGATAGAAATAGTGTTATGGACATGTTTTTACCTTTCTTCTGCTTTACATTGCATTTTAAAAAATTAAAACCTGAGTGTAGGATTAATTCTGATATATTTTGAAAGACAGATCTGTGTACTTCATGTGATATATTTGATGTCTCTACTAAAGTACTGGAAATCTAGGGAGAAAATTGAAAAAAAACAAAATTGTATACTGTGGAAATATTCCTATAAATTAATGAGTAATTTATATGTGGAGAATTGATGTTAAATACCCTAATTCTAATGATTTCAAGAAAAATTTTAAAAAAGGAAGAAATTGCTAGTAATAGCAGATACTGAGTATTAAATGTTCTCTATACAATTGGTTCTTTATATCACTCTACCTTATATTTAAAACATTTTTAGAAAGCAGGGGTCTTTACTCTCCTTTTATAATCGAATAAATTAAAATTCAAGAGAGACTGCCTTTTTAAAGGCCACACAGACTTTGCTGGTTGAATCTACACAAATAGAATTCAGAGGCAGACCCAAAGCCCACGTTCTTTTCTGTATTGCCTACTGTCTCCTTAAAGAGAACTAGAGAAACAGAATTTCTTATATTGGCATATATGGTGAGAGTTAATTAAGATACAAAATATGTTCAAAACATTTTTCTTCTTTGCTTAGCACATTGTTGAAAACATTTTGCATGGCCAACCTTTGCAGTTTTTAAAACATACCTGCTTCACTGAAATGTGAAACCTACTTCTTTAGATACTCTATTCAAAGGAGTTTCTACTGGGGAAATACTGGCAATTTCAATAAAGTTATTCCTTATTTAGAATTTAAGAGAGTTCCCGTGCTGAAGTTACCACTGGCACCCCTTTCTCCTCCACCTCCCATGATTGTCTACATCTTCATGGTTCCTTAATTACAGACTAGGTCGTGATACTGAATGACCTAACCAACACTGAACAAGTATTTGGCTAAAGTAAGCATTAAACAATTTCAATGCAATGACGTGAACAGTTTCATGTGCCTATGCCCTCAGCTAATTATAATACAGAGAAATTTTCCTTTGTATTTTTATAGAGACTTCTTAGTGACCAACAGAGGGATGATTCTATGGTTACCTTCATTAGTCCATTAAAATGGCTTTTTCAGGTGACTCACTAACAACTTTTCTTTTTACCTTTTCCAAAGGCAAAAAAAAAAAAAAAAAAAAAATTAAAGGTTGTATAAAACTATTTACCACATGCTTATTTTTGGAATGGCTTGAAAAACAAATTTTTAAAAAAATCGCTCAATCTCCTGTAATAATCCTTTCTACTGAAATGTAAAACATAATATGCAGCCTTGAATGAGGAGAACAAAGGGCCCATGACAAAAGTTTGTGGCCAGGCAGAGACTGTAATTAGTACTAAAAATGATAACATCAGATAATGAATAGGACCAAAACAGAGCACTTTTCATAATTTTATTTTGAATTCACAGCAATTCATAACAAGTTTAAGTCATGTTAATGATAAAAAGGAAGAAAAGAGGCACATAGGATAATAGATAATATATTTAATATGACTATGCTTAAAATAATATAGTTTAATAAACAATACTTAATACTAGTCATAAGAACTACTTAATAATTACCAAGTTATATGAACAATTGAGATTATTAAGTGATATCATGATGAATTAGCTGTATGATTTGAACCTCCCAAACACCTTATTAGAAAGGTCCTATTATTATGTCAGTTTTACTAGGAAACTGGAATTTACAAAGTTTAAATAACTGACCCAAATCCTCACAACAAACTAGTAAAAAGGCCAGTATGGGAACTCTATTCTGTCCGACACTTTAGGCTACCCTCTTGACCCATTATGTGCTACACGTCATTATAGATCTACCTGTAAACCTAACTGAAAGCTTGCATTACTGTGTAGTTTTATCTCTTGTAAAGCATGTAAGTTTTGGTAGAGCAGAAGTGGTTCTCTGAGACAACGTCCTTCACATTGTGAGTTTTCAACAGGATTTTTAGCAGTATAAAGAGAAAGGAAGAGTTTCCATTTTCTGCAGCAAAATGCATTGTTTAATATGAGAAATCAGAAGATATGAGGGAAATCATAAGATATAAGGGAAAAGTCTACACAAATGGAAAATACATACAAGTGCGCGCGCGCACACACACACACACACACGTGCACGCACGCAATGTCCTTATAAGCAAACAATGAATATAGGAGCACAAGAAATGTTTTCCCTTGTAAAGTCGAAGTTAACAGGACAGGGAAAAGTAATTAACCGGGCAAATAGAGCTAAGCCACATTACTGATTAATTTACAAAACAATTAACTTTCCACTTAAAATTCAAATTAAGATTCTGTCTGCTTTAGGCAACCAGTGTTTGCAAATTTTAATAGGGCTAGACATTAAGTGCCTTACTTAAAATCAACTTTACATGGCACTGGGTGAGAATGTTATTGCAACAAGCAGTGCATGACATTCTTGGGTTTCAGTTATTTTTTAAAGAGAAAATATCACAATATATAGTAATATGCCGGATGCACTAATATTTTTTCAATGAGAATATAAGTAAAACTAAAAGTTGTTCAAATCCTCATCTCAAATATTTATAAAGGTTTTGTACTTTCTGTAAAAATTTCAAGATGATATCTCAAAAACATCTTCTGAACACTTATTTTCCAACCGTTCAACAAGTATAGTATGTACCAGGCCCTGTGATAGACTCTGGAAACCAAGAAATATGAGACATAGTTTCTTTTCTTTGTAATTTTACATCCACAAAACTAAGGGGCTAGTGGAAGCAAGAACCGCTGAGTCAATTAACTTTGTCATTGGTTAAAGTTGTTAACCAACTATTCTTTTCACCTTGAAAAAGCATACAAGTAACCACACAGAAAGGTGAGAACGGCCACCCTTCATTCCATTGAAAAAAAGCAGCTTCCAGGGTTTTGATGCTTTTTAAACAAGATCAAACAATCGATGAAAAGCACTGCCAGGAGTCTAGAAACATTCAGCAGAGGTAAGCTGGCTGTCTCACGTTTTCACAGAACCTCCTGGTTCATGCAGCTGCTATTTCTTGTTCTTATCTTCCTTTTTCTCTGACTTTTGCTCCAGATATCTTTAGAATTGCTGCTATGGCGAGCTGTATGTGATTATCTGACTGGCTTCTGGGCGTCTTTCTCATAGTTTCAACTGGACTTTTGTTGTCTCACACTGGACAACATTCTATCTCATTCCTATGTCACTAAACTGGCTGATCCCACCCCACAAGGCCTCCTTCCGGGTCACGGGCTTGGAACAGGGAAGCACATGTTACTTTTGTACATGGCAACAGGAGGGAATATTAGACCCAGAACAGATCTAAAAGAACATCTGATGTACCCTTCATTCTGTACACGAGGGGCTCAAAAGCTCCAGGAAAGCAGGAACCATCTCTGTTCTATTCATCTTCTTGTCAAAGTACTTGTGTAGTGCCTGGCACATAGAGAGCGCTCAGTATTTATCTAATACCACGCAAATCACGCTGAAATCTCTGTGCCCAGTTCTTGATATTTCCTTGGTAACTCTGGGAAACTATGACACCATAGACAGGTAAACTAAATATTGCTTATTTATGTATTTGTCTTTTTAAAACTCTCCTAAAATAGAATATAAATGTCATGGGCCGCATGATTTTGTTTTGTTCATAAATGTATCTCCAACTACTAAAACATCACAAGGTTCACAGTAAGAGCTCAGGAAATATTTGATAAATAAAATAAGAATGTAATTTAAGAAAAATAACCTATGTACCCAGTATTGTAAAAAAAAAAAAAAAAAAAAACTCTCCTATATATAAGTTATGTAATATTTTCAGTTTATTTATTCATGTCGATACCTAAGCAGAGAAGAACCTAAAATAATACTCACCCCTTTGGTTATATCAGCCCATCCCTAAGCCTTTGAATACGACTTCTTAAAAAAGGATGAGTTCATGTCCTTTGTAGGGACATAGATGAAGCCAGAAACCATCACTCTCAGCAAACTATCGCAAGGACAAAAAACCAAACATCACATGTTTTCACTCATAGGTGGGAATTGAACAATGGGAACACTTGGACACAGGAAGGGGAACATCACACACCGGGGCCTGTTGTGGGGTGGAGGGACGGGGGAGGGATAGCATTAGGAGATATACCTAATGTAAATGACAAGTTAATGGGTGCAGCACACCAACATGGCACATGTATACATATGTAACAAACCTGCACGTTGTGCACATGTACCCTAGAACTTAAAGTATAATAATAAAAAGAGAGGTAAACTTATGTCCCATTGGGTTCATGAATTTTACTTCAGCTTTCTATAAGTTTCCTAAGTATACCCTGTAAACTGACCTTCATTTTCTCATTTATTCTACCTCATTTCTCTCTTCTCAGTATGCAAATCCCATTTTTCCACTGCTTACTATTATTAATCCAATATCCTTCCAATTACCATGGCAGATATTGATGGTCTAAGAGCCTAGGCTACCATTTTTGTTTAATAGATAATTTTACTATACCAAGGGATCATTAATTATAATAATTTTTCTCTAAGTATATTAACACAAATACAGAAAAATACAATTTAGAATAATACATAATTAATAAAAATTAATACACATATATTTTTAAATTTTAGAAAGAACTTACAGGTATATTTTATGCAAATAACTTATATGTATGTTTTATGTACTTTCTCACTGAAGTAAGATTTATTTTGCTGTTACTTTTTTAGGAGATGTTTGATGTCTTAGGGAATTTTAGTGTTTTTTTGACCATCGCTAAATTAGAATTCTTATTAGTTAATGATGTTGCTAGGAATGGGATTTCATTTGGAAGAAGCATTAAGCTACTCAAATAGCAATCTCAACTGTATCAGCCTACCTTTCTCAATTTGCCTTGTGATTTAACGTAAACTCAGAAAAGGAGAGAATTTCGACTGCACATAAGTGAACGGTAAGTTCATCAGCTAGCCACTATTGGTGGTTTCTTTGGCTTCCAAAGAAGAAGCTAACTTAAGTATAAAACTTGAATCTGTGAGTTTATGTGGAAATACTTAGAAATTTGCATGGATTACCATTTGTTCTTGTGTTTCCCTTACTTTTCAATCAAATATTGTTTCAAATTTCATGCCAGCTTGAACAACTATTATTATAATAAGCAAAACAGAAAAAGGTTACTTAAATACATGATTATTATATCAAATTTTTGATAATAGCTATCCCCTGGATAGTAACCCAGATGTGTCTATGTGTATGTGAAAAGAGGCCTACTGGGTATGATGTCATGAAAAATTGCTTTCGGATTTTGCTGCGTATTCTGCTATGTTGGTAGAATTCAGTACATGAGACTACGTTCACATAGTACAAAAATAAATAACATATAGTACAATTTTGCATATAACATCTATCTAAATTCAAATATAGTTCTTATCATTTATTTGAGATCCAGATTCCATTTAAATAATATTTATTAATTTTCTATCACATGCAAGAACTGTTACATATATTACGGTAATTAAATTAGGTTACTCCTCAACTTGGGGATGGAAAAGTCCCCTTTGGCATAGACTCTGCCATTAAAAAAGAAGTTGATGCAAGTTTTACAAAAGAAGGGAAATTTTCCTTGGGGCCATTCATAGTTGACACTCAGAAATTATAGTGGAGGAACACCTAGAATAGAACAGATTAGAAGAACAAGCAGCTGTATTTCCATACCTCCAAGCTCTGTTCCCACAGTCTATAATCTAACTACATTGAACTTCACTCATCTACACGTTTATTATTTTCTATGGCCACACTTTACCATCTTGACTCTAGGGTTGAAATCCCAACTACTATGAGCCTTTTCTGTCAGACACTGGTCATTTTAGAAAATGTAAAATCAATTAACCAAGTTCAATTCTGAAAACCTCTTGAGTCCATTTTCCATGTAGAGAGAGAGTTCACTGGTATAAATAGTTTCAGTAATTAACAGCTTGACTCAAATGTCATTCTGAAGGATTCATTAATTCATCTCTTCTTTAATTCATCAGATGTTGATTACTTAGTAACTACAGGACAGACACTGTTCAAAGTACTGGAGACCAGGGCCGGGCACTGGCTCATACCTGTAGTCCAGCACTTTAGGAGGCTGAGGTGGGCGGATCACCGAGGTCAGGAATTTGAGTTGAGACCAGCCTGACCAACATGGTGAAACCCCCGTCTCTACTAAAAATATAAAAACTAGCCGGGTGTGGTGGTGTGTGCCTGTAGTCCCAGCTACTCAGGATGCTGAGGCAGGATAATCACTTGAACCTGGGAGACGGAGGTTGCAGTGAGTCCAGATTGCACCACTGCACTCCAGCCTGGGCTACAGAGTGAAACTCTGCCCCCATCCCCCGCCAAAAAAAAAAAAAAAACAAACAAACACTGGAGACCAAACCATGAAGAAGGCACAGTACCTCCCTTGAGGAGCTTGCAGGCTAATCAGGGGAGAACTGTGGCTGCAGGCCTGACTACCATTTAGAACCAGCCTTTCAGTTGATTATTAAATCACAAGATTTGTGACAAGCTGTCGCAAACACAAATGCCTGCAGGGACTAGGGAAGAAAGAAAAAAGCATAAAGCAGGACAGGTAAAAATTGTGTTTGTTCCTCTAATGAAGCAAAAGCTAAAGAAATGCAGTTGACTTTGGTCTCATGGGAGTGGACTCTAGTGTTACTGGATCTTTCCATTCTTAACAAGTCAGAAATCTGGATTAAAAAAAAACAAAAAACTTTCTACGTTTAATGTTGTTGCCACTAGTATGGGGTTTGAACAAAACATGTGTGACAAATTTGGCTCAAGATTGGCCAGTTTCCACTTGTCAAAAACCAGTGACCTCTAGATATCAATTGCCATCAGGGAAGCTCCTTATTTGAATGGGCACTGAACCCACCCATGTTTCAGATCCTCAGTCAACAGCAGGAGAGCAGAACCTACTGCTTCCATGGAATGTTATAAGAATTAATGGCCCTGTGAAGGACTTAGATCTCCTTAGATAAAGGAACTGTGCAAGTGAACATTGTAATCAGTAATATTATGTTGCACTAGTTGACCCAAACCATGGCAGGTCAGTTCTGCATGTTACACACACTGGTGGAGAAATCAGAGCTATTCACTATCAACTTCTAGAACTTTCCTAACACACCGGTAATTTATCTGTAAATTACCTAGAAGAGTTTGTAAGTCTCTTAAAAAATGCAAATCTGATTTCTAAAACAGTCTTAATTTTAAAAAGGTAATCTTAATTATTTACCAACTGCTCATAAAATTTTTGTGGGGACTTGAAGTGCAGTTAAGTATGAGAAAAGGAGATTAGCTGATACATGCACAAGTTCTCTAACAGAACACAGCACGTCTGGTGGAGAGATGACAGTGAATGAGTCCTCCATCCTGATTTTCCCACTGCTTAATAACCCCCCCAAACAAGGAAGTGGACATAGCAAAACTGGTCTCCGTAGATTCATTTTTCCCATAACAGAGAATCTATTTTAATAAGGCTGTTTGCCAGACAAAACCCCTATTGACCTGTGGCAGCACATTGCATGCTTTCTCTTGTTTCCCCGGTTTTACCAGTGCTTAGGAAGCATGCCAGTATCAAGTGTGGGTCAGGCTAGTAGCTGGAGATATGCCCTGTTACTCATCTTTATCTTCAGTGTGCTTCTCTGAATATTGCACAACTGCCCGTGACAGAGACATATTTTAAAGAGATCGAGACTACTCAGGCTTGAACAGAAAAGAAAACCTAGCATATGTTGAACGAATAATACAATCCAAACCAGTGATTTTTTAAAAGTGTTCTCTCAAATATTATGTATAAGGGATGTAAATTAATCAAGACTGCCTTTCCCCCAGTAAAGGTCTATGAACAAGTTGGGGATAAATGTGAATAACTACATATGTAGTTATGATGGATTTCTGGGAACTCTGCCCTGATTGGAAACAGTTTTGTCTGTGTCCCAAGTTATAATATAAATGTAAATAGAAGGTGTTGGCCCTTGAATCAAACACAGGATTCTTGAGCATTTCAATTATGAGCACTTTGCAGCATTGCTCCTTTGTATATAACAACCTGAGAAACAATGGCTCTGCCCTAAGTTTAAAAAATATCAAGCCCTGGGAAGAAATTGGTCCTATAAGAACATATATATGGCTACTTTCACCTTATGATAACAGGATGGTGTCAATCACCTATTAAAAATAAGCAAGTAGGGTGGACGCAATGGCTCCCACCCATAATCCCAGCCCTTTGGGAGACCAACGCAGGAGAACTGCTTGGGCCCAAGAGTCTGAGACCAGCCTGGGCAACATGGTACAACCCTATATCTGCAAAAGATAGCAAACTTAGCAGGGTATGGGGTTGTGCACCTATGGTCCCAGCTACTCAGGAGGCTGAAGTGGGAGGATCACTTGAGCCTGGGAAGTTGATGCTGCAGTAAGCTGTGGTTGCACCACTGCACTCCGGCCTGGATGACAAAGAAAGACCCTGTCTCTAAAGAAATAAAAAAGTAAATAAACTCGGCTAGATAAAAATAATAATAATAATAATAATAAGCAAAAAAAACCCACCCAAACATCATAAGCTCTTTTGCCAGAATTTGTCCTGTAGCTCGAGATAAAAAGTACCCAGTCTTGGAAAAGATTTAAGAACTATGCTTAAGCTTGCCATCAATGTACGAACATTAAAGTAATTCAAAATTCACATGGCAAATTTGAAACAAAACTAATAAAAAGAAATCTCTGCTATTTTCTCCTACAATTACATTTTAAACTATGATAAGATTGCTATGCATAATACTCTGGCTTAGTATCTGGTCTATTCCAAACAGAATTATTCTAACAATAGCAATGTATTTTATAGTGGTCATACAGTCATGTATGATCATCAAAGGGACAATAAGAATACAGGGATAAAAACAGGACAGGTTGTGTTTCATAGATTCATTTCCGACTTTCTTACTAGTAATGGAAAAGTAATGCAGACTCACTTCATTTCCAAAACAGAGGCTTAGCATGTTTGAGTTCTTTGGTTACAAGTTCATTAAAACACCAGATTTATTATCATGATTAATACATACATATATTTGTGTATATATAGCATATATGCATATATAATTATATATCATATGTATCAAATATGTAATTATATATACATATGTATACACAGGATGATTATTAAAGTGATTGACAATTAATATTTGAATTATGTCTCTATGTAAAACTGAAGTTTGAATAACACCTTGATTTGTATCCAGTAATTTGAGTTGTAGAATTTATTCATCTAAGCTCTAGAGAAAAGGCTGCCACCTACTGAAAAATTAGGGTGCCTTGTTGGAGTCGAAGGATAGTCCTGAGAAAACTCTACTACCATTGTGGCCATTACTGTTTCTAAAAGCTACAAAATGAAAAGCGAGGTGCCATAATTATTCCCCTGGCATTTAAACAAATAAGGAGAGGGATGTACGTGAGATGGAGGGGCAAAACGTGTTTTGTGTATGGAGGGTTCACTGTAAAGTGGGGTGGGGGTTGGGGGAATCAGTCAATAACAGTACTTAGAATGACTGAGACCTACAATCTGGGAAAAAATTGGTTGGTGGACTAAAATATAAACTAGATAGAAACATTGAGATACATGGGGGGGAAATTAAAAGCTCTGATAATAGTAATCACAGAAATAAAGATGGGAGAGAGAAAGTGAGATAGAGATAGGGGCTAAAAATAGGGAGGCATTAGTAGTTCTGAAGAATGAAGGTATAGAGTTTATCTGACACCTTCCAGCCCTGTCTAGCATGTCTTTCTGTACTGCAGAGGCTCGTGAGTGACATATTTCACACGCTGCCTTTCAGGTTATTCTGGATACTATTTTGAATTCAAATATTAGTTAAACTTGCAAGAAATTTGTTTTGACCCTGAGTTACACAGAAAGAGGATGGTTTCAGCACATTCATTTTGTTGCCTTGGATGGTGACAGAGGAGCCATGTTCCTGGAGCCAGCAGCTTTGTTAATGGTTCTCTGACATGGAAAGAAGCTTCCAGATACTTCAATATTTACATCATGGCAGAAGCAGTATCTTCTGGGTTGACCAGTTTTGCTTGTGGTTTTGGGGATTATTCCTGAAGGCTGAGGCTAGTCTGTTCACTTTCCCCAATAATTCTACGAACTGTATACTTGTTTGGAAATACTTTTCTGTGGACACTAACTAGAATGGATTCATAGATCTCAGTAAAAAAAAGTTGACTAGTACAGAATGAAATACACTATGAACTGTACATTTGTTTGGAAATACTTTTCTGTGGACACTAACTAGAGTGGATTCATAGGTCTTAGTAAAAACATTGACTAGTACAGAAGGAAATTGTTGAGTTGGTTGGGATAAAAAGAGGAGAGATCTTTCCATTTTTAATATAGTATTATTGAATAGGGCTGTGAGCTTGTTTCTCACTCAGTTGTGGAATGTTAACTGATTAATCTCACAGGGATTCTTTAACCTTAAATTCTTATTAGTGGGTTTACTTTGAACATAAAAATACTCATATCCTATTAGCAGACACATTCGTTAGGATGCATCAAGATCCAAAACCTAGTCACATAGGAAACTTGATGAAGTCAAGCCAGCACGACAAAACTTCCTGATTCCTGGTGGACCCTTAACATTGGTAACAGCTTTTGCTTTGTTTATTTTGTTTCCAAAGATAATTTCAAAAGCAATTTATGGTTTTTACTGGGACTAGAGTTTCATAAAAGAACATGGCTGATAATGGGTCACCAATTTGAATGCACAATCAGCTAAAGTAGTAGGGAAAAGCCAAGTGCAGTCAGAAGCAGAAACAATGATTTAGAGCTATACTGGTCACATGAGGTGGAGGAGGTAAGAAGAATGACTTTTCACAAAATGACAAGGAATGCAAATATGCAAAAGGAAACAGATTCACTAATAGATGATTAAATAAAATGAATGCAGCATGTGCTATAAAATTTAAGGTAAACAATAATTATAGGTCTATTGAAAGAAAAATAAACAGAATGCTGAGAAATGCATTGAGCTGCAGGACTGAGCACAGCCAGTCCCAGCAGAGCCAGTAAGTCCAGCAGATCCAGTAAGATACAAAAGGCCAGGCATGATGGCTCATGCCTGTCATTCCAGTACTTTGGGAGGCAGAGGTGGGGGGATCACCAGAGGTCAGGACTTCGAGATCCACCTGACCAACGTGGTGAAACCTTGTCACTACTGAAAATACAAAAATTAGCTGGGCATAGTGGTACGTGCCTGTAGTCCCAGCTACTCAAGAGCCTGAGGCAGGAAAATTGCTTGAACTCAGGAGGCAGAGGTTACAGTGAGCCAAGAGTGCGCCACTGCACTCCAGCCTGGGTGACAGAGTGAGACTCTGTCTCCAAAAAAAAAAAAAAAAAAGTACAAAAGGATTCAGAGATAATACAGGGAGGTGTTATTTTTTATCTTCCATCTCTCAATTAATAAAGATTTGAGCAAATACATAAGCCACGACCACAGTTTAGCAAGGAGGAGCCTGAAGATAGCAGCAGAAACCCCAAAGTGATTAAGTGAAATGAGAACAGCATGAGATTCAGCATGGAGAAAGTTTGCTTAATTCTACCAGGTTTAAATTCCTGCCAGTTCCTCAAGGAGGAGGAAATGAAGAAGGATTCAGTGTTCCTCTAGGTATCCTTTACAGGGCTGTATTCGATATAAACATGTTTTATTGCAGGCAATAGAGGAAATCACCATTTGATTAGGGTGGAGAGCAGATTCTATGCCATCAGTGCCTTGAACATTGTTACAAGTATGGTCTTCACGTGTTGAGTTACCTCTACTTGCTTTATAGAAACGAAATTTCCTCTAACATACCATAGATGTAGGTTGAAAATGTACAGTTACATAGCCCCATCACTCTGAACTCTACGTTTCTATATCTCATTCATCTCATTCAATACGATGGCTCAATTATCTCCCTGGGTCCCTGCTCTTGTTATGAGATTATGAGAATAGTATGTAATTACCTTTAGGAGAAACATAATGTTTTAATTCACTCTACAAAAAGGATTCTTTGTTAATAAAAACATAGATGCATTTTACTATCACTACTATTACCACGAGTTAATGTCAATGGCTACTGTTTATTAAGAACTTACTTTGTGACAGTCATTATAATCCATTAGTGTATATTATCATAATTGGTTAACACACCTCCACGTGGTAAGTAAGTTTATTATTAGCTCCACTTACATATGAGGAAACTGAAGCTTAGTGAATTTAAGAAACTTGCTCGAGGCTACACAGCTTGTCAGTGGTGCACATGATTTGAACCCAGTGAATCATTCCTTTCATTGACTACTTTGTTCTTCCAGAGGAAGCAGTAATGTAGAAGTAATTCAAAGTATTATTGCTTAATCAATGACTAATCTCCTGAACCAACTTTCACGTATTAAACACAGGTAGATATATAGATGTCATTTCATATAGCTATGTTTGAATCTTGGAAAGAAATATAAATATCCCATTTCATCCTCATAATAGCTATTGAGGAGGATATAATAGGTTTTATCATCTAAAATTTATAATGGGATAATTGAAACTAAAAGATATATGATCTGTCTGAAATCACACAGCTAATATTTGGCAAAGCTTGAGTCTTCTAAATTTAGACTTTTTTTCCCCCCAATCCATAAGGTTTACCCAAGATAGTCTTCCAGTAAAACTTTGCTCACCTCTCTCAATCCCTGATTGCTGACCTCCTGAGATATTTTTAAATCACGAAACACTTTCAAACTGATTAGCTAGTATTTATAAACTAGTGAGCACTAACCACCTCAGAAAGGAATTTGAGACTTGTGTTAAACAAGGAAATGATCAGGTCATTGCCATCAATGTGGCCCCTATGATGACAGCAGTATTTAGAAAAGTATATTTCAAATGTTTATTAAAGTCATAGAGAAGAATGATGTACTTTACATTCCATCTCATTTGTCAAGAGTGATTATGATCTGAGCTTTGCAAATCAAGGTCATTGATGAAATGGAGGAAGTAATCGATGTGAAAAATATTCTGCATGTTTATGTGATCAAACACCAAAAGTTCATGGTTTTACTTTTCAAAATGAGCTTCTGCATATGGCCAGAAGTGTACAGTACAGTGGTGTGCCGATGGTAAGGATGAGGGGAGGTGCCAGGGACATATCAGGGACATACGTGCCTGGGGAGTGAAAGGAAATACCTTTCTGAATTACCAACTTTCTCAAAAATTGAGGAGAAATAAAACTAAAAGACTGAACTGGTGCTATAAGATACTCATTAGAGTATTGAAACAAACACATGACATTAGAATGAAAAAATATTGCATCAATTACAGCAAAATAAGACATGGGATTTCTAGGAGATTTCATGACTGAACTGAAGGTCTGGCTAAGGATTCACCTGCCATCTTTCAGGGACATGTCTTTCTTTGCTTTTGGGAGCTATCACTCTAGAAGCTGAGAACTAATTTAGGGAAAATATGGAAAAGACTTTAGTAGAGAATGAAGCTTTAGTTTTCTTTCAATAAAGTCAGTGAACCAGGACATGAAAATTGCTGCGAAGATTTAATGTGTCAATCTAAAGGAAAAACTGAGGCCAAATTAATATAAGTAGAGAGTTTATTTGGGCCACATTTGAGGACTGCAACCTGAGAGGACAGATGCAAATTGCCTGGAATATAGACTCTGATTAGAAGCACTCAGAAGTGAGTTTTAAAAATTTTCATATTTATGTGTTTTTTTGAGACAGAGTCTTGCTCTGTCACTCAGGCTGAGGCGCAGTGGTGCAATCTTGGCTCACTGCAACCTCCCAGGTTCAAGCAATTCTCATGCCTTAACCACGCGAGTAGCTGGGATTACAGGCAGGCACCACCTCGCCTGGCTAATTTTTGTATTTTAGTAGAGATGGACTTTCACCATGCTGGCCAGGCATATCTTAAACTCCTGGCCTCAACTGATCCACCAACCTTGGTCACCCAAAGTGTAGGGATTACAGGCGTGAGTCACCGCACGTGGCCCAAGTACATTTTTAAAAGAAAAGAAGAGGCAATTCCTACATTCCTATATGTATATTTTTTTTTGACAGAGTCTTGCTCCGTCACCAGGCTGAAGTGCAATGGTGGCATCTCGGCTCACTGCAACCTCTGCCTCCCAGGATCAAGCAATTCTCCTGCCTCAGCCTCCCAAGTAGCTGGGACTACAGGTGTGTGCCACCAAACCCGGTTAAATTTTGCATTTTTAGTAGAGACAGGGTTTTACCATGTTGGCCAGGATGGTCTCAATCTCCTGACCTTGTGATATGCCCCAATTGGCCTCCCAAAGTGCTGGGATTACAGGCATGAGCCACCATGCCCATCCCCTAAATTGTTTACCAAGAATTTACATTAAAATGACAGAAGCGATTGATTGACTATATATTGTTCTTTGTCTCACAAATTCCAGGAACATGACAATAACAGACAGGACAGCCAGTCAGGAACAAAACGACTTTAAATAATTGTCCCTGAGCATGGGCGATGAGGGAGAAAAACCTGACTGAGGTCCCATCCTCATGTCTCTCTGGGTCTAATAAATTTCACATACCTCACATAAGCCAGACTACTCTCAGCGGTTTTGCTTTTCTTGTAAGCATCTCTCTCAGATCAGGGACTTTTTGATGTTATGGTGTTCTCTGAGACTCCCAATGACTCCAAAGTCTTTAACCTTTCCAGCTAATATTAGAAGAATCTGAAGACACAGCATTAAAAACTCAAAGGAAAAAAAAAAAGAACACTTACCATTGGTTTATTCATTAAGTTCAGATTTTCAGGACCCAACTGGATAGAGCAGATGGCAAATGGAGGTTTCACTCATTTACCACTGCTGAACTACCAGAAGCTGAATGGAGTTATGGCTTATGAAAAACTGCTTAACTATTTTGTGAACCCAAACCCTCAACTTTAGAAAAATTCAGTCTTTAATGCATACATACCTAAGAGCATGTCTAAATTGTGAAGCATCTGTGTGACTATAATTCTTTTTCTTTTTTCTTTCTTTCTTTTTTTTTTTTTTTTTTTTTGATACAGAGTCTCGCTCTGTCACCCAGACTGAAGAGCAGTGGCATGATCTCGGCTCACTGCAAGCTCTGTTCCACCTCCCAGGTTCACGCCATTCTCCTGCCTCAGCCTCCTGAGTAGCTGGGACTACAGGCACCCACCACCACACCCAGCTGATTTTTTTTTTTTGTATATATATATATATTTTTGTATTTTTAGTAGAGATGGGGTTTCACCATGTTAGCCAGGATGGTCTCGATCTCCTGACCTGGTGATCTGCCCACCTCGGCCTCCCAAAGTGCTGGGATTACAGGCATGAGTCACCGCACCTGGCCCTGTGTAACTATATTTCTAAATAAACTGAGCAGAGAGAAAATTTTGACCAAGTAAAAACATCCACACAACGTTAGAGATATGTAAATTGATACAAACTTATCTTGAAACTTCAGTAAATGCTTTCACTCTAGTTTGCTGCATGAGAATACATTGACTTTTCTGCAACTACTGGTATGAAACACGACAATCTCTGCCAGCGCTGTCCCTCTTGATTGAACTGATAGGCCTAAGCTGAATGCACTCAAGGTTCTCTAGAAAGACTCCAGGAAATAAAAGTTACAGCTCTGACTTGATTAGTAATAAACACTGACTAGAAGACTCCCTGTTTTTATATAAGTGATGGTGACAATGGCCATATTTGTTTTGGAGCTGATCATATTTTAATTTTTTAAAGAAAGTACTATTCAACCAAATAATAAAGTAGTCACAGGACCTACACAAATAGTTTTCTGATCATGTGAGCATTGCTGATCTTAAGATACATTTTGTTCTTAGATACAGTTTGTTCATGACCTTGTCTCTGCCAAGAATGGAATTAAATTATGAAGCTCCTACTGTAGAATAACAACTTTTCCAAACACTTGTTCAACTAATTATCACACCTACACCAAGATCTAAAGAGTATAATAATCATCAAAAAGGTAAGAAAAATTAAGGTTAAGTAGCCTATGCAAGTTAAAACATCTAGAAAGACGTGATTTAAAATGGGGTCTTTTAACTCCTAATACAGAGAGTCATCTTTTGGGGGGGCATCTTCAACTGAAATAAACATCAAATCTATGATATGAGTTCCGGACAAACCTCTATTTATCACTTGTTGTCACTTAGCATCACTTTGTTTAATCAAAACTGCATCTAATAGTTGTATTTAACATATTATTTTCTATTACACTCAGTATATGAGTGCTTAGTAAGTGTACCTGGCTATGCAAGTTTATTATAAGAAAGTATGGAATACATAGTTTATGCATATCTTTATGTAAATTGTAGAGGTTAAATATCCTGTTATGTAAATATTTAGCAGCCTCTTGGTGCTTAAATTCTCTCTCAAATGGGAAAATTCTCTCTCAAAAGATTCTATGAAGGAATTCTGATAGATGATTATGCACTCTTTGAGAACACTATTTTTTAAATTTGCTGTGCTCCTAATTAAGCTCAATTTATCAAAACTCCCTTAACTAGGAAGATAAATAGTGAAACTAACTGCCATAATAATAGCTAGTTCCTTCTAAATTTCTTGAGACTTCATGCATATTTCCACATCTTTATTTAATATATATAAAATTTGTGTGGAGGAGAAAACCTTTATTATCTTGTTGTACTTAATATAATATTACTAATAATATTTACAGACAGAAAGGAGATGCCTTAGTTTTGAAAGAGCATTTTTCAAGAGCACATACTAAACATGTGTTCAGAAAATAGCTTCAGAGAAATTATGATGATGGTTAAATATTTAGATTATTCTCTTCCTGTTTACTATAATACCTTCTGCTTTTCCTGTAATTAAGTAGTGATGCTTGCCCTGCATAATTACTAAAAAGTTTTTTCTTAATGAAGGCATTTAATTTTAAGCCACATTAAGAATTATCTTCATACAGGCTTTACTATGTGTTATGTGATAAATCTTCAAAAATATATTCTATTCCTCACCCTGTTTTTTTTCAGAACAGCAATTCATTTTTCAAACCAAAACACATAAAGATGACTGACAGAAAAAATACCCTAAAAAAACAGAATTGAAGATTGTTAGAAAAATGAATATTTGGTTTAACTAAGTAGGATCATCAAGTTTGTTACAGAAATAATGTCAGTAGGAGACACTCTCAAAGTTCTAATGCCTGATAGGTACCCTACTAAGCATCTATTCATTTGCTTATTCTCTTACCTGCTACATGCACAGAAGACAAATTGGTATTTTCACTTAAGTGATTCTGGATGAGTAAACCCAATAAAAAGAAAAAAAGTCAATGATTGGCATATATCTGCAAATTTACAAATGTCCACACATGCACCTGTAACATACACTGCACTTCCCATGTTCTTCCAAATTGGAAACAATAATATGTGTTATTTTATGCAAATAATTTTCAGCTGGAACAAGTAGGCCACAATAATTAATTACTTAACTATTTTCACTTTGCTAAAGCTGTCCTTAACAAGTGGTCTATTGCATTCAATAAAATTGTAGTGAACTTTTATCTCTCTTTGACCTTTTAGTGGAAATGAAAAATAACATATAAATAAGTAAATATTGAAATTATCCTAGGGATATGTTATATTCAAAAAGTTGCCGTTTGCTGGTCTATTTAACAATCCTGTACTTCTTTGAGCGACTGCAAATATGTGTTTGTGAATAACCCTATATATATGGAATGGAAAATATTGTCAGCCATGGTGTCACCTTCCTGTTTACACTGGCACAATTTATCACCAATTGATTTTTGTTTACTACCCCTAGATTTGACCTTAGAATTCTTTTCAAAACAATTCTCTAGGGATCAATTACTTTGTGTTTTAAAATCTATTTTCCCTGTAAATGCTAAGAGAGCTGAGAACTATCATTCATGGTGAAATAGTCCAGTCATAGGGAAAAGGTAGAGCAAGTACCTTATAGCCACAGACCTTGCTGGCGAACTCTTATGGGTTGTTGAGAAGGCTAAAGCTACTTCATCTGGGATGCTAATCAACCATGTTGACTTCTGTTTAACCCCAGTTCTGGGAATGCCTCTAAGATTTCTACTTTCACGTATTTAGCAAATCCTGACCTGAAGTCAAAACAACCTTTTTTTTTTTTTTCCTCTTGAGATAGGGTCTTGCTCTTTTGCCCAGGCTGGAGGGCAGTGGTGTGATCATGGCTCACTGCAGCCTCAAGCAGTTCTCTCGCCTCAGCTTCCCAAAGTGTTGGGATTATGGACCTGAGCCACCGCATCCAGCAAGAACTTTGATGTTATCATAAACAGGTACTCACCATAAATCTTGACCCTAGGCAAATTCCGTAAGGTATAGAAGCCCTGAAGGTAGAGAGTAACAATGCAGGGATCTCCTATATGGTCTCTCAGCCGCCTGAAACATGGCTTCTGTTCCTAAGTGTCTATTAATTGTTCTTTCTGAGATATTGGATTTGTCAGCCTCTTTTTTCTGCCTCTCAGCTTCCTTGGCCTTTAGAGGTAGTTTTGCCTAGACCTGCAAAGCAACGGCTATGATTTGGGAGTAGGTAGATATCAAATAGGGAATTTATTGAGGTGTGCACAATAGTTCCAGAGCTTAGCTCTGAAAAGAAGATTGAGTTATATTTAATGAAGAAACCAATCTGTTTTGTTTGTTTGTTTGCTTATTTTTGTAGAGTCGGCGTCTTGCTCTGTTCCCCAGGCTGGAGTGCAGTGGCCTGATCTCTGCTCACTGCAACCTCTGCCTCCCGGGTTCAAGCAATTCTTCTGCCTCAGCCTGCCGAGTAGCTGGGACTGCAGGCGCGCACCGCCATGCCTGGCTAATTTTTTAGTAGAGACGGGGTTTCACTGTGTTGCCCAGGCTGGTCTGGTGAGCTCAGGCAATCCGCCCACCTCGGCCTCCCAAGTGCTAGGATTACAGGCGTGAGTCACCGCGGCCGGCCCCAATCTGTTTTTTAATCTTTTTTTTTTTTTTTTTGAGATGGAGTCTCGCTCTGTCACCCAGGCTGGAGTGCAGGGTCGTGATCTCAGCTCACTGCAAGCTCCATCTTCCAGGTTCCCGCCATTCCCCTGCCTCAGCCTCCGGAGTACCTGGGACTACAGGCGCCCACCACCACGCCCAGCTAATTTTTTGTATTTTTAGTAGAGACGGGATTTCACCGTGTTAGCCAGGATGGTCTCAATCTCCTGACCTCGTGATTTGCCCGCCTCAGCCTCCCAAAGTGCTGGGATTACAGGCTTGAGCCACCGCGCCCAACCTGTTTTTTAATCTTAACGCTGTCCTCAAGATTCTGAACATTACCATGCCTCAAAGCATTGGCATAAGCATTTTCTTGTCATAACTGTTGGTATTTATTCAGTTCCCACTGTGTCCACACAGGTACTGTGGCCACACAACTGTTATCTCTAACACTTGCAACGATGCCTCAAGACAGCATACATATTATCCTACTTTTACGAATGAAGAAAGGTAGGTGGGACTCTATTCTCTTTTTACTATACCCATCATTTTGCATTGGTGAATAATAAAAAATATTGAAAGGAAAACACATATCAGGGACCACTAGTTATTTGGATGATTGTCATCTTTAACCTATGTCTAGTTTGATCCATTTTGTCAAATTTACATTTTAGAAAATATTGAGCTTAATGGACAGAGAGTTACAATTCTCACCTCCTAGGGTAAAAGAAGCCATCTGTTTATAGGTCCTCATGTCCTCAACCACAGGGAGGAGGACATGACTGACCCACCAAGGCAAAACTGATCATTTTAAGGAACAGAGAGCTCATAAGGTTAGCACACCTTACCCTGCTTAATGTGGCACATTTAAGCATATTAAAACCAAATAAAGAAGTCATGGGCATTAACCCATTTTTAATTAATAGTTGTTAAAACTTAAGTTAGCCAAGTTATGCTTCTATCAGCTTGTTTCCAGAGCATATTATGTTAAATCCTATTTTAAAAATGATAAATTACATTCTGAAGTTGTATAAGAAATAGAGGAAAGTAGGGCAGATGAATTCTAAGTATAGTCCTAATTTATAATCTATGATTATTTTACTTAGTTTCTCATATTCTTACCCACTTGAAAAAAATTGGTTTTGCCCACAGCGAAAACATTTCACACTAAAGGAACAAGGACTGAATCTACATAAGTTTATAAGCAGGAATATGTTGTTTTTCTACTTGTCAACCCCAGAGTCCCCCATAGGAGTCTCTCCTTTTTCCTTTTTAAGCCAAGTACTTAATTATGGCCTTGTAATTACTTATTCTTGTCAATTCACATCAAAACAACATAGCTACAAGGGATTTGTTTCTTGATTTTAGAACTCGGTTAAACAGAGTCCATTCATGAGCTCCCAATCCTGCTGAGTGTTCTTTCACGTCCTGACACATAATTAGTATCAAACAATTTTTTCTAACCTGGAATGTGATTTTGGTGCATCGAATCCATCAACATTGCTCATGAAAATAGATGAACAATTAAGGCCACTAAAAAATGACTCAAGCTTTAGGGTCTTTAAATGGTTGTATTTTTCTGAATACATTCATTTCGCAGGTAAGCGGTCAAGGTTAATAACTGAGTGACGTGGAAAGAGCACAGATCTACAGAATTAGTCCGAGATCTTGCATTGATTACTTTTAGCAATAAGAAGCCATTATGTACTCAGATCTGTCTGAATTGAGTGCTGATGGTACAAGGTAACCTCAAAAACAAAACAAAACAAACAAACAAACCCACCTGAGCAGCCACTTAGTGTGTTGTGTGAGATTTGTTTTGTTTCCTTCATCCTTTTAGTAAACCTGTGATATACAGGGATGCCATGGTTTAGGTCGGATCCTGGTATTTATAGACGTTTCAATGGCCAGCAGTGGGAAAATTGCCTTATAAATTTCCTAGGACAAAAAATATGCCTTAAATATTTAAAGTGCTTTCCTAAAATTGGAGACTTGAGTCAGCTGTTGAGAGTAAATAGGTCCCTTCTTTGTAGCGATTGTGGTGGGGTGAGGATGCAGTAAAGCTTGAATGGGAATTTAGTTAGATAAAAGTAAAACTCGCGATCCGCCCAACTCGGCCTCCTAAAGTGCTGGGATTACAGGCATGAGCCAACGAGTTTGAGACCAGCCTGGCCAATATGGGGAAACCCTGCCTCTACTAAAAACACAAAAATTAGCCAGGCGTGGTAGCGGGCGCCTGTAATCCCAGTTACTCGGAAGGCTGAAGCAGGAGAATTGCTTGAACCCGGGAAGCGGAGGTTGCAGTAAGCCAAGATCGCGCCACTGCACTCCAGTCTGGGCGACAGAGCAAGATTCCATTAAAAAAAAAAAAAAAAAAAAAAGTAAAGATTGTATTGTGAAATTGAGATTCCATAAACAAGAGCAAAATTGCTTCTAAAAATAATGTAAAAAATTATCAATTTTGAAATGAATGAGGTTGTGTTCCAATATTGTGTTTGTTTCCTCTAGAAAACTGTTAGGGACAAGCTGCCCCAGGAACCCCCCACCCCCTCAATGCAGCTGACACTTACCCTGAATACTTTGCAGCTGCATTCCTGAACCTTTATCTAGGCGCCACCAGCAAGGTCACTAGACTTGCTACGCTGAAGCCCTCCGCGCCGCACGGGGGAGGTCATGAGAAACCTGGATAAACCTACATTACACCCTCTTGTAAATTCCTGTTTTCACAATATATTGTAAGCCGGTCAGGAGATGATACGTGGTGAAGTTAACCAACAAACAACTCCAGGGTCTCTCTCCCCCATATAAACCCCTCATTTTGTAAGCTCAGGGCGGTCTCTGTGGTAGAGCAACCCGGCAGGTTAATACACTACTGACCTGACCTTGGGTCTCTCATCTTTTCTCTCGGCTAACCTTGCAAAAAGCTGTTTTGTTCATGTCTAAGGTTTAAGGGAAGTTGAGACTTTACATTGTACAGAAAAGACATGCTCAGGGTCAGCTCGTTATGGGAAAGAGCTGGCTGTTAACAACAGAACTGTAGATTAGAGCGGAAAGAAGAAGGCTGAGGGGGCTTCTCGAGGCTGGGCATATTAACTCTAGGACTTGCTGTTTTGTTTATTGGTTTTACTGTTTTGCAATTTCTATCTGATATCCCAATACACACAAACACGTTCTGTTCTTAGTTGTGTAGAGGTGGTATTAAAATACTGCGTGTGCTTATAAGGAGGGTGTGTCAAGTTCTGTGGGCTTGCTTCTGTTTGAAGGAAGTTGATCCAAGATGATGAAGCTGTATTTAAGAAAATCTGATTTCTCTTCTGAAGCTAGACAGTGGGCAGTGGGATTTGGTATAGACTGGAACTTCTAGAGTTGAGCAGGACTCCAAAACCATTGAAATTTAGGTTTGAAAGAAGTGTCTAATTATTCAAAACTGAATGTAGCCTTATAAATATAAAAACTAAGGTTTAGAGGCAAGAAAGCTAGTAAGTGACACAGAAGTAATATTCTTATTTCAAATCTTAATTGTTAAGTTTGGTTCAGATCATGATAAACTAGCTTACAGCAGAACAATCCTCCCATTAAGAAAAATTTTATCATCTCTATTAGGGAAAACAAAAACCCATTTGAAGGCACAGGAGAGAAACCAAGACAGCTAGGACTTGAGTGCCTAATATCCTACAGAGAAGACACACTCACTAGAGTGAGCTTAATCTTCTGCAACACATTTCTGCTCAAGTCATTTGATAGTTTGTAAGAGGGGTGGATGGAAAGGCAGAGAAGTCAAGCTAAAGCTGATGCTAAAAGGCAAAAACACTGAGAAGAGATTTTGGCAGTCATTGAGGTTGGAAACTTCATTCATATTCAGCATTACCAAAGTGGCTAGTAATTGAGAATCCAAGATCCTGAAAAGAAAAGTAACACAGAGAAGTGAGCTCCATGGTTGAGCCACTTTCCCCTCAAGGCATTAATTCATTCAGATGTGGTTCAAACCAAGAGCTGGAGAAGCTTAGTACAACAGCTGCTCCTAAGAGACTGGAAAGCTACACAGAACTGTGGGCAGTTCTCAGTGCTGGATAAACACTGGTTTTCAGTGTGGAGGGTCTCCAGTAAACAAGTCAGGCTTTCAGCTGGTGCTCCTGAAAAACTACATTCTAAAAGTTGAGACAGAACATATGAGATCTTACAAAGGCTGCAAGTCACCCTTAGATCAGCTCAAACACAGAAAGTATTAATGTAATATTCATCTACCTGCCTACCAAAAACTAAAAGGAATCATCTAGAGAAAATAACATCAATGAAAACCCTCTACAAAATTTTGTATTAAATCACAAATGTCAGTAGATTAAAAATGTGACAAAGGAAAAAGAAAAGAAAAGATAATAGAAACCCTCACAGGTGGTCCATTCACTAATATGGAAACCGGACAATGATATTGCAAAAATGTCATTCTCTTATATGAATTTAGATGTACATTTGTTGTCACTATTATTTAGAGACAAGGTCTTTAGAGACCAAGACTGGTCCCAAACCTCTTGAGCTCAAGTGATCCTTCTGCCTCAGCCTCCTGAGTAGCTGAGACTGCAGGAATACACTATTGTGCTGGCTTAGATGTAAATTTTTTACTTTTATTTTTTTGAGACAGAGTCTCGCTCTATTGCCCAGGCTGGAGCGAAATGTTATAATCATGGCTTACTGCACCCTCAAACTCTCGAGCATAAGCAAGATGTAAATTTTTAAACCAAATGTTAGAAAATTAAAACTTGCAATGTTAAAAACTTAATGTATCACAAATTGTGTTTATTTGAGGAATGCAAATTTTGTTTAAATATTTTTTTAAATAATTATATTTTCTACATGAAGGAAAATAGGAAGTAGCCTAAGATATTCTCAGTAGGTACAGTAAGTACGTTTTGCAAACTTTAACCCTCATTTTCCAAAAAAAAAAAAGCAAACCAAAAAAAGCAAACAGAAAACAACAGAGAATTATCTTAATCTGATAGAAGATATTTACAAAAAGCATAAAGCAAACCTTTTTCTCAATGGTGATATACAGAAGTCCTTTACTTTTTAGTCTGAGAAAGAATTAAGAAGTTTAAAATTAGTTCTACTATTTAATTTTGTGCTAGCAGCTCTATCCAGTGTAATAACTCAAGGAGAAAAAAGAGCATAAGAACTTATCAGGAGTAAATAACACAAACATTATTCAAAGCAATCTGGCTGCATATGAAAGTAATCCAAAAAAACCATGCTGATAAACTATTAGAACTAATAAATGAACTCAAAGAAGTTACTGAATACAGGGCAAGCATGGTTGTTCATGCCTGTATTCAGTAAATCTCAGCACTTTGGGAGGCTGAGATGGGAGGATCGCTTGAGACCAGGAGTTGACCAGCCTGAGTAATATAGCAAGACCCTGTCTCTACAAAAAAATTAAAACATTAGCTGGGCATGGTGGTGTGTACCTGTAGTCTCAGCTATTTGAGAGGCTGAGCTGGGAAGATCACTTGAGTCCAGCGGTTTGGGACTTCACTGAGCTGTGATTACGTCTTTGCATTCTTGCCTGGGCAACAGAGAGAGACTCTCTGTTGGAAAAAAAAAAAGAAGAAGAAGGAAAAGAAAGGTTACTGAATACAATTAATACAAAATTAATGTATTCCTTTATATTAGCAATAAAATTTAAGGAAATGAAATAAAAACATCTTTACAATTATATTTAAGCAAATATATAACCATGAATTTGATTTTAAAAAAAACTAAATAAATGCAGCATGCATTTATGTTGTATGTTGATTGGAAGATGCAATACTGTTAAAATGCCAGTTCTTCTCAACTGATCTATAGATCCAGTATCATCTCAATAAAAATCTCATAAAAATATTTTTTAGAAACTGTCAGGTTGATTCTAAAATTTGTATGCAAATTCAAAGGACAAAAAATAGCTAAGACAACATGAAGAAGAATCAAGCCACAATACTTAAAATATAGGATATCAATACTTTTTATAGAACTAGAGTAATTAGAGTAATGAAGGTATTGCTACGATGGTAGATAAATTGACCAATAAAAAGTGAGTCCAGAAGGAACTAATATACATGAATATTTGATTCATAACAAAGGTTTCACTGCAGAGTAGTGGAGAATGAATGGTTTTTCAGTAAATGATGTTGGTACAAAGTGCATACTCATAGGGAAAAAATTGGAACTTGTCTCCCTATATTACACTATGGAAAAAAGTAAGTTCAGGTGTACTCCAATTTTAAGGACACTAAAACACTAAAACTTCTAGAATACAAAAGAGACTAATTTCAGGGCTTTAGAAGTAAGCAGCAATTTTTAAAAGACCAAAATAAGAATTAATATAAAGTAAGAAAATAAAAATGGACCGTCTTATAATTAAGAACTTAAAAATACTAATAAATTAGTGAAAAAGCAAACCTCAGATCACAAAAGATATTTGCAGTGTGTAAAAAAAATACATATATATCTATAACATATATATATTATGAGAGAGTAAAAAAATCACACAAAAAATCAGCAGGAACTTGAACAAACACTTCACAAAAGAGAATATCTAAAATAGTCAAAATACTAAAGAAAAAGGCAGTCAACCTCATTGGTAATCACAGAAATGCAAAGTAAAGCCATGTAGACCTACAACAGATGCACCAGAATGACTGAAATTAAAACAAGAAGAAGCCATGTCTAGTGTCACACACCTGTAGTCCCAAGTACTCTGGATGTTGAGGCAGTTCCTCATCTCAAAAAAGACAAAAAAATTAAAAAAATGTTTTTAAATAGTGAGAAGAGCAAGTATTGCTGAGCATGTGATGTGCACAACTAGATCTCTCCTATACTTCCAGGAGAGTATAAATTGACCACACTCTACAAAAGTATATGTCAGTATTTACTAAAGCTGAATGTTAGCATGCCCAGTATTTCAGAAACTCTCCCAAGTATATACTCAATAGAAATGTGAACACAGATGTCCCTAAGATATACACAATAATATTCATAACAGCACCATTTGCCATAGTTATAAAAAAATGGAAACCGCCTAAATGCCTATCAAACCCGAATACATAAATAAAATGGTTATATTAGGTTGGTGCAGAAGTAATTGTGGTTTTCACAATTAAGAGTAATGGTGAAAATGCGATTACTTTTGTACTAACCGAATACATACAATCATATGTATAATTCAGCAATGAAAATGATCAAACCACATGCATGAATCTTACTAACATAATTTTGAACAAAACATAGGCATCAATGAGTACGTACACTATATAAAGTACAAACATAGGTAAAATTGATGGTAAAAGGCATGGCCCTGGTTAGCTTTGAAAAGCAGAGACCTATAGTTACTGAGAGGGTGTTTCTAGAGGGCTGACAATGTCCTGTTGCTGACAAGATCTGATTACACAAGTGTGTCTACTTTTGATGATTCTCCAATCTGTAGTGTGCATATTTTCACCTTTCTCTTATTCTATAATACTTGCATAAAGAAATTTGCTTAAAATAATTAAAACCACAATGTGGTGTGTGCTATAATTCCTTCCACAAAGAGCAATCAGTATGTTCTCGTCCAGTAAAAACCTGCACAAGGAACATAGGGACACTGAATTGCGGGTTTAACTCTGCATGGAGATGTCTGGGAGTGATATGGTTTTGATCTGTGTCCCCAGCAAATCTTCTGTCGAATTCTAACCCCCAGTGTTGGAGGTGATGCCTGGTGGGAGGTGATTGAATCATGGGGCAGAATGCTCATGAATGGGTTAGCGGCTTCCACTGGCGCTACTGAATGGGTTAGTTGGTGCTCGTGAATGGGTTAGCGCCATCCACTGGCGCCAGCCCACTGTTCTCCTGAAAGTGAGTGAGTGAGTTATCATGAGATGTGGTTGTTTAAAAGTGCATAGCTGAGCCAGGAGAATGGCGGGAACCCGGGAGGCGGAGCTTGCAGTGAGCCGAGATCGCGCCACTGCACTCCAGCCAGGGCGACAGAGCGAGACTCCGTCTCAAAAACAAACAAACAAACAAACAAACAAACAAACAAAAAGTGCATAGCACACGCCCCTTCTCCTGCTCCTGTCATGTAAGATGCCGGCTCCCACTTTTTCTTCCACCATGAGTAAAACCTCCCTGAGCCCTTTTCAGAAGCAACTGCTGCCATGCCTCCTGTACAGCCTGCAAAACCATGAGCCAATTAAACCTCCTTTTCTTTATAAATCTCCCTGTCTTGGGTATTTCTTCATAGCAGTGTGAGAACGAATTAATACCGAGAGACACTTAGATAATGCTTTAGGTAGGATTCTGGAAATAAATAGATATTTTCTCGGCACAAAGAGAGGACTGTGTAAAGAAACAGCATGCATTAAGAAACTTTCCAAGACTAAAAATTCTGGGAATGTAGCGCCTTCCTGCAATTGCTGAATTAATTGTTAAAGTTCTTGCCTTTTGAAGGTCTTTCCTCCATTTTATCAATCTATGGAAGCGAAATGCAGTAAAAGATAATCTACTCCTCACGGGGCTGATTATCCATGGCCTCCCTCCTGCTGACCATCGACTAGACATGTGGCTACTCATTATCCCCAGAAGGAGGGCTCAGGGAAGGAAGGGGAAAAAGTCAAATTAGTTAATTAAGTAGCTCTGGCCAAAGATTGGGTAGTGGGAAGAGGTTGAAACTAATGACTAAAATAAGTCTGTTAGATTTAATGAAACTCTTAGTTTTGGCTTCCCCTGACTATATGGAGAAATGAGAATTAGACTTTAATTTGCTTTTTAATGGTGTCCCATCTGACACAAGCTCTTATGCACTTAATTCAACAATTAAAAGTTTTAATGTATAGAAGATGCTAAGGAAAACAGTGCCCATTTAAACTTGTCATTGATGCCCTGAACCAATGCAAATTACAGTAACAAAAACTACACTTAGAAGTCATCTTTTGAACAGTAAACTTTGTTATTTTACTGAAATGCAGTGAAATAATGACATTTGCTTTCTGTAGTCAATGACATTACATTTTTTCAAACTAAATGTCACTAATTTTTATTTTCAAATTATGAAACATTTACCAGTTTAAAAAATAATAAACAATGTCTTTTTTCATTAGAATTGTCCCTTAGTCATTCAACTTTAATGGATGCCTTTTACAATGGAGAGCATTTCATTAGATGGGTATGTGGTTCAAAGCTACCCAAGAAAGACATCTTCTGCATTTGAAAACCAGTCCATTGATATATGACTTACTGGGGATTGAAAAGTTTTATTGTAATACAAGTTTTATTGTAACAACCACATAATTAAGATCACACATTACCTATATCAACTGGTCCACCAATTCATCATCAGTGAATAGATTTTTCATTGATTGCTGGGGACTTAGGCATGTTGGGATCTACATATGAGTAAGCAAAACATGGAGAAATGGTCAAACAGCAGTGGTCCATGAAGCACAAATTGGAAATATTCACAATAGCAATTCACAATGAAGAGATGACAGAGGAAGGATGATAGGGTTTATATTGAGCTAAGAGAAAGTAACCATGGGGAAAATAGCACTATTAAATAGAAGCCATCTATTTCTGAAATCTAAGAATATCCATTAAAAACCCATAGAAAACAAGCCATAGTTTTGCAGACCATGAACAAAAATAGATAGTGTCTGTGTGGATCTATGAAGTAGTAAATTATCATAGTAATAGGATGTTAATATATGCTTGATGGAGACTTTATACTTGAAGTCAGAAGTTTGAGCAAACAATGACTCAGACTTGAATCTGAAATAGCTTTCTAATATGATTTGGCTATGTCCCCATCCAAATCTCATCTTGAATTGTTATTCCCACAATTCCTGTGTGCTGTGGGAGGAACCTGGTGGGAGGAAACTGAATTATGGGGGCAGGTCTTTCACATGCTATTCTTGTGATTGTGAATAAGTCTCAACAGATCTGATGATTTTATAAAGGGGAGTTTCACTGCACAAACTCTCTTCTCCTGTCTGCCACCATGTGAGAAGTGCCTTTCACCTTCTTCTATGATTGTGAGGCCCCTTCAGTCATGTGGAACTATGAGTCCATTAAAACTGTTTTTCCTTGTAAATTACCCAGTCTCAGGTATGTCTTTATTGGCATTATGAAAATCGATTAGTACACCTTCTATCTCTGAACTGAGGAAATTATTGGTTTGCATCAGTTTGGTACCATCAAGTTTCTGAGTGGCTTATATAGCTAATTAAGGGAAGACCTTAAAAAAAGTGAGATAATAACTCACCTAATTATTATTTTTTAAGTGAATTTCCAGGTATGGGATATATGGCTAATGAGCACTACATGATCTTGTCACAATTTTCAGGTTTGATATTACCTGATAATGAGAAAAATGATTACATGGATTTCTACCTTAGTAATAAGAATAGATTGGAATTGGGAGCACAAATTATTTACATCTCTCCTATCAACCACTCCAGTGACCCTATGCTTTCAAGATTGTTCAAATATATAGAATCACAGACAAGAAGGATACAGCAATAATTAACCTGGTCTCAGGTGATCCATCCTAGATGGATTAATCAAGATTTGTTTTAAGGAATATTAAAGAATTGGTGGCCGGGCGTGGTGGCTCACACCTCTAATCCCAGCACTTTGGGACGCTGAGGCAGATGGATCACGAGGTCAGGAGATCGAGACCATCCTGGCTAACACAGTGAAACCCCATCTCTACTAAAAATACAAAAAATTAGCCAGGCGTGGTGGTGGGCACCTGTAGTCCCAGCTACTTGAGAGGCTGAGGCAGGAGAATGGCATGAACCCAGGAGGTGGAGCTTGCAGTGAGCCGAGATCGTGCCACTGACCTGGGCAACAGAGCAAGACTCCATCTAAAAAAAAAAAGAAAGAAAGAAAGAAAGAAAGAAAGAAAGAAAGAATTGGCTTCCATGATTGTGAGGACTGGCAAGTTCAAAATCCATATAGAACAGGTTGGCAGTCTGGAGACCCAGGGAAGAGTTGATGTTGCAGCGCTAGTCCAAAAGCAGTCTGGAGGAAGAATTCCCTCTTTCTTCAGGGGACTCCAGTCTTTTTCTCTCAAGGCTTTCAACGAATTGGATGAGACCCATTCACATTATGGAGAATAATCAGAATAATCTGCTCTACTCCAAATCTACTGATATAAATGTGAATCTCATCTAAAAAAGTACTTCCACAGAAACATTTAGACTGGTATTTGACTGAATAACTGGTACTATGGCTTAGGCAAGTTGGCACATAAAATTAACCATCACATTAGCATTCATACTTCCTAATAAAAATCATCTGATTTGGTCAGTTTGCTACTCTCTAATATGAAATACGAAAGTGGGAAATGTTTTTCACCGATGTGTTAGAGGCTGTTGGCTCCTTTCAAGTCCACTGTGTAATACTCTTTATGCTTTCACTGATCCCTGGGATCTTTGATTGTGAGCCAGGAATCAGGGGAGGGTTTAAAAGATGCCTATGAACCATGGCAAACATTGCAAAGAGAACTGTTAGGAATCCTTTCCTTGGAAATGGGCAAAGAATAAGGCAGGCACTTAGAATTTCAATATTTTCTCTCAAACCTACATCCAAAATGTGTATGTCAGTTTGCAATTCTATCAGCAATAAATGTGCACTGAATAGAAATTTAGAACGATATTAATCCCTTTAAAATTTTCTCATTTCTCTAACAGGCATAAAATGAAATGCCAAATTGTTGTCATTTTCATTTATTTGAATACCAGTGAGGACAAATATCCTCAAGTGTTTTTTTCTTTTTCCCCTTGAGCAAATGTTTATTCATATTATTTATTCATTCATCTGTTAAAATGTTGCAGTATTCTTTATACATTTGAGTGAGCTTTTTATGTACTGAAGATATTAACCTCTTTATACCTTTATCATATCAAATATAAGCATTTCACATTTAGGTATCTTTCTCTTATTTTAGTTGTATTTATTTTAATTCCAGAGGTAAAAAATCACATATTTTCAAATCTTTCAATTTGTTCTTTATTACTTTTTTCTTTTGTTTCAAAATGTATCATTCCTTTACATATCTAAAAAATATTCTCTTTTATTCTTGGCTTATATACATATATATGTACACATGTATGTATACATACATATGTATACATACATACATATATATATATAAAAATTAAGTTTCAAGACTACCTACAGTCTATTTGAGAGAATGGTATCTATGCCATTTAACACTCAGTTTTCTTTATTCCTATATACTTGTGAGATTATATAATTGATTAAAAAGTAAGATATATATGTACAAATATGTGCATAAACATGTATATGCAATTGTATGCATATTTATCTACTAATACATACATATGTATATATAGAAATGTCTATGTCTACCTATCATCTATTTAAAAAGAAACCTCTTTTTCTTGACAAGGAATTAGCCATCTGACAAGGGATTAATAACCAGAATATATAAGGATCTCAAACTGAACAGGATCTGTTCAGTGGAGCAGAAAAATAATTTAACAATTCAATTAACAAATGGGCAAAATACCTGAATAGACATTTCTCAAAAAAAAGACATACAAATAGCAAACAACTATATAAAAAGTTTCTCAAAATTATTGGTAATCAGTGAAATGCACATCAAAACTAAAAGGAGATATCATCTCACCCCAGTTTAAATGACTTTCATACAAAAGACAGACAATAACAAATACCGGTGAGAGTGAGGAGAAAAGGGAACTCTCGTACACCATTGGTGTGAATGTAAATTAGTACAGCCAAGATACAGAACAGTATGGAGGTCCCCCAAAAAACAAAAATATAATTACCATGTGATCCAGCAATCCCATTGTTAGGTATATACCCAAAAGAAGGGAAATCAGTATATCAAAGAGATATTGCTTTCAAAGGCAAAAATTGTAATTACTTTTATACCAACCTTAATGTATGAACTCCCATTTCTATTGCAATAGTATTCATAATAGCCAAGATTTGGAAGCAACCTGCGGGTTCATCATCAGATGAATGGATAAAGAAAATGTGGTACATATAAACAGTAGAATACTATTTAGCCATACAAAAGAATGAGATTTTGTCATTTGCAACAACATGGATGGAATTGGAGGTGATTAGGTTAAGTGAAATATGCCAGGTGTAGAAAGTCAAACTTTGAATGCTCTTGCTAATTTATGGAAACTAAAATTTAAAACAGTTGAACTCAGGGAGATAGACAGTAGAATGATGGTTACCAGAACGTGGGAAGAGTAGGGTACAGGGGAAGTGAGAATAGTTAATGGATACAAAAAGTTAGTTAGATAGAATGAATAAGATCTGGTATTTAATAACTCAACAATGATTACCGTCAACAACAATTTATTATACATGTAACTATAACTAAAAAAGTGTAATTGGCCGGGCATGGTGACTCACGCCTGTAATCTCACCACTTTGGGAGGCCGAGGCAGGTGGATCTCCTGAGATCAGGAGTTCAAAACCAGCCTCGCCAACGTGGTGACATCCTGTCTTTACTAAAAATACAGAAAATTAGCTGGGCGTGATGGTGGGCACCTGTAATCCCAGCTACTTGGGAGACTGAGCCAGGAGAATCCCTTGAACTCAGGAGGCAGAGGTTGCAGTGAGCAGAGATAGCACCACTGCACTCCAGCCTGAGCAACAAAAGCGAAACGCTGTCAAAAAAAAAAGCATAATTGCACCGTTTGCAACAGAATAGGTGAAAATGCTTGAAGGGATGAATATCCCATTTACCCTGATGTGATTATTATTCATTGTATCAAAATATCTCATGTATCCCATAAAAATTTCAAAAAAGAAAAAAAAGAGAAAGAAATTTCTAGTTGTCTAGTCAATATCCATTTCAAGGTGCATCATAGGGTTGGAAGTATGCTGTTTTCTAAACTTACACAATTCCTATTTTGTTCGGGAAAACATATGCTTAGTTATAAATAGTCATCCCTCCTTACTTTCCTGCAATAGGAATAGAGATGTAACCACACCCTGGTCAATTAGATGTAAATAGAAATCAATGAATGGGGCACCTGAACAGTAATTTAAAGGGAGTCATATTTAGTTGGCATATTTCTTTAGCTGTTTATCTTTATCCTTTTCTCCTTTGTCCTATCTAGAATAAGGATCTGATACCTGAAGGTAAAACAGCTCTCTGGGGGAAGTGAGAATAAAAGCCACACATTGGGGTTGGTGTAACAGAAAGCTGGAATTTTCTGGGTTTTTAATGGCATCATGGAGAAGCCTTACCAGCCTTGACTTGCCTATGTCTCCCCCAATTTTGGTATGCAAGAAGAAAGACCTTTGTGTTGTTAAGCCAGGGTAGGCAGGTTTCTGTTTTCTGCAGTTCAATGCAGGCCTAACAAATGTGTTTACTTCTATCTAGGACTTGTAAGGCTTTTTATTTATCTATACCACAGAAAATAGCAAATAAATCATGCTTTTGCTTCTAAAACAATTACCAGTTTTGTTTTTAAACATTACATAAGATAATATAATGTTTATAGAGATGCTTTAATTTTAAAGATAAAGGGAAGTTAAATAAAAAAATGCATATTTCATCTCTGATGTAGAAAGCACATTGATCTAAACTATGGGCCCACATCTATAATTAAGCCATAGCCCTTGACACAAAGAACTCAAATCCTAGTGGGTAAGAAAAATGTATATGGATAGTTGTGATGCTATCTGATAAGTGCAATAAATATAATATTTCCAAAGCTCAATCCCAACCCTTCTCAAAATCATTTTTTTCTTTATTTTTTCTTTATTTCTCAAAATCATTTTCCTTTTATCACAGGGCAGCATTCATTAACTCAAGTCCCATCACTCAAGCAAGACTCAAATTTCAGAATCTTGTTTCTCCTCTATGCTTATAATCAATCCAATTTCCCTTAAGTGTGCACCACATCTATCTCCATTTACAGTACCACTGTTTATATTCAGCAATCACCTAAGAATTATTGCACTAGCCAGTTGACTGGCCTCTGTATCCTTCATCTTTTTTAACTCCTTTATGTTTTTATACCTGTTACCATACTCATAAAAGTTTTTTTCTTTAAAATCTGTTTTTGTTTCCCAACATCTACCACATAAAACCTAACTCCTTAAGGTGACTGATGTGTTAGTGAGAGTTCTTCAGGGAAACAGAATGAATGGAGTAGTTACAGATAAAGAGATTTATTATGAGAGGTTAGCTTATGCCCGTATGGAGGCTGAGAAGCTCCATGATCTGTTATCTGCTAGCTAGAGGGCCAGGAAAACCAGTGGTATAGCTCCAGCCCAAGTCCAAAGGCCTGACGCCTGGGGAAAAAAAGGCGTAAGTCCGTGTCCAAGTCAAAAGGCCAGAGAACCAAGAGCTCCAATGTTAGAGGATAAAAGAATAGAAATGGTCCAGCTTAGCAAAGAAAGTGAATTGCCTTTCCTCTGCCTGTTTGTTGTTCTATTCAGGCCTTCAACAGATTGGATCATGCCCACCCATGCTGGGGCAGACGATCTTCTTTACTCAGTCTGTGGATTCAAATACTGACGTGCTTCCAGGGATACCTTCATCGACACACCCAGAAGTAATGTTTTACCATCTATATGGGCATCTCTTCAACCTGTTAAGTTGACACATAAAATTAGTCATCATATCTGATAAGGCCTGTCACCCAAACTAGGTACCCACAGCATAAGTGCCAGCCCCGTGGGCAACTGGGAGTTCCCGGAATGTGTCATGTTCTTTCAGGGCCCCTCCCTGTGCTATGGGAACCCTTCTACTCTCTTCTCTATCTGACTTGTAAGAGTCTTTGTGGAAGCTTTTCTTTTCTTCCCTGGTAACTTTAGTTGTCTACCTTCTCCCGGCTTATGGGCTTTTCTTCATTTTTCCTTCCTTGTCCCTCTCTCTGCCTTCCCTTCTTCCGCCTCTTTCTCCTATTCCCTCTTTCTTTTTCCCATTGTTCCCTTCCTTGCTTTTTTACTTTCTTCTTTTTCTTTCTTTCTTCCTCTTCTCCTTAATCTTTATATTAGAATTATTCGTTGATATATTTGTGCTTCATAAAAATCCATGAGGTCCTTGCAATAGGTCACTTTGTGTTACAAAGAACCTGGTTTTTATTTCTCTGATCAAGATGTTAAGATCTAATTTCAAAACATATGGAAAAATTGCATATATTTAACATTGCTCTTAAAAAATCTCTTAAATCCTTCAGGAGATAATAATATTATTTTTGAGACAGGGTCTCACTCTGTCACTCAGGCTGGAGTGCAGTGGCGTGATCATGGCTCACTATAGCCTTGACCTCCTAGGTTCAAGCAATTCTCTCATGTCAGCTTCCTTAGAAGCTGGGACTACAGGTGCACTCCACCATGCCTGGCTTAGTTTTATTTTTGTATTTTTGTAGAGACAGGGACTCACTATGTTGCCCAGATGGGTCTTGAACTCCTGGTCTCAAGCGATCCTCCTGCCTTGACCTCCCAAAGTGCTGAGATTGTAGGCATGAGCCACTGCACCTGGCCAGTATTATTATTAACAGGAATAATAGCTAATACATCAATTATATTACTATGTGAGAAGTTTTGTGTTTGAGCAAATATTCAATATGCATTTGTTTGTGTCTGTACAATCTGGACAGTTATATATATTGATAACTATCTAATGTACATGATTACATGCATTAAATGAAAAACATGAGAAAATATATAATTCATTTGTTAAATTTGTATAATTTTTTGCTGAATTCAGTGTTAAATTTGTGTAAGTTTAATACATTTATATTGTGACTCACTTATATTCTGGTTTTTCATTGCCCCAAATTTGATTAAAATTTACTCTTTAATCTTTCTGAAGTGTGTTTAGTTTATAGAATGAGGAGTAAATCTAATAAAGCTATTCAAGACTTCATCAAATTTTTCCCAGCCTTAAAAAAAAAAAAAAAAATCCAGAGAATAAGATCTAATTTCATAACATATGGAAATAATTGCATACCTTTAACATTACTGTTAAAAATCTCTTAAATCCTTTAGAAAATAATAATATTGTTTTTGACACAGGGTCTCACTCCGTCACCCAGGCTGGAGTGCAGTGGTAAGATCACGGCTCACTGCAGCCTTGATCCTCTCTTCACCAGCAAACCACCAGGCCTAGATCTCCAAATTCTGAACCCCAGAAATGCTGTCCTTTCTCATCTCAGTATTCAGAAGGTGGCAAAAAGCACTCTCCTTTTCAATCTTCAATTCCCTACCCCCAATACAGAGTTTCATACCGGCCTTGACTAAACAGCAGATCTCTGCGCTCAGCATCCAGAGCTGCCCAACTTACACTCAAGAGGGCTCATTAATACCTGCCCCCTGGTGTAAAATGTGTTGTCCTTAGGAAAGTGAAAGCTTGGCTGCCCTCCTAAGAGAGGTGAGAGATACCTTTTATTCCATCCTGAAGAGATAATGGCCACAAAACAAGGTCTGATGTAGTTTCTCCATAGGCCACCCTGCTAGTTTAACCTCTCAGTTACTCTCTCTGTTTTATGTTTCCTCTTTAAATTCTGATTCGGGTATTTTGACGATCTGCTCAAATTGCTCTTAGCTCAAGTCATTCAGCTGGGCCAGGTTTGGTAGCAAATATGCTTGCGGAACACCCAATGCTAAAGACATGTCAAACAAACTGGGCTTAAACGTAATATCAAATCCTACTTTTTTTTTTTTCGGAATCTCCAACTCCCAAGTAATGTGTCATTAAGGAGCACATTAAGTTTCATCTTAATAAAAACCTGCAAACCAAACAACAACTTTAAAGGTAAACTGATTAAACACAAGAATTTATATTCTCAAAAACGAAGAACTTTATCTCTTCACTATGAGCTCCTAATAAGATAATGGAAAATTGCTTTATATTTTTATATCTGAAGGTGTACCCTGGGTGATTCGTGTAATGTAAAAACACAGACTGCCCTGAAAACACATTGAAGTTTCTCTGAGGATAGAAATTGATTTCAATTTTTCTCTTCTTTCTCTATAGTTCCCAAACACCCCCCACCCCCTGCCACCCCGCCACAATTTAAGTGTCTAATTAGCTAGAGCATTTTGTTAGGTATAGCATTCCTTCAGAATGTACTCATATAAAATTTGAACATTGTCTACACTTTTGAATTGGTTGCAGTAAATCCAACCCTACGTTACTTTACAGCTCTTGCAGTAAAATCATGGGATTAGAGAATTGTGCATTGGAATGAGCCTTATAGATCAAAAAACACTGAATTGGAATGTATTTTGCAGGCTATTGGATTCTAAATTGGATATAAGCAAAGTAAAGGAAAGAAATGAGAAGTAGGTCCCACAGTGAGAGAGGACTGTGCTTCCTAAGCTGAGATGGGAGATGCATGAGTTACACATGAGTCACTAAACTAAATACACATGTAATTGGCTTACTTAAGGAAGAGGTCTAAGATACAGACCCTGAGCATAGTATTACAGAGATTGTATCACAGACACATGCCATCTGGGTTATTTGTCTGAGTACCTACAACCAAAGTATTCTCTAACAGAGATAATTAGAGGAAAAGACAGGACATTCTACATGATTATTAAGGAGAATGAAGCGGAACAAAGTACTCGTGAAAGGTTCATACTTCAGAAATAGACGGTTTTCTATGGTTTCCATAGAAGAATAAAATAAATGATAAACCATCAGCTTAGATTGCTCTTAGAAAGCAAATAAAACAGTGTGATGATTCTGCAAGAGCCTAAAACAGAACTGCTATTTGACCCAGCAATCCCCTTACTGGATATATACCCAGAGGAATATAAATCATTCTACCATAAAGACACATGCATGCAAATTCTCACTGCAGCACTATTCACAATAGCAAAGACATGGAATCAACCTAAATGGCTATTAAGGACAGATCGAACAAAGAAAATGTGGTACATATACACCATGGAATACTATGCAGCCATAAAAAATGATATCATATCTTTTGGGGGATCATGGATGGAGCTGGAGGCCTTTACCCTTAGCAAACTAACACAGGAAACTAAAATCAAATACCACACGTTCTCACTTATAAGTGGGAGCTAAATGATGACAACTCATGGACACAAAGGGAACAACAAACACTGGAGTCTGCTTGAGGGTGGAGGGTGGGAGGAGGGACAGAAGCAGAAAAAATAACTGTTGGGTACTAGGCTTAGTAATTAGGAGATGAAATAATCTGTACAACAAACTCCATGACATGAGTTTACCTATATAACGAACCTGTGCACATACTCCTGAACTTATAAAGCTTTTCTAAAAAAAGAAAGCAAACAGCAGCAAAATAACACTTGTAGTCCCTGAAGACTCGTGTGAAAAATAGATCATCAACTGATATATGCTGAATGAATTAACAAACCCAAAGAAAAGTTTTCTGTGTTTTTTGTTTTTTATAAAAGACTCTGTGTCTCTCCGATAATATATTTGAGGGAAGATTTGCATTTTGGAGGCCTTCATATTACAGAAATTCAACCCTTACATGTATTATTTTTATGTCTACAAAAGTAATGACTGAGCCAACATGAGAATCATAGTAGTGTTTCCTTATTATCTTCAGTGACCGGTTTTGGTCCTTAATGAGGCACGATATGAAAATATATTTATCATTTATTATGTGCCTTTTGAATTGTTTACCTCGCAAACTTCTTGCAAACTTCTGATATAATATATGTGTGCAATAAATATTTGTTTCATTGAGAAAGAAAGGCTATGGAAAAAAGAGCAGGAAGAGATAAAAGTAAGGCTTTGCAACAGACACATGAAAAAATGCTCATCATCACTGGCCATCAGAGAAATGCAAATCAAAACCACAATGAGATACCATCTCACACCAGTTAGAATGGCAATCATTGAAAAGTCAGGAAACAACAGGTGCTGGAGAGGATGTGGAGAAATAGGAACACTTTTACACTGTTGGTGGGATTGTAAACTAGTTCAACCATTATGGAAAACAGTATGGCGATTCCTCAAGGATCTAGAACTAGATGTACCATATGACCCAGCCATCCCATTACTGGGTATATACCCAAAGGATTATAAATTATGCTGCTATAAGGACACATGCACACGTATGTTTATTGCAGCACTATTCACAATAGCAAAGACTTGGAATCAACCCAAATGTCCATCAGTGACAGATTGGATTAAGAAAATGTGGCACATATACACCATGGAATACTATGCAGCCATAAAAAAAGGATGAGTTTGTGTCCTTTGTAGGGACATGGATGCAGCTGGAAACCATCATTCTTAGCAAACTATCACAAGAACAGAAAACCAAACACCGCATGTTCTCACTCGTAGGTGGGAACTGAACAATGAGATCACTTGGACTCGGGAAGGGGAACATCACACACCGGGGCCTATCATGGGGAGGGGGGGAGGGGGGAGGGATTGCATTGGAGTTATACCTGATGTAAATGACGAGTTGATGGGTGCAGCACACCAACATGGCACAAGTATACATATGTAGCAAACCTGCACGTTGTGCACATGTACCCTACAACTTGAAGTTTAACAATAATAAATAAATTAAAAAAAAAAAAAAAAAGTAAGGCTTTGAGTTATCAAAATGAAGTTGTCTAAAGCAAATTTTTTTGTTTCTGAGTTCTGGAAATACAGAAGAAAACACACAAATGAACAAGAAAACAATGAATAATTTCTAAAGTTTTCCAGTATTAGGTTCCATCTGAGTGTTATTTGTCCCATACAGAAAATCTCATTTTCCCTTCTTTCCCTCTAACGCCCACCTATTTCTTCCAAATCAAATTAGTCTTTATTAATCATGCTTAAGACATCACCATGAATAAGTTATGGTTGTTTTATAGAATTATTTATTGACTTTCAAGATGATGATTCTGCCTTATTAACTGCTAGGTTCTGCACCGAAAAATTGGGAGTCTCTTTTCTCTTTAAAAGGCAACTAATTTAACAAGGAAAGATTCACCTATCTCTTTCCTGTCATTTTCCAGAAAAAAATTTTTGAATAATTTATTACCAGTTTCCTATTCGTAAATCAACACACAGCATAAATAAATGGTTCCTTGTAGCTGGGGTTGTCCTTGTCAGTAGAAACAGGTAACCAGGGCCTTTTACACTTGATGATAAATGTTTTTCCAAATATTTTGATTAACTTTTCTTTTTTTTTTTTTTGAGATGGAGTTTCCCTCTTGTTGCCCAGGCTGGAGTGCAATGGCATGATCTTGGCTCACTGCAACCTCTGCCTCCTGGGTTCAAGCGATTTCTCCTGCCTCAGCTTCCTGAGTAGCTGGGATTACAGACATGTGCCACTATACCCCGCTAATTTCACATTTTTAGTAGAAATGGGATTTCACAATGTTGGCCAGGCTGGTCTCAAACTCCTGACCTCACGTGATCCACCCACCTCTGCCTCCCACAGGGCTGGAATTACAGGTGTGAGCCACCATGTCCGGCCTTGATTAACTGCTTAAATAAAATCAAGTGTTTACTCACTTTACTCTCCCATGGATTCGGAACATTGGCAGAGGATTAAAAGTATTGTCAGAAATTAATTGATCCCAGGCCAGGAGTGGTGGCTCACGCCTGTACTTCCAGCACTTTGGGGAGGCCAAGGCAGGCAGGTTCACTTGAAGTCAGAAGTTCAAGACCAGCCTGGCCAACATGGTGAAACCTCATCTCTACCCAAAATACAGAAATTAGCTGGGTGTGGCGCCAGGTGCCTGCAATCCCAGCTACTCTGGAGCTTGAAGCAGGAGAATTGTTTGAACCCAGGAGGTGGAGACTGCAGTCAGCTGAGATGGCACCACTGCACTCCAGCCTGGGCGACAGTGAAACTCCATCTCAAAAAAAAAAAAAAAAAGAAATTAATAGATCACAGAGATCTCATCTAATATCCACAATGAAAGTTTTAGGGTAGTCAAGATATAGGCCATACTTTTAGATGTCAGATATTGAATCAGATATGTCAATGTAGACATTATCCGCTCTATGGTAAGATACGTTGTATGCTGCTTGCTATGCCTACTGTAGGCACTTAGTAAAGAGAGGGGGATGGAAATGTAAATACATGTACAAATTCAATCTTAGATTGCAGGTTTCTCCTCAGAAAAAAAATACAAAAGACAGTTTTTCATGATTTAGAACTGATTAACATGATTCACAGCTTCTTTCTTCTTTCTCTCTCTCTCTCTTTTGATGGCATAAGGACAAACTTTATTGAGCCCCTCAGCACTAGTTCTCTTTCTGCTTCCTGATCTTGGTTCCCCAGACTATCCAGTCTGGTGGGCAGCAATGAGACTCACTTTGGCCAGTAGAGGCATCTCTGCGGATGGTGGAGGGCTTGCCGATGTACTGGTGGCTGCCACCTCCAAAATGATGCTCCACAGGGTTCATGTTCACACCCCACCCCATACTTGTGGCCTCTTTGCCTTATATTTGTGGTGTGCCCGGCCAGCCTTCAAGATGGGTTTGTCAATTTGGCCACCTCCAGCCACCACACCAACCACAGCTCTGTTGGCTGAGGAGGTAACCTTCTTGGAGCCAGAGGGAAGCTTTATACGGGTCTTCTTGGTCTCAGGGTTGTGGGAGATAACCCTCGCACAGTTCCCTGATGCCTGGGTCAGCTTGCCATGGTCTCTAGGCTTCTCCTCCAAGCAGCATATGATCGTACCCTCAGGCATGGTGCCCACAGAGAGAACATCGCCAATGTTGAGCTGGGCAGCATTTTACTATTTCATATTAAAATGAGGTTTAATATTTTATAATGATGGTGGTAGAATTTCAATTCATAATTTGAAAATGTAACAAGAATTTTTTTAAAGACTCTGTCTCTAAAGCCCTCCACAAAATGTGACCTCTTCCCACAATCAACTGAGACTTGCAATGACAAGTCCCTCTCTTGTTGAATTTGATTGATCTACTTTCCATTGTGATTTCCATGGAGACCCTGGCTGGTGCTGAAGGAGCATTTTTTTGTCATGGGGCAGGAAATGATCCTTTCAGAACATTTAGCAATAAAAGCAATGCAAAAATAAATCAACGTCCCTGACCTTTCTCTCTCCCTATTTTTGGCACCAAACCTTTTGCTCCAAGTTGTCATTTTTCTATACATGCTGAGAATCACCTTCTTATTCTCCAAGTGTTCCTAAAACTCCTCCATAAATTTCTCAGTGGCATCTCCATTTCTTTCTGTTTCCAGTTATGTCCCCATGGCTGGGTTTGAGACAGTTAGTATCACGTATTAACTATTCATCTTCTGTTACCTTCCTACCTTACATTCCATTACTGGTAGTAATTTAGCTGATTATTTTTTGTATTTTCAGTAAAAGTTTTGTTAAATGAAAATCCTTAAACACGTATTCTGTGAATAGGTTCACACCATTATCTATAATAATAATAATACAGATTGAGTATCCCTAATCTGAAAATCCAAAATTCAAAATGTTTCAAAATCCAAAACTTTTAAAAAAATTTTTATTTTATTTTAGGTCCTGGGATACATGTGCAGAATGTGCAGGTTTGTTACATAGGTAAACGTGTGCCATGGTGGTTTGCTACACCTATCCCAAAACTTTTTCAGCACTGACATAACATTAGAAGGAAATGCTCCTTGGAACATTTTGGATTTGGGATTTTCAAATTTGGGATGCTGAACTGTTATAACGCAAATATTCCACGATCTGAACAAATCTGAAATCCAGAATGCCTTTGGTCCCAAGCACTTTGAATGAGGGATACTCAACCCGTAATAACAGCAGTTAGGGTAATAGCTACCATTCACTAAGTAGCTACATTATTCCTGGTACATTTCTAAGCTCTTTAAAACATATGTATTATCTTATTTAGCCCTTACCATCCCTTGATGGCGTTTTATTGCAATCCCTGTTTTACAGACGAGGAAACTGACATGGAGACGCTAAAAGTAGCATCCCAGGCCACATGCTTGTAGGCCTACAGTTCAAACTCAGGAGCTTCTGCCTGAGACTTTATGCTTTACTACTTTATACTGCTCCTAGATGTGGGAGAGCTGACCCACAAGGTTTATATATTCTCAATTTTAGCAACGGATGTCAAATTAACCTCTAAATTGACTCTATAAATTTAACTCCCATTATAGTTAGTAATAGTTGTAGTTAGGAAGCATGAATAAGACCTACTATTTGATAGCAAAACAGGTGACAATAGTCAACAATAATTTAATCGTATATTTAAAAATAACTAAAAGAGTATAATAAGATTGTGTGTAAGGGGATGGATATCCTGTTCTCCATGATGTGGTTATTATGAATTACATGACCGTATCAAAACACTTCATGTATCCCATAAATATACACACCTACTATGTAGCTATAAAAATTAAAAATTAAAATTAAAAAAATAAAAATAAATATAACTCCCAGAAATATTTAACAATAGTGGTGCTTTCAGTCTTTTATTTTTATCTACCCACTAGATCGGGAAAACCCAAATCTCAGGTTTTAAAATGTGTACTCCTGGGTGTCGAAGGCTGAAGGAATGAGGGTCATGATCAACTCGGTTTACCACTGGAGGCTCTATGAGTAAAACAGCAAACTGCTTCTCACGAAAGCAGGATGTTGGCAAACTGACAAACTGTGTCTGCCGCCCAGAGGAATGCTGAGGGCAGTCACGACCCAGGCACAAGTGTTTCTTGTGATTAGGCACATCTGAAGTCTGTTAGCAATAATGTGAATCTGTGATCAATTAAGCAGCTGACCAATTGTTACCGCCTCCTCTCCGCTTTTTCTTTCTTTTTTTTTTTTTGAGGCGGAGTCTCTCTCCGTCGCCCAGGCCGGAGTGCAGTGGCGCCATCTCGGCTCACTGCAAGCTCTGCCTCCCGGGTTCCCCCCATTCTCCTGCCTCAGCCTCCCAAGTAGCTGGGACTACAGGCACCCGCCACCGTGCCCGGCTAATTTTTTGTATTTTTAGTAGAGATGGGGTTTCACCGTGTTAAGCAGGATGGTCTTGATTTCCTGACCTCGTGATCCACCTGCCTCGCCCTCCCAAAATGCTGGGATTACAGGCGTGAGCTACCACGCCCGGCCCCTCCCTGCTCTTTCTAACCAATAAACAGGAAGGGCTGTAGAAGCTCAGGACGTCTGCCTTTGCTCACTAGGAGCAGGGAGCCCTTTTCTTCTTCCCCTGGCCCCTGCCTTTAAAACAGTTTCTTTTGTCTTAAGTTTTCATTTCTAGGTTAGTCCCGCTTCATTCAGTCTCGTAATGACGGTCTCAAGTAGTAACAGTAGTAACTGCCGTAGTGACAGTCTCAAGTAGTAACCGTGGCAGTCTGCCACACCTGGGGGCAATTTTTACCCATAAAAATACACTGAATTCTTCAGTGCATTAGTCTGAATTGTTGAAAGTTGGAAGTGAAAGAATACAGAGAGGTACTCTAGCCTCCTACTATATGATGGTAAAACCTGAGTATCTGAGGGTTAATATGACTTCCTTAAGCTTCCACACAGAAATACAAGGTTTGGGGAAAGCTCAGATGTTTTCTCTCTATCTTTTAAAATGCTATTTCTGCTCATCAGAAATAGCTCATCACTGCCTCCTATAACCACTTCTTTAGCAATTACACTCACAGTATTTCATGTTGATTATTTGATAGATGTACCAAAATACTACACTGGACTTTGAATGCTCATGCTAGAGGTCAAATAAGGCACCTAGAAGGCAGGATGCAGGATAATAAGTCCTCTTTTCTAACCTCTGGTACTATTCTCATGAAAAATAAAATACCAAGAGAATAGAAAATGAAGGAAAACCCTATATGTGGAATCAGCCCGTACGTTTCTGGCTACCCACCAAACATATTTATTTTAGCAATAAATAATAAATATTTAGCAATTTATGTTGAAATTCCATTCTTCAGACTGATTTAGCAACTATAATAAAACTCACTCAGCAGTTTGAAAAACTAAGTAAACATTGTCCTCATTGCTTTTTCTTAGCCTGTAAAAGACTGTAGTTCTTAATGATAATCCATTCATAGAGTCTTCCTCTGCCCGCCATCTCTCCCTGATCAGGTTATATTCTGGTGCCTGGCTATAATCTACTTTTGATCTTCAGCACTCCTTGAGTTTCTAAATATGATGATCTCACCTATCAGCGTGCCTCTCCTTTCTTTGTTTGCATTTGCCTTTTATTTTATGGCTGTAGAAATAAACACATGTTGTCTCTGGATCTTCATATCAGGAAGGGGTATAAGACTTGATAAGCTTTCTCACCAGCTGTTGAAAATAGTCAGATTCCAGCTCAATCAAACTGGAGTTAACATGTTGTTTGCAAAAATATGTCAGACTTTTTATTATGTTACTCTTTTAAAAGGTTAATAATTCTAGAGTTTAAATGGTCAAGGTTAAGGTGAACCTTATTATTACCTGATTATGATATTTAGTGTCTTTAGTTGTGAAACCAGTTCCATTAGACATGGGCCCGGTGTCTACTGAAAGCTTTAATGATCTGGCCCCGGGCCCAGGCAGATTTTACTAGTACACTTAGGTACATGTGTTTTACAAGAAAGGTGGAGTCTCTGAGTTAAAATGACTGCACTTTGTAGTGTCTCTTCCGAAAATTAACTCATGGAGGAAATTCCGGTCTCCTATGGCACTTCTGTTTTTTCTTCTTTTGAAACGTAAATTGGCATTAGCCCAAACACAGTGTCTTGAGGAAATATGTAAGTTAGGTATAAAGCTTCCATCAGTAGCTCTTGGCAATTCAGTAATTAAGGTGTAACAAAACTAAATGCGTCTCTACTGATTTAATGGCTTGTGACATGCAATGAAAATACGCCTGTATCTTTAAAAGACATTGCCTGGGCTTGGATGGATTCTGATAAACACTTTGGGAAAGGAACATGAGGAAGGAAGGCATAGTTAAACACCATAAAAAAATTTAACAGAGGTTGGGGCCAGGTGTGGTGACTCATGCCTGTAATCCCAACACTTTGGGAGACTGAGGCGGGTGGATCACCTGAGGTCAGGAGTTCGAGACCAGCCTGACCAACATGGAGAAACCCTGTCTCTACTAAAAATACAAAATTAGCTGGGCATGGTGGCACATGCCTGTAATCCCAGCTACTCGGGAGGCTGAGGCAGGAGAATCGCTTGAACCCAGGAGGCGGAGGTTGTGGTGACCCAAGATTGCATCATTGCACTCCAGCCTAGACAACATGAGCAAAACTCTGTCTAAAAACAAAACAACAACAACAACAATAAAAAAAACAGTTTATATCTAGAATGATAGAATCATCATATTTTAGAGGTGTAAGTGTTCATTAAATTCAACCTCCTCTTTTTTTCTGGTAGGGAATCTGAGGTCCAGAGACAAAATATGGCAATACCAGAACTAGAGAATAACCTCCTATTCCCAAGCCCAGTCTCCTTGTGCGACTCTGTGCCCTGTCTCTTGTCTCCAGTCATCTGCCTGACTCAGCTGCAGTGATAGGCATCATCTCCACTTCCCACAAATATGTGTGTGATCCCACAGACCACCAGGCAACTATCCAAACGGCCTTTAGATTTTATGTAGAAAAGTTGAAGGACTGTTCACTTGCAAAAATTCATTGGTTTTATATGTTAAAGGCTTAAATGATCCCTGAAATTGCTTTCTTGGTCCCATGTTCTGTCTCAGGATAGCAAAATATATAGGCATCCCTGTGATAGGACACAGACTTCTAAAATCAACACGATGTTTCTAACAACCTTGTTCAATGATATCCTCAACCCTACTTGGTAGTGATCATGAAAACCCTTTGCCTTTAACAGTTTATTTTAGAATATGTTGCATAGTCATTTCTAAAGGTATTTACATGGAGATAAATATGCACCAAGTTTCATGTATGGAATAAAGTTTCATAACTGGGTAAACAGATGTTGACAGCATGGAATGATGTTTTGCAATCACTGAAAACAACAGAACTTCAGGGCTTGGGACTCTGGAGTTGAGGTCTCCTTACGCTCTTGATCAGCATGGAACGTGAGCCTACACTGGAATCAGAAGAATAAGATTGTGCTCTGATTTAGATTAGCGAAGGATTTGGGGCTGGTTTTGTGTTTGGTTAAACTATCATCACCGAAAATTATTGTTTCTGAGTGTGCTTCCTAGAAATATGTCTCTCAGAATATTTAAAAAGTTTTTATTTTTAGAGACAGGGTCTCGCTCTGTTGCCCAGGCTGGAGTGCAGAGGGGTGCAATTGTAGCTCACTGCAGCCTCGAACTCCTGTGCTCAAGTGATCCTCCCATCTCAGCTTTCCCAATAGCTGGGACTATAGACATATTCATGCCCAGCTAATTTTTATATTCTTTTCTTTTTTTTTAGAGGTGAAGTCTTACTACTTTGCCCAGGCTGGTCTTCAACTCCTGGCCTGAAGCCATCCTCCCATCTCAGCCTCCCTAGTAGCTGAGATTACAGGCTAAAGCCAACATGACCAGCTCTTCCAAGAACTGTGTATAATAGTTTCTGTGCCATGGAATAGCTGTGGTTGAGAACACCTTCACTGTGCCTTCACATTCAGGTTGGTTAGATACTTTCTAGACTAATGAGTTCATGCATTCTCTGGAATGAGCAGAGAAATGTTCCCTGAAAACCACTGCAACTATTTTGATCAGATAGAGCTGTCATACCAGGTCCCTGGAATACTTGTGTTTTTATATTATGTTTCTATTAATATTTTATAACACTACTATGGTTTTTTAAATCTAAAAGCAAAGAGAACTGTAGATGTTCTATGCCTCAGGCTGGATTGCACTGTTATGTGTAAAATCTCTATTACCTATCTTTCAAGAGAGACAAGAAAAAAAGGAAAATATATGCTGGCTAAGTTCTCTCTTCTTTATCAACAGTCTTCTAAGTTATGGAGATAATATTCTTTATTATGATAATTATGCCCATGTCTTAAACAGATAATTAAAACAGAAAAAGAGCGGTAAATACGTATTTTCAAAAATAGTAGAACTATGACTTCTGGATATATACACAACAAGTTTAAGAATCATGATGAAAAGACATATATGTGTATTCACACACATATATAAGCTCACATACCTATTCACAATTATTCATCAAGTTAGCATAGTTATTGCCTTTATCTGGTTCCAAGAAAATCTTCAAAGAACCCATTAGCTTTAGTAGAAATTCAAACTTTAGTCATCATCCACATTAATGAGTTTGTAAGAGATGGAATTCAGAGTCAGATGTGACCTGCCATGGTGAGGAGGCCTGGGGCAGTATGAGATTAATTCATCTCCAGTTTGAGGGTCTTTCTAGTTTACTGGGATGCCAAGGTTATGTGTTTTCAAGTCAATGATTCTCATATGGGGCCAGGAAGGGGAGTTGCTGGAAAATGCTTAAACAAACCTCTTCCCTGCCCCTTCCTTTCCTTTTACAGGCTTTCCCTTCTCTTCCTTTTTCCATTCCTCTTTATCTCCACCCCATTTCCTTCTCTCTTCTTGCTGATGGTGGTGGTCCATGCTGTGTGTTCCAAGCCGGAAATTAAGAGCACTCTTGACTAAAGTCATACCTTTTTCTTTGAAAATTTACTTATTTGTTTATTCCTATTCTAGACTATTTCCCTCAAATTCAGGCAAGATCAGGAGTACAAATTCTAAATTTTATAAGGTTCCTCCCCCAAATTTTAGTTCTGTTTGGAACCAGTTCTTAAATATTTTAATTTGTAGATATTGCCTCCATGTGAGACATTCTCACGTGCCATCTTGCTCTATGTATTGTGGAATGAAAATTTATGTAATTCAGTACTTCAGGAAAATGTTCTTTCCCAGAGGGAAAGGCTACCTACGGCCAGGCACAGTGGCTCACACCTATAATACCTGCTTTAGGGGGCCAATGTGGTGGGATTAATTGAGGCCGAAGCTGCAAATCAGCTCTTCAAAGTAGACCCCTTCTCTGCATAATAATAATAATAACAAAAATTAGCCAATTGTGGTGGTGCACACCTGCAGTCACAGCTACCCAGGGGGCTGAGGCTGCAGGATTGTTGAAGCTGAAGAGTTTGAAGATACAGTGAGCTATGATTGTGACACTGCACTCCAGCCTGGGAGAGAGAGCAAGACTCTGCTCTAAAAAAATAAAAAATAAAGATTACATGTGCTGGGCACAAATTGTTCCTGGTATCTTTCCTTTAGTTTCCTAACTTAAGGCATCAAATGGAGTGTAGATGGCACAATCTGATCTTGGAGTACCAATGCTAAGAGGTAGGAAGATTGTAATACTTTTATTGGGCCCAAAATATTTTTACTCTCCTTATATACTTATTGTTTCATCATCTATTGCTTCTCCTCATAACATTACATGAAAAAAATAAGGAAAATAAGGGTATGTCTGCATTCTATCAAATAAATATATTTCATTTCAAGTTCAATTTGCTTCCTAAGTGTGGTAACAACAGAAGAAAGCCCTAATGGAATGGAGTGATGTCATCTGATTTACTTTACACCATGAACTCCTTTTCAAATAAATGCAGACTGGTTGTGCCCTCACAATACAAATCTTCATTAATTTAGTTGTTTACTAGTTGCTTATTGCTAGCCAATCTTCCCTTAAATGATAGGTAGTGCGACCTGTTTTTAGGAAGCACTGTCTTGGGTCCGGAGAAACCACTCTTTGTTACTGGGTTCTGAACACTTTGAAATGGCAAAAAGTTGCAGGCAGAGAACACATATGTCACCTTTCTTTTTGACAGTAGAATTAGGTGTGTTAAAACAAATGGCTTTGCCAACACTAAACCCTAGAATCAGACAGAGTTACCCACATCAGGGTAGCATGGGTCCAGGAGAAGTTCCCTAAGATGGGGAAAGTAGTGGGACTGGACAGCCTGTGGGCAATTTGCACATGAAAAAAAAAAAAAAAGGATTCCCAAGATGGGGAGGGTCAGGGATGAAAGGCACATGCCCAGTTATTCTTCCTGTATGTATCAATCATAAAGGTGTCTTCACTTCTCCAGAGGCTGAGTGAATAAAGGGTTAGAGAAAGGTCAGAAGAATATTTACGGGAAAGTCATTCCTCATAGGAAACAGTAGTGAGAAAAAAGCCCTTTCAGTACGCTACACTACTACAACAAAAATAATTTAGATTCAGGCTCTAGCTTCCTAACAACTAGCTCTAAAACCTTGGATTGTGGTTCTCAATCACATCCTCTATAGAAAAAAAGGCTGTAGAGTTGGTGAATTTTAGGGCCTCTTCACTTTTATAATGTAACAAAAAATACTGTCATTTGTCATTTGTTGAGCACTAGTCCCAGGCACTGTCAGAGCATCTTCCACTCTCCTTTATTTAATTCTTAGCAAGTCCATCACTCTATAAAAATCCAGAGCATTAAATGGTGGTTTATGCTATACAACTTAAGTAGAATGGTCAGGATTGCAACTCAAGGTCAATGAGTCACTCTGCTCTGCTCATGATATGTGAATTAAGGTGCTACACACAATACATGAAGAAAGAAGCACTTGGTATCTTGGTATTTTTCTTTGAGTCTGTCAGCCACCAAATATTTCTCAAAATTATTCCAGATTTATATTACAACCAGCTATTGTAGTACAAAGTAGAAATCTGGTGTCTTCACCAATCTAAGAGAGAAGAGCTCAGAAACGACTCCTACCTATTAGAGATTACTGAGTAAAGCTGCAAATTGATGAAAAAGACTAGCCTCTGCAGTAATACATCCTCAGTGCCTTCATTCCAGGTAAAAAATGATTCACCTTAAAAAGTCATAACTGTGACAATAAAAATCGTCATTATCATAGTTGTTTCCTGAAAGATAGAATTCTGGACTTGAAATCTTTATTTTTTCTATTTTGAATGAAACCATTCCGGATTGAGAATATTCATTCTTTAGATAAAGAAACTTTAACATAATTTTTTGCATTAAATAGCAGAATCTGAATTTAAATTTGGGAATAGTATATTTTTGATTTAAAAAAATAAGAAAATTACTTTCTACTTTTGAATAATTTTTCCTTTAAATATGTGAGACCCTAGAGTTTAAGGCAGTGAACAACTGCATCATCTAGAGTTTCCTGGATTCCAAACTGTAAGACACAGAAAACAAAGGTGAGAGCTGAGCTTTAAATGCTCTTCTGATTTGTCAGTAACCTGACTGTAGATACACAGCTTGGGGACTCGCTGAGTCCTGTCAATCAGATTAAACTCACAGACCAAAAAAAAAACAAGCACCATGGGCATAATGAGTAGTTGAAGACAGGAAACATTTTGTTAGATCAGCTCTGAGACAACACCTATGCACATCTGATCAAGAATTCAGTTTGCTTCTGATTCTAATTCTGCAGTCATCTAGAAACCATGAGTCCAGCTAGCACTGATATAAGTGGAAATTTTAACATGGACAGTACAGTAGTGGGGGTTATGGATAGAGTTCCATGATCTTGGAATATTGACTCATAATGTTGGGAGTGGCCGTATGGTTAATTGAACTGTCATGTGAGACCTCTGCTCATTAAGGGCCTCCTGGTAGGTGGAAACCATTTTCCTTTAGTGAATCACATGTAGCACACTAACTGTATGATGAGAAATTTGATAGGCAGCTTGTGGTGAACTCAAAGAAAAAGAAAAAATTAAGAAACTCAATGGAGGCAGGGTGCGGTGGCTCAGGCCTGTAATCCCGGCACCTTGGGAGGCCGAGGCAGGCGGATCACTTGAGGTCAGTAGTTTGAGACCAGCCTGGTCAAAATGGCAAAACCCCGTCTCTACTAAAGCTATAAAAATTAGCCAGGCCTGGTTGTGTGTGCCTGTAATCCCAGCTACTCAAGAGGCTGAGGCAGGAGAATCTCTTGAACCTGGGAGGTGGAGGTTGCAGTGAGCCAACATCATGCCACTGCACTCCAGCCTGGGCAACAGAGCAAGAGTCTGTCTAAAAAAAAAAAAACTAAATGGAACAAAGAAGTTTCCTTGGGCTTTGAAAATATGTAGACTCAATACACCAATCAGAAAATATATTCTATGAAAGAGGGGTTCAGAAAGATAGTGGTCAGTAATACAGTTTCAAGACAGCAGGCAGAAATAAACATGAAAATTATGCTATATATTAATGCTTTTCATAGCATGCCAAATGTAGTAGCTTTATCAACTCTTTAAACTATGTTATAGAGTAAGTTGTGTATTTTTAAACATATTTAAAACAGCGTGGCTGATTTCTTGTCACTGGAGCTATGGACTTAGTGTGTTGTTTACTAAGGATATTCTTTGTCTAAATAAAATTTAACTAAAATTGAATCAGACAGACACATATGAATCCTCACATTCTATGGCTTTCTAGAAGTCTATGTGCTGTACATTTTGCTATTCAACATTTTTTTTAAAGTAGTTTGGAGAATGTTGTTGACTCTAGCAATTCCTAGAATGGGACCAACTTTATTTCTCAGTATTTCTATTTTTCTAAATTTTAAAAATTAATTGCTCATCAAAACATAATTGTTAAATCCAAAAATCACTTTAAGATTCTAGAACTAGAAATACCATTTGACCCAGTAATCCAATTACCGGGTATACACCCCAAGGGTTATAAATCATTCTACTATAAAGACACATGCACACCTATGTTTATTGTGGCACTATTCACAATAGCAAAGACTTGGAACCAACCCAAATGTCTATCAATGATAGACTGGATAAAGAAAATGTAGCACATATACACCATGGAATACTATGTAGCCATAAGAAAGGATGAGTTTGTGTCTTTTGCAGAGACACGGATGAAGCTGGAAACCATCATTCTCAGCAAACTAACACAAGAACAGAAAACCAAACACCTCGTGTTCTCATTCATAAGTGGGAGTTGAACAATGAGAACACAAGGACACAGGGAGGGGAATACCACACACTGGGGCCTGTTGGGGAGTGGGGGGTAGGGGAGGAATAGCATTAGGAGAAATACCTAATGTAGGTGATGGGTTGATGGGTGCAGCAAGCCACCATGGCACGTATATGGTTATGTAACAAACCTGCACGTTCTGCACATGTACCCCAGAACTTAAAGTATATTTAAAAAAAAAAAAAAAAGAATCTCCAATCCTCATTTCTAAAACTTCTCCAAAGCTAACCATTTTTATGTAGATTGTGTTTTTGTAAAGCTATTTATTCTCTCTATATATATGTACACACACACATATATACTATAATATACAAATGTATATTACATAAAGAAATGTTTATTTGCAAGTGGTTAAACATAAAATATGCCACTCTACATAGTTTTATGATCTAATTTGTTAATTTTATAACTTTTGTCATATTAATTTATATGGCTCTATGCCACCCTTTTTATCTGTTGTAAAATATTTATTCATATGACTATATTATAATTTATAGTCTCCAATTGATGGACTTTTTCATTGTTCTCAATATTTCAGTGTCCAGGTGGTGCTGATGTGAATATTGTAGAACTTGAAAGAATGTTTAGGTAGAAGGGACTTTGAGAAGTGAATTTACCTTGTCATAAAGTGTGTGTATTTTAAATATTCACATATATAGTGGCTCTGTCAAATTCCATTTCCATCTGCAGTATGTGAGAATATATTTTTAAGTTGCCATATGATTAACTTTAAAAAAGTTTGCCAAATGGGTGATGAAAAATAATATTCTGGTGTATTGTTCAACCTATTACTGAGGTGGAACACTTTTTAATATTTTTATTAAATCATTTTTTGTTAGTAATTGCTTATATACTTTGCTCATTTTCTATTGACTCATTTGTTCTTTCTTTTTTTCTTTTTTTTTTTTTTTGAGACAGAGTCTCACTCTGTCACTAGGCTGGAGTGCAGTGGTGCGATCTCAGCTCACTGCACCCTCCGCCTCCCGGTTCAAGCAATTCTTTTGCCTCAGTCTCCTGAATAGCTGGGACTACAGGCATGTGCTGCCACGCCCAGCTAAGTTTTGTATTTTTAGTAGAGATGGGATTTCATCATGTTGGTCAGGATAGTCTTTTAATTTGTAGGAGTTCTTGAATATTTTGGATAGTAATTTTATGGTACATGTTGTATATATTATCTCTAAATCTGGCTTTTTTTCCCTATGCTTTGTTGCTAGCTTGATTTTCTCATTAATAGACTATTTTTGTAGGCTTAATATTTACAGAAACATTGAGTGGCAAGTACATGGTGTTCTGGTGGGCATTATCATCCCCCCATCCCTACACATGCTCTTGCTTTATTTTTAATTTCTTCGTGATATATCTCATATGACCAGGAGCTTTTCATTTTGATGTAGCCATATTTGCTAATCTTTTATTTTACAATTATTGTTTGTTTGTACTTACTTGAAAAAAATCTTTCCTATCCAAGCTCTTTAAGGTAATGTCTTATATTTTCTCTTTTTTATTTTAGACATTTTTTCTCTTCTTAAATTTAGCTACACCTCTTTTCAAATTTGCCTGTCACCTCACACCCTTTTTTCCATTGAGTACTCATACCCTAGTTACCTTACCATTCAGATGTCACTTCCATGCCATTTCTTCCCCTGAGTGTTCTCTTGTTCTTCAGGTTAGGAGCAATCTTCTTGCCTGCCAGAGAGTCTTGCAAAAAAAAAAAAAAAAAAAAAAAAAAGTTACTTTCTTTTCTTACCCTGAAGTTTTTATATTGTACTTAAAATAGTCAAGACAGTATTATGTTTGTTTTGGTATATTACTTTTCTGAATAGCTCTTGAGAACAGGATCTATAGATCTTGATATCCCCAAAGAGTCCTACTCAGTGTCTCAAAGAATAGGTTTACCATTAACTTTTGTAAAGAGAAAAAAAAAATGTATGTTTAGTTTGGACAACTGAACGCTCATCTGGGACCCATGGTAATTATTTCCAAATACTTGAACACCTATCCTAGGTTAAAGGAATTGAAGTGGTCGTATATGGTCAATAGATCATTGCTAAAGGCAACTATACAGTATTTTTCTCAATATGAAGAAGAAATTTTCAGCAAATAGAATTCTCTGAAAATTGAACGAACTCACAAAGGAGTGACTTGATTATTCCCAGACATGTTCAAGCAGAAACAGTGCATTAATATTTCTTCTAAAGCCCTTTGTACACACATATTCCTACTGAAGGAATGAGTGATATACTAGCTCTATTTATATGCTTTGTGAGTTTTAATTTTGGACATTGACTCTTGATATTGGAGATTCTTCCCCATCTTTCCAAACTTCGGTTACACCCATCTCTGGGGATCATTTTATTTTTCTTTAAACATGATTTGTTTTTTATTTACAAAAATGCTTGGGATGTTTATCATGTTGTTATCACCACTCTGATAGATGATTTTATTTTTATTTTTTGGATAATAACTTATAGAGGTTAAATCACTTCTAGGAGGTTCAATATTAAATTTATTTAACTGCTGAAACCTTATCTACAAAACCAATGAATACACATACTGTGCTGAGAAACAAACATATATTTAATACTCTATGTACTCTTTGTTAAAATGATTTATTTTATAAATGTTTCCAAATTTCTGTGTATCAATATTATTGTAGACATTCTAGTTGAGATAACCATAATATGTTTAAAACAGAACAAAACAAGTCAGAAGCTTGTGATTCCATAGTGTACTTTTTTTTTTTTTTTTTTTTTTTTTTTTGAGACTGAGTTTCACTCTTGTAACTCAGGCTGTAGTGCAGTGGTATAATCTCGACTCATTGCAACCTCCGCCTCCTGGGTTCAAGAGATTCTACCGCCTCAACTTCCTAAGTAGCTGGGATTACAGGCATATACCACTATGCCTGGCCAATTTTTTTTTTTTTTTTTTTGTATTTAGTAGAGATGGGGTTTCACCATGTTGGTCAGGCTGGTCTCGAACTCCTGATCTTAGGTGATACACCCACCCTTGGCTTCCCGAAGTGCTTGGATTACAGGCATGAGCCACCACGTCCGGCCCCTTCTTTGTATTTTAAATTTAGACTCTAAACTAAATGGCAGGAAAGCAGCATTTTGACAACGCTATGTACATTGCCCAGAACATGGATGAAATTTTAGTAAATGTGAAATAAAGCATAAGGAAAGCCATTACTTCCAGTCAGAAATTTGTTTATTAACTAAGAACGAGGACATATTCCAGAGTCATAATGCAATAAATCAGCAAGGCAGGATAACAGGAGAATCCTGAACATAGATTAAACGTAATTGTAAAGAGTCTCTAACAGTATTTGTTCTTCTTTCAACAAATAATTTTCATGCTTTAGCTAATTCTGAGGCTTTTTCTTAGGCATGGAGAACAAAAGCTGAGTACCAGTGAATCTTGTTTTATGGCTTCTCTGGAAGAGAAGATTTGTGGAAGTCTTCTCTTTTTGAGCTCTAGTCACCACTGCTATTTGCCTGTTCTTACAATCAGTCAATAAGAAAAGGATGAAATAGTTCAACTATTTGCTCAAGATAATGTTATCTCTCAGCTTATTAGCAACGTGCTAGTTAGGTAGCTGACCAAAATATTAACGAAAAGCAAAGCCATCCGAACGAACTTGCATGCTGGAATCTGCAGTCAAACCATGGAGGTCCCATTTCATCAGGAAAGGTAGGTGATAATCACACTGTCAGACAAGTAACAGTGACAGCCAAAGAAAGCTGGTGATGGTTGTATTTCAAATGGAGTCTCTTCGGTAAGTCCATTGTAATAAATCTCCGAAATAACGATGTTACCTTCAGGGTCAGCTTTTAGTACAAAGAGTAATAACAACAACAGAAAAAAAGAAAAGCTAGCAGGTGATACTGGCTGTGGTTAATAAGCCTGGGAGCTATATTTGAACTTAATGTAACGAGATTCTTAGGCTGAATAAAGAGATTCAGCAGAAAATTAGACATTCTACTACTTAGTAGAATCTTCCCCACTGGGCAATTTCCAATTGCTATAAATTCTGTAAGTTGGTCAAAAGCATTTCAGAGGTCTGCTACCACTGCATAAATACCTCAGAGGTGGAAAGGTACTGGGTATACAGCTCAGAGACCTGAAGCTTCTGGATAAATAGCTCAGTGGTCCGCAGCTCGTAGGCCTGTAGCTCGTATAGTGATAATTCCTCATTAAATAGCTTTGGGGTTGGCAGCTGTTGGAAGTATAACATAATGGTGAGACGTAGCTGGGTATGAAGCAAGGATTTTGGTAGCTTTTATACCCCAAAGTACTCAATCTGCAGTGGTTTAGAGTTTGGAAACTCTTGGATGAGCAGTTAAGCTGTCCAAAGCAGTTGGAACCATTGTGGAGGGTTTGGCAGGCTTTGGATGCACTTTGAGTGGGTGTGTGGCAATTGCATACATACCCGTTGGTCTGAGTGCATGGGCTGCAGCTGGGGCTGGGTTTGATGTTGGTAGTTTCACAGACACTGAAGACTTGGCCTGCTGATGGGGAGTTGCAGGGCACAGAGGAGTTTGATGGGTTACAACCAGTGGTGCTGCAGGTCTTGAGCTCACAGCTGGGAGATTCGCAGGTTGGTGCTTCACCGTAGGATTCTTGGCAGTAATCCAGGAGCCAGAGATTTCCTTGGTAGCTACTGGGTAAGTAGTATCCACAGGCAGGGCTTAAATCGTTGGAGCTAAGAGTAACAGAAGAAGTCACTGGGATATAACAGTGAGTTCGATATGATGTGCAGACCCCAGGATAGCCTGGAGTAGACATGGAGCCTGTATACATGCTCAGTGGTCGCTGTGCAGTGTGGCTGTGGCCTAAAGACATTTTATACCTTCCCTGGTGATTGTCAAAAGCCTCTCCAGACTCTTCCTTCTCTCTGCTTGGGGCGAAAACACAGCAACATCTCATTAGTGTGTTGGTTAGCCACAGAGGCTAATGTTTTCACACGTGTAAAAATAAGTTTATTTTAATTCTTCAAAGTATCCATAATCACCACTTTGACCATCACCCATCACTCATCATCTGTAGACCATAACTTCAACAAATAGTGATTTTCACGTTAATAGGCAAACTCTCATCTGTCAATCAGAGGTTAACAAGAGTTCATGTGTCTATGGGCTTCTGCAACATGGTTATTTAAAGGTTCACAAGGACTCAACTAAAGCAAGGAACCTGTATTTTTCCACTCTGTTAACTATTGGAAAACACTGAAGGACTTAATCATATGCTCTGAAATAAGCCAAGTAGTTTGTCTGTCTCAACATGGTTATTCAAAAGCAGGCACTGACCTTTCAAGAATCAGTCTCTCCAAATATGTGCTATACTCTTACCTGTGCAGGGCCATATACTGGTAACAGCTTCTCGTGTAATGTATTAGGAGAAATCCACAGGTAAGACTCACAGCAATACTTGGGACACTTGGTGACCTACACCAGGCTAAAAATGAACTTGTTCCCAGGAGGCATTGGTTGCTAAGCAACCAAGACTTCTGTTAAATCCCTTCTTAAAGAGTGTCTGCAATGTGTGCTATCAAATAAACCCAGTTTTGCAAGATTATACCTCCCTAATTGACTAAGGTTACAAATCACGTGTTCCATTGCCTGCTGTAAACCCCAATTGTTGTCAGATGTAAACATTTTTCCCGTTTTTCCCCAAATAAGTTATCTTATTCTTCATTTGCTTTCTTTTGCACCTACACTTTATTTCACTCCTGTGTTGAAAAATGCAGTTATTTTTAGTTTATGTCAACAAAAGGAAATAACTGTTTAAAAGTTTTATCTGAATAAACTGTGTAGTTCTTATGAGCACTGTATATATTAAATAGCACTTTTTACTACTCAGGGTGAAGGCTAAATAATTTTTTTAAAAGATTTTAATTTAAACTGAAGAATTAAAATTTTGTTCTTCAAAATATAAAATTATAATTTATACTTCCAGCCACCATTGAATTGGAAACAGCAGTGCATTTATTAACAGTGAAGAGTTCAGACAGAGAATAGAACAGACTTCTGGTAAGATCAGCTATAGGGATAGTTTTAAAAATTAACTCTCATTGTAGCAAACTATGAGATTTCTCTCACTGTTTTTGGTTACTTTTCAGTTAGATATTTCAAATGCACACCAATTTAAACCTACAGATATTCTCTTTTTAAAAAAAATCTCCATTTTCTCAGTGCTTTTCTCAGTATATTTATTCTGTAAGTTGACAATAAGCAATTCTGTATTAAACATGTTTTGCTGCCTTCTGCAGTTTCTCTCAGGTGACAAAGGCCACAATCATGAAACCATATTTCCAGCAAATTGTTTGGCTATAGGGAGCCTTGGGATTTTGTGCAGAAAATGTTAGTCCTGAGGCAGGCAAAATAGGAAAGAAGATACATACACAGTTAGTTGATGGCCAACTGTCCGCTACATTACTGAGCTCCAGCAATACACAGAAAAGCCAGAGGTTGATGAAGCTTTATTTCTACGCTTCTCTATTGTATCATTGTTGCCTCTAGTCTTTTTTTTTTCCCTTAGGCATCCTTGAAGCAGGTTTGAGGGCTAACATCATTAACAAACACAGAATGATTTAAGTCAATTACCTGTAAATCTCACATTCTTCCCTTCCATCTTAAAATTAAATAGTGAGGTATTTTGAATTCATTTTATTCACACAGGTGTAAGTCAAAAAAATAATGTGGAACATCATATGGCATGACCAATATTCGAAGCATGAGCCATTACAACATATTTAAATTGATTTCGGTATGATAATATTCTAAGCACATAAACAATGAGATTCGAGAAAGCAACCCTAGCTCGCTTCCTCTCATTTGCTTTTAGGTTTCATCTCCTTCCTTACTCAGAATATCACACACCTATGGAATCATCACCCCATCCCATTCACGCCATCATTTTCTGTACATGATACCTCTGCAGAATTGTCTCCTACTCTAATTTCAACTTTTGAAAGAGATGGAGCACACCACATCAGAAATATAGCAAAATACAGCAAATACCAGCTTCATAGCAATGGCAGGCTTGAATAGAAAATAAACACCATTGTCGCTTCAGTGGCATTGTGGTCTGAAGGCTTTGGAGAGGCATATGCATTTCTCTGTTTTCACTTAACTCCTAAAATAATGTTTTCTTCCATTAATTCCCCTGTTATTAGTATTTGTTGTGTGCGGAAGGCTAAATAATGCACCCACCCAAGAGGCCCACTTTCTTGTACTGGGAAATCTGTGAATGCTACGTGACATGGCAAAAAGGGACTATGCAGGTGTGACTAAATTAAGGATCTTGAAGTGGGTTATGTGGGTGGGCCTGATGTAATTTCCAGACAATATGAGGATGGAAACAGAGTTTGGAATGATGTGGCCACAAGCTAAGGAATGTCAGCAATCGTTATAATCCAAAAAAGGTAGGGAACGGATTTCTTCCTGGGGATTGCAGGAGGAATCAGCACTGTGGATAACTTCGCTTTAGGTCGGTGAAGCAGATTTTGGACTATTAGCCTCTAGAACTGTAAGCAAATGCACTCTTGTTGTTTATGCCTTTCCAACTGAGTTTGTGGTAAGTTGTTACAGCTGTCACAGGAAATAAATACACTATGCCAGAAAAGTAAAGTATAGGAAAATACAATAGATAGTCCTTACATAGTTTGAGAAGTTTGTGCTCTGCATTCAGGGAAAGTTTAAGATGTAAGGAATAAGCTTTCTAGCCATCAGATAATTCAGAGAGATACCAATACTGTCTGTGGAATAAGCAACAAACTTCTTGTATCTAATGAGCCAGTAGATTCTTTTCCTCATTAAAAAAGAGTTACGGAACTCTTTCCCAGTTTTATCCAAAGGTTAAAAATCCTTTAGGGTAAACAGAAGATCAAAGAAAGCTAAATTTTCCGGTAAATGGCCCTTAAACAAAATAATAGAGGACATTTTCCTATTCTTTTAGGTCAAACAAAATTTTATATTCCCTTTTGCTACTATATATGCAATAATGTATTTTTCCACTTGCCAAAATGGTGTTAAATTAGGCAAAACTGATCTTATGATTGAAAAAGCAAAATGTTTCTGAATCCATACTTATATAACAATTGAATTGCAAATATTGGGTCAAAAAGATTCTTAAATTTAGCGTTGGTAACCTAAAATGTTGGTTACTTGCTGTTTACAAGTAGCATTTATATTGCAGTAAATGTAATGCAGGGTTTACATTGTTGGCTTAATAGAGTATTAGTGGTTTAAAAAGCTGAAGAACAGATGAGAAATATAAAAATTTTTAAGAAACAAAAAAATGAAGGTAAAGCGTTTAAAAATGATAACACAAATGGGTGGAAAGATAGGAATTTTCATGTTTAAATTCAGGGAAACATGGTATATATGTAATGAAATACAGCTGTAGTAAAAGTTAAACATTTTTAAATGGAACTGTAAGGAATGTACCCTAATGAGTTATGCATTACTTCCTTGCTGACTACCATTTAAATGTATTTATTAGCATGTACCCTTGGAAAATTTTTCTCTCTAAGTACATCAGTATCTTCTTACATAAAACTGGAGCTAATAGCATGTACTTTGCAGGACTTTCCTGCAGATGCAATGAGATAATAAATATGAAAATACCTAGAAAAGTGCAATGGACATAGTAGATGCAAATTAAATCTTTTCTTTCTAATTTTCTAAAGCTCCACTTCAGGGAATTCCAGTCACCAAGTGGACTAAAAAAATATTATTCGCAATTTACTTTGATGTTGTAAACACATAATCCTACAATAATCATTGTGTCCTCTAAAAGTAAATGCTAAAATTGAACAATTCTACCTTGTGTAGTTAAGAAAAATGACTTGTTTGACAACAGATTACTAATGACTCCTCTTGTATAACTCATATCCTTCAGTGCCATATATCATTAGCTAGTTCCTGGAAGCCACATACGCATTGCTAGCAATAAAGGCTCAATGCTCAAATTCACTGGATACTAATCCTGTTTCTGATGCTCAGTTTAACTACCATGTGCTTCTGTAACTTAATTTCCACATCTTCAAAATAAAGTTAATAGTAGTATTTGCTCCATAGGTGGCTATGAGAATTAAATAGGTAGCTGTGAGAATTAATAGTAGTACTTGCTCCATAGGTGACTGTATTTATTGAATTAAATAAATACTACTAATAGTAGTATTCACTCAATAGGTGGGTGTGAGAGTTGGTCAAGCACAGCATAGGAAATACAGTTTTGTGTAGCTGATGTTTTGATGTTAACCTTTATCGTTATCATCAGCCTATAATGTTTGTTAGTATTATTATTTTTTATTGTCATTATTGGATCTCATCTAAAACCTGCTGCATTTTGTATGTGTACATAAAAAGCAAGAAGAAGGATAGAAAAAAGAAATAAAGAAGCAAGCAAGAAAGGAAGGGATGAAATGAGGGAAGAAGGAAGGGAGAGAAGAAGGAAGGAGGGAGGGAGGAAAAATGGAAGGAAAATGAGGAAAGAAGGAAGGAAGGAAGGAACAAAGGAAGGAAAGAAGGAAGGAAAGAAGGAAGAAGGAAGGAAAACAAAAGGAAAAATCATTCCAGAATAGGCTGTTTTAGGCTACATAACTTGCTATGATGTATATAAATTATATGTTGATCTTAGAAATTAAATTTGGAGGAATTGAATAAGTTGAAGGCATTTATCACCATTTACCTGAGAAGTAAGGATCCCAGAGAGGGCATACCCCATAAGGGTACATACCATTAAAGTTAGTCCACCTAGAGAGAAAAGCTGGGCAGGGGCTGTGGCAGAGAGGAAATAGTTTTATTTGAAGTTTAGATTTGTCATTCTAGAGTTGAATATTATGGTCACCAAGCAATTGACAACTTCCAAGTGGCTTCTAGATTAGTCAAAACCTGAATGAATAAAAATAGAGACAGTATGACAGATAAAGAAAAGTCTTTGAAATATAACTTATGTGGGTCTTCAGGCAAGTTTCTTGACCTATTTAAATTTTCTTATCTGTAACAATGGGGATAATAGTATCTTTTCATACATGCATTGGAAGATTATTGATCATGCAGTGGTATGCCCAGTCCATTGAAGATGATCAATATGGTGGAATAGTTACTGGAATATGAGCAGTTGATTGTAAGAAGAACAAGTTCCCAGTGAGTAGGTGGAATAACTGAGTTAATTAGTTACATACATATAACAGAGAAACAGGTTCAAAGTAATAACAATTTTCTCTATGCAAGGATCCATGGGAGGGCACGGGGGAGGACTTAAGTTTAGTTCAAGAGGAAAAAATATTGTGCTGTCCATTGTACAGAACTATAATTTATGTAACCCCTTTGTGCTTAATCTTGTGGGGCAGACTGGGCATTGTAACTTGCTCTGTTCAATGGTAATTTAGGAGACATATGTAGTGCTGATGAGCAATTAATTTTCCTTACTATTTTCCCTCTGCCTCTACTGGCATTATTCCTGATAATGAAGATCCTCTATGTCTGGGTTCCAGAATGAGAATGATTTGGGAGCTGAAACAATGAATGTGTAGTAGGGTTGATAAGTACACCATTCCAATTTTAAGCATCTGGAATTCTGAAGTTGTTGGTTGCTATGGCAAAATGTAGTCTATTCGGGCTAAATAATTCTCTCTTTAAGTGTTAGAAAATACAGGTGCATATTTAATGTTTATGTAATAGGACACATGCATTCAGATTCTTGAAAGGATCTATCTTGCCTGCCTTTTTCAGATACTCTTTCTTTTCTTTATTTGCATTATATTTGTTTAGTGAAACTAGCTGTCCTTAACTTCATTGAAGATAATGAAGAACCAAAGATACTCTTTTCTATATCATTTGAAGACAGATTATTTATAAATAACCATGAAACCTTGTCTTCCTATTCAAGGACATATTACTGGCATAGAAATCAAGAATCCCTGGCAGTGAAAATTTTCTAGTGAAGAAACAATTAGAATCTCTTAGAATTTGAAAAATTTCTAGTGAAGAAAAAATTACAGTCTCTTAGAATTTGATCACATAAAACAGGACATGTTAAAATAGCACCTGAACTATAAACACAAAATGATCCATCAGCCTAAGAGCAAACCTTCAACCTAAAGATAAAATTTCTGTAAAATGCTGTCAGGCAAGACACTGAAATAACAATTCAGCATGTTCTTCTACGAAATGGAGACTGCCAACCCACAAAATCAGAACAAGCTGGTTGGAAACTGCTGTGCATGAAGGAAACAGGTTGGAAACCATGAGACACATAATTTAGGGCTCTGAAGCTGTTGAATATAGAACCTATAGGTTGATAACCATAGGAGAAAGAGCTCAAAGGATAGCAGGTCCTGGACACAAAATTCAGTGGTTGACAGCCACAAAAAATAAAGCTCAGTGATTGACAGCCATAACAGATGTGGTTTTGGGAGAGGCAACTACTGAAAAAATAGCATTGAGATCTGTTATGCATTGAGAATTGGCAGGAACTTGAAAATTCAAGATTGATAGAAAAACAGCTAGTTGAGTAGCAAGGTCTGGAGACAAAATAAGTAGTAGAAAGTAGCAAGATATTTCACAAATTGCATGCACACAATTAGATGAATGGTAGCTGGAAGGTTTACCACATTTCTCTGGGGTGTTTTCTAGAAGCCAAATTCAGCGTTGGTTGGAGAAGCACAGAGCATGGCTCCAGTTTACATGAGTAGGGCAGAGTGCAATGGATGACGTGACAAGAACATGGCAGTAACTCCCAAGACAGCAGAAGTTGTAGTTTCCATAATAGCAGATGCTGGCTGACATGATAGAGTCTGAAGTAAGGCTTTCATTCAGATAAGTAACAAAGAATAGTTTATCTAAGTCTACATCAAACTAGACCAAATTGCTTCTATACCTTGATAGCTATATATCCAGACTCTCCGCCTCTCCATATTTTAGATTAATTTGTATCATAATATCTCATGAATTTAGTGTTGTGTTGCCTATGAAGATAACTTACTTTCCATCCATAAAATAAGTTCGGTTTTAATCTTCTATATATCTACAATCCTAATCTTTCTCCTGTTTATCAGGTTTGAGAATGTATGTGATGTAATTACTTGTATATTTTATCTGCTTTGCTTCTGCTTCCACCCCCAAATAATGCTTAATTAAAAGGAGCCCATTTGAATGGATGTTTATCCTATTCATTATCTACAAGGAATCCCACAGTTAGGAAGGCATAGTCCTCATTCTGGAAGAAGAGATACAATGTCGCAATGCTTAGAGGAGGTGTACCTCCCAAAATAGTTTCCATATATCAAAGTTTCTTGAGTTTTCCAGACAAAATATCTCATGCTATTCCCTGTTTTTCATACTTAGCTGAGAATCTAATTTTGTGATGTTGCTATCTGTGTATTTGTGTTGATAGTCAATTTTATATAAGCATGTTAGGGTACATTTTAAAGAGCTCAGCTCTGACAACTTAATATTTTTCATACTTAAAAGTTGTGTTTGATTTCCAAAGACTTGAGAAAAGACACATAATATTTCTACATGGTAACATTGATGATATACTTACTTTTACTAGTACAAATATCTTACATGTACCTGTGGTCTTCAAATAAGAGGATAAACATGACATAAATAGTCAACAGCTTGTGTACTAGCTTTCCAGAATTAATGGATGTCTTCATCTGAAACAATTTATCAGGAAGACCAATTTGGTATTCATGTAATTAGCTACACAAGGATTATGCAAAACTATAATATCATATAAAAAAGATGTTCGAACACTGCTTACTTGGATACTATGGAAGGAACAACCATCTTTATTTTAAGTTCTTCCCCAAAGATGCAAGTTAATGTTTACAGGCACCTATTTCCTGGAGTCACTTGTCTTCCCAAACCAAAACATTCTATTCTCAAGCATCTTCTCACTTATCAACAGTGAGGGAGTTGTTTATGAGCAGAGGACACTAAAGATTCTAAGTAGCCACTTGACATCTTAAGAGTATCATTGATGATCCTTTTGTTGAATACTTTGCTATTGTACAATAGTCCTATTGTCCCTGCATTGTTGATTGAAGATTCTGGAAGGCTGGTTATTATTTTATTTCTGAGGAAAAGATAGTGAAATATCTTTTTAATTGGAAGATTTTACAGAGCATTCAGAAAAGTAAAGATATCTCATGACCCATGCAACATGCACAAAGGAAGAAAAGAAAACAGAGAGACAGAGAAAACACATTTATGAGATATTTTTTATATTTATTGACATAAACATGACATTTGGTACAGATGTAATATAAGGTTCTTCCTCTGAATTTCACTTTTTTTTTTTTTTGTTTCAGATAGTGAAAGAAAAAGTGTTTGACATTTCACATGGGAAATTTTCAAAGTCAGTGTGCTACATTCTTGTTAAAGAAAGCCGCAGATCACGTCAATGTAAAAGAGGACTATTATGGGTAAAAAGGAGCAGAAGAGATTGGAATCATCAAGGATTGAGGTAAGTTTGAGAATCTGTCTGACATTTTTCCATCTTTTCTGAGAATTTTAAGCACTCCAGATAAGTGAAATCTTTCAAATCCTTAATATGCTTCAAAGGAGATTCCTCTAAAGTGAAAGATTGTAGTTCAGGTGTGTGCACCTCACCTAAATGCCTCATAATTTAGTTGAAGTTTATGTTCGCTTCTTATATTCTTTGTGAAATTTGAAAACAAGTGGTAACCAACTAGTCTATAAAATATTTTCCTCAGCATATCGGCATGTTACATATGGGTTTCAGAATCAAAATTAAGGTTTTTCTTTTTAAACCATAGTGAAAATAGATTTGATTGCAATAGAATTGCTATTGAAACATATCTGGTAACTGGAAAGTCATTAGGGCTACAGTTATCAAACCAAATATAATCCCATCATTAATCATCAGTAATTAAAATTTAAGTTAGATGTGGGGCATGTAAATGAGAGAAACCTGGTATCATCAAACAATGTATTACATCTTGATGACAAATGCCAGAGAAGCCCTATACGTATACTTACCTAACACGTGTCCTGATTTATTATTTCTAATTCCATTTATAATTTCTCCAAATGTCTGTAGAGACTAATGGTTCTTTAAGTTTAAAACATCTCCATGTAGCTGCCTAGCTTGATAGCCTGAGATCAAAAAAGCTCCTGAGAAGTTATATATTTTGTTCAAAATGATTGGTGGGGGATATGATGAAATTAACATAAAGTAATAAAAATAGCATTTAAGAGTTCACATTTTCACCTTGGGAGGCTGAGGCAGGCCGATCACCTGAGGTCAGGAGTTTGAGACCAGCCTGACCAACATGGAGAAACCTCTTCTCTATTAAAAATATAAAATTAGCCGGGTGTGATGGCACATGCCTGTAATCCCAGCTATTCAGGAGGCTGAGGCAGGAGAATGGCTTGAACCTGGGAGGCGGAGGTTGCAGTGAGCTGAGATCACGCCATTGCACTCCAGCCTGGGCAACAAGAGCGAAACTCTGTCTAAAAAAAAAAGGGAGTTTGCATTTTCATTCTCACATACTAATTAACATGCTAAATCTTATTTAGAGTTTATAAGTCTAATACATCCTCCATATTTTCATTAGAGTTCTTTGTAAAATACAGATTTTAATGACTCCTAATTGCCTATTTAATAAAGAACACACTCCTGAACAAGGTTCATAAAATCTTCAGTATTTGGGATCAACATATATTTGCAACTTCTCTTCATGATCCTATTCCAAAACCCCCTTGTTTCAATTTCAATTTAATGTTCAAATTTCATAAAACCCTGCTTTTTAGTCACAGAAACTCTGCATAAGCTACACCCTTCTGGAATATCCTTCTCTATTGTGCCTCTGCAAATTACTTTACATTTTTTAAAGCAGGTTAGAAATGGCTCTCTCAGATATATTTTCTGCATCTTTTTACCCATTTCCATGCATTATGCCTTAAACATTGTATTTGATTTTCTCCTGTCACTATAGAGGTTGGAAAAAATGTTCATACTGGCCTAATTTTCTTGGTTGTGTGTAGAGATAGGGAGAGGGATCACTTTGTCAATTCCTCACTCATCCTTTCTTAGAGATCCTCTGACTCAATAGAGTATTGTTCCCAACATAATGATTTATAATTATTTTTTTCTTGCAAATGTATATCAACTTGGCCCAGGATGAATAATGCTTATTCAAGAATTTAAGAGCACTATTCAGTACATCATCACATCTGAAACATCACATACTTTCAATGTATACAATAGGCAAATAATACCAACCAAGAATCGTATCAAGAAGATGAGTGCTCCCATTTCTTTACTTTCCTTCTTCCTTTTATCTATAGAACTTTATTCAAAAATTAATTAATGCAATTATACAGGATACTGAACCTGTTTGCTTAGGTTCAATATCTACATGATAAAGGTATCTTATAGGCTATCCCTCTAGTCTCTAAGACTTCGACCTCCTTGAGGTCAGAGGTATGTCTTACTCATATCAATTTTACTAGTTGCCAGTTCCTTAAACAAAGTAGCCAGGCAATAAATGTTTTTGAATGTTAGATGAATGAAATAAACTTTTTTTTTACATTGAGATCAGATTTTTAAAAATCCAAGCCACTTATTTGACATTGTTCCTTTGATTTTCTTCTCTCTCTTTTTTTTTTTTTTTTATATTAGCCACTCAAATTTAGTATCTAGAGTCAAATTTTTGATTCTGGTCCTAAAAATTTCCTCTCCTATATTTCCTTATCTTAGTAGGTTGAAATTTATCTACTCGATTTCTCAAGCCAGAAATCAGAGTATCAAACACGATTCTTTTATTTCCCTTATTTACCACTTACAAACAATAAGCAAGTACTATTTCTTTCTTCTAAGTATATCTCAAATGTATCTGCTTCTTTCCATATATGTGATCTCATCGCAAATCCTCCAAGCCTTCCTCATTCTCCCAACTGCACACCTTACTGATCTGCTCCACTCTACCCCTCTACTCTTATTTCTCCTCTAAATTTCTTCCTCTCATTAAGTAAATTCAAGTTTCTGACCTATTTCATTTTCTTTTGTTCCAAAGAACTTCTTTTAACATTTCTTCCAAGGCAGTTCTCCTGTCAACAAATTCCCACAATTTCTGTTTGTCTGACGGATAAGTTCACTGGATACAGAATTGTAGGTTAGTTTATTATTTATTTATTTATTTATTTATTTATTTCCATAGGATTTTGGGGAACAGGTAGTATTTGGTTACATGAGTAAGTTCTTTAGTGGTGATTTGTGAGATTTTGGCACACTCATCACCAAAGCAGTATACACTGAACCTAGTTTGTAGTTTTTTATAAAAAAACCTTTCAATATTCTGCTTCACTTTTTTCTTGTTTGTATGCTGTCTGATGAGAAGACTAATGTGATTCTTATTCTTGCTTTTCTATAGGAATGGTGTTTTTCTTCCCTTTAGTCTCTTTCAAGATTTTCTCTTTGCTTTGCTTTGCTTTTCTGTAGGCTGACCATGCCTAGCTGAAGGTATTTTGGTATTTATCTTGAATGGTGTTTTCTGAACTTCCTAGATCTATGTGTTTTAGTGCCTATCATTACTTTTTTTGAAATTCTCAGTCATTATTGCCTTACGTAGTTCCTCTGTTATTTTATTTTTTCTTCTGATATTCTCATTATGTATATATTACACACTTTTTGTAATTGTTCTACAAAGATGACCTCCAAGCTTTTTTTTGTGTTTTTGAGATGGAGTCTTGCTCTGTCGCCCAGGCTGGAGTGCAGTGGCACGATCTTGGCTCACTTCAAGCTCTGCCTCCCGGGTTCACGCCATTCTCCTGCCTCAGCCTCCCGAGTAGCTGGGACTACAGGCGCCCGCCACCTCGCCCGGCTAAATTTTTTGTATTTTTAGTAGAGATGGGGTTTTACCGTGTTAGCTAGGATGGTCTCGATCTCCTGACCTCATGATCTGCCCGCCTCGGCCTCCCAAAGTGCTGGGATTACAGGCGTGAGCCACTGCGCCCGGCTGACCTCTAAGCTTTTTAAATGCTGCACCGGAAACTGGAAGTTCAGACTTTTTTTTTTTTTTTTTTTTTTGAGATGGAATCTCACTCTGTCACCCCGGCTGGAGTGCAGTGGTGTAATCTTGACTCACTACAACCTCTGCCTCCCTGGTTCAAGCGATTCTCCTGCCTCAGCCTCCTAAGTAGCTGGGATTACAGGTGCCCACCACCATGCTCAGCTCATTTTTGTATTTTTAGTAGCGATGGGGTTTCATTATGTTGGCCAGGCTGGTCTTGATCTCCTGACCTCAGGTGATCCACCCACCTTGGCCTCCCAAGGTGCTGAGATTACAGGCGTGAACCACCGCGCCCAGCAGAAAAAAATTTTTTATAACCAGACAATGGCAGTCTCTTATTTAAAACTGTAACAAGCATTTTATTTCCTGAGAGTAAAATGAAAAGCATGTATTTCTCAGCCTTAGTAATCTGAGTCTTGTCGACGTCTACAACCTCACATTGTACTCCTCTCCCTTTGTCTTTCACCACTCTAGCCACACCAATTTCTGTTCAGTGCCTCAGATTGACTGAGCTCTTTTCAACCACTGGTTCAGGCACATTTCATTTCCATTGCAAATCATGCTTCTTCCTGCACTTTGCACAGCTAATTTTTTTTCATCTGTCAGGTCTCAAGACTTCACTGCTTAGAGAGAATCCCACAGTTTATTCCATCTCATTTGCAGTCCCTCCACCTAACTTTATATCTCTACAAATGAACTCAATATATTTCCTTCATAATAACTACGATGAATTATCATTAGGAACAGAATTATTTACTTTTATGTTTACTGATCATCTATTTTACCAGATGTCAAATTCCATGAGAGCAAGAATAGGTTCTACTTGCTCACTGTTGTATCACAATACACAGAGTAGTGGTGGAATAGGCCGGGCGTGGTGGTAATCCCAGCACTTTGTGAGGCCAAGGCGGGTAGATACCTGAGGTCAGGAGTTCGAGACCAGCCTGACCAACATGGTGAAACCCTGTCTTTACTGAAAATACAAAAATTAGCTGGACGTGGTGGCGGGCGCCTGTAATCCCAGCTACTTGGGAGGCTGAGGCAGGAGAATTACTTGAACCCAGGAGGCGTGGGTTGCAGTGAGCCGAGATGGCACCACTGCACTCCAGCCTGGGTGACACAACGAGACTCTGTCTTAAAAAATAAAAGAAGAATAGTGAATAGCATAGGTCACATAGTAGTTATTCAATAAGAATTTTTTGAATATAGCAGTGAATGGAGAGTTATCTATTTTTTAAACATCTGTATAATTTACTTAATGTAGCTATAGAACTGAAAAAAATAATTGCTATGATCATTGATTTAGGTACCCTAAGTGAGGACAGAGTATTCTAAACATTGCAGGGAATGACTGCACTTTCCCAAGACAGAGACTCCAAAAAAATGAAAAGGCATTTCACAATTGAAAATATGCCTCTTATATTTATATTATCTAATCACATTTTCCTATATTGGATTATATTTTATATTTCTGAATGGAAGGAATCATTTCCAAGTGGATGTTTGATAAAATTAGTCACATATTTCCTATTTGTAGAACATGTTTGCTGTTTCTATTAGCTGTGAACCATTCAATTATGCTGAATTTTAATCTTCGGTATTGTTACAATATGATGTTCTTCTGCTTTTTTGGTCTCTTTGGAGACTAGTAACATAATCAAAATTCACAGTATATCAAACTGTATCAGAGAAGTAACATTAGTATTCAGTTACATATCATGAGAAAAATAATATTGCTTTGAATTCAAATTTGAACTCTCTCACTTACTAGTAATGAAATTTGGGTATGAGGTTTAATCTCACTAAGGCTGTTTCTTCATCAGTGAGACAGAACTAATGTTAACAATCTTGCAAGTTGTGAGAAAAATTAGGTTTAATATTTATAAAACGCCTGGCACCAGATATGTGACAAAAATTATACATTTTGTCTTCCATTATTTTTTCTTCAGGGACTGGTGTAACAGCAGAACTGAAATATCTGAAAATCAAATAAATGATTGTAAAATAAGGCATATGTTCTGGAACAGGTGAATGTGGTTTTGAATCTCAACTGTGCCTAAAACTTTATGTATGTATATATGTGTATGTACGTGTGTGTATCTCTATTTATCTATATTTTAGTTTACTCTTTGTTTATTCTGAACCTAAATCTTCTCATTTGTAAAAACATAATAATTTTGGAACAGGATAGTGGTTATGAGGATTAATGTGTTCATATGTAAGATGTACCAGGCCCATAGTAGTTATTCTCCATACTTCCCATCCAATAGTAGACACTTCCGTCAGGACTAATCAAAATCAAGCCGTGGTACCCACTTATGAGCATCAAGTTGATTTGACAAAACAAGTAACTGAGAAACTGCAGTTTGAAAAATAGCAATTTTAGGAAAGAGAGCTTTAGTCCTGTAGTTACAACGCACATTAAAAGCAAAATGGAACAGCATGGTATAACAAAGCAAGAGCATCAAATGTTTGAATTCTGCCAAACAAAGTTATATTTTTCATAGTTGTATCAGATCTTTAGATACAATGTGGTAGTAGATGTAGATGTTCTTTTTTTTTTTAATCAATTCTGTCTCAAATTAGTCCCTGTTACAGAATGCTTTAGATGTTCCACGAGTCTATGCTCTCCTCTTCTTTCTGGACACATGATTGCATTTTATATATAAGAGCCTCTTTTGAGGTTAGGAAAGGCCAAGCTGCTGAGTTCTATGCTAAGCTGCAGTGGAGTGCAACCTCTGGGGCAATGCTGAGAGCCATATCATAGTCACGTCTCTGTCAACTAATTCCTGACTGCATGGGGGGCTTCTCTGCTGATTTTGTTCCTGCGCAATATTGTTAGAAGAACAAGAAGTTTAAACTATTGCATATTTGTGGGCTTATTTGTTACAACACTTAACTTATTCTTACTTGTTTTAAGCAGGAGCATCCTGCTTAGTCTAACTTTACTATTACTCAAAGGATACTGATTTCAAATTCCAAATGTAGCCATATAGTGCATGAACACTTTGGCAGTCACTAAGTCATATTGCTCCACGTACTTTAATATTTTTTCATAGGTCCTTTAATAAATTATTTTTTCTACCTCTGGAAACCTTCAATAGTCTCCACAATTAATTCAGAGTCTAAAAGTCATCCATGTTACATAAAGTGATTGACGTATCTTAAGGGAATAACTAGACAAAAAATAAGGTACATATAAATGATAACATATGAAAAAGTATGATTTGTATGCCAAGATATGATTTATTAGAAATAAAATAGATGAAAATAGTTTTACCCAAATTGAAAAACATCAAGCTTTAGAATAGTATACGGGTGCATGTGTGCGTGTGTGTGTGTGTGTGTGTATAAGAACTCCAGAAGCAAAGAAAAGTTAAGAATATTTGGTGTAGAATTGAAAGAGATAACATAACCCATGTAGAATAAGAAGCCATTGATGAATGATCTATCAAAGCCAGTAAGCATGAGTTTTTGTTCCAGCTATTCATGATGATTTTCTTTCATAAGGATACTGCCAGTTGCTCAAGGAAAAGAACTATGGTTGAAAGCTGCTATATGTATAGCTTATGGGTCTCTAGCAGTCAGACTTGTCGCTAAGAGGTTGGCATCCATAGGACAGATTTCTTAGGGGTTGATAATCATAGATCAGCTAGCTCAGTGGTTGATGGCCCCAGGGAATGGAGCTCAGTCGCTGACAGCCATCAGATTGGCAACTTGGAAGATGGCAGTTCAAAGATTGCTACAGGATTCTGAACAATAAGAACTGGAACCACGGGATGCGATAGGAAGACAGCTAGTTTCTTGATGGGATACAGACCATCGGAAACAATCGAAGAGTAGCCAGAAGGGCTGCAGGCACCACCCTCACCACATGACTTATGACAGTTGTCATGGCACGTGAGCTCCACAGCTCACCTTAGTTATGCAGAGAGCACTGGGTGAGGTGACAGGAACTTGGTGGGGGTTCCAAAGGGAGTGAGAGCTGTAGTTTTCAAAGCAGAAATTGCTGTTAAGACATAGTGGAGACAGAAGATCAAGCCTTGATTGAATTGCAGAGAGCAGGTTGCTGAAGTATAGTTGTTATCTATGTGTACTATCGTTTCTGTATACCCTGAATGCTGGGTGTTGGTTTCCTCTGTAGCCCATCCTCCTGCTCCTATTTTGGAATCATTTGTATGACATCCTACTAGATTTTTACTTAGTCGCCTACCAAGCAGTCCTCCCACCACTATATAAAATATATATTATCAATATCACATCCTTCAAATAACTGTCATTCCAAAGTCAATCTGGTCTTCCTTGCTTAATCTTTCTTAAAATATAGGTAAACTGCTTCTTTAGGAATCATGTTCCTTTGTCAGTCTTGACGATTCCTTGAAGTCACTGCTAAAAAGCCACAAAAGGATCTGCATAATTGGAGAGAATTTCTTCATGGTCACTTTTTTTTCATAGAACCAAACTATCTATATATAAATATGTAAAAGTATTAGTGAGATATTTTTAGAAGAGCTAAATAATGAATATTCTTAATTTGGGAACTGAACCTTATTTTGCATTCTTCTGAGATGTAACCTAGATCCAAAACCTAGTTCATCTGTGGGAAATTTGACATCACTTTAAAGTGTGTCTTTCCAGTGAAGAATGTTGGCCTCAGAAACTTTGACAAGCTTTGCTAAGATCCACACCCAATGAGCATATAAGTCACTGTTCTATATTTTGTCAGCATGAAATTGAAGGTGTTTTGATAGATGCTGTATAACAAAGAGGCCATCTCGCCTTGGATACTTACTAGGCAAATCTCAGCATGATATTGCAAATATAAAGAGAATGTTTATGTTTGTAACCTGTTTCTATATTACTATTTTCCAAGGAATATATTCCTGTACATAAAAGATTTTGAAACAATTCATGTTTTTCTAATTATTTTGCTAAGAAAGACCATTTAATTTACGATTAAGGTTTTTCCAAAGATACACTTTTTGGTTGATTATTGGAGTCAGAATGTATTTACACATGGAAAGGAAGTGAAAATTCCTAGACTAGTCTTCCCCAAAGAAACGTATTTTTAGCCTCATAACATAAATGAACTCTACAACTCAATTTTGACCACATTAGGATACATGGATCTTATTAGTTCCTTGAGGGGTTTCATTTGAAGAGACTACTTAGATTATGGCACCTCTGAAAACCTGCTTTTGGTGGTATACATTGCGGTGTGAAAATAGATCTTATCTAGAACAGCGTTCCTCCTCCTAGCTCTCAGTGTGAGAATCATCTTTTTCAATGGTGAAGGAACAAGAGCTGACATTTATGGTTCAAGCAAACATAGCCAGAACTCATGATTTGGCACTATCTAGTTATAAAGCTCTCGACGTAACTTTTCTACGTTTCATTTTTCTTGACTATAAAATGGGCACATTAAACACCATTTCACTAGTATCTTTAATGATTTAATTTTTAAAATGTACATGAAAGATCCTGAGAATTATGCACTTAGCACACCCTGGATGAAGTGCGTTATGCAAATTAGTCTGACTGAGACATGAGGCACAGTGTATTAGTCAGGGATCTCTAGAGGGACAGAACTAATAGGATAGATGTATATATGAAAGGGAGTTTAGTAAAGAGAATTGAGTAACAGGATTGCAAGGTGAAGTCCCATGATAGGCCATCTGCAAGCTGAGGAGCAAAGAAGCCAAATAGTAGCTCAGTTCGAGTCCCAAAACCTCAAAAGTAGGGAAGCTGATAGTACAGCCTTCGGTCTGTGGACAAAGGCCCGCGAGCTCCTGGCACACCACTGGTTAAGTCCAACAGTCTAAAAGCTGAAGAACTTGGAGTCTGATGTTCGAGAGCAGGAAGCATCCAATGTGTGAAGAAGTTGAAGGATGAGAGACTCAGCAAGTCTGCTCATTCCATTTTCTTCTGCCTCCTATTTCTAGCAGTGCTGGCAGCAAATTGGATGGTGCTCACCCAGATTGAGGATGGATCTCCCACTCCTCATCCATTGACTCAAATGTGAATCTCCTCTGGCAACACCCAGAAACATCCAGATACACCCAGAAGCAATAATTTTCATCCTTCAATCCAATCAAGTTGACATTTACTATTAACCATCACACACAGCAATCATGGCCCACATAGAATTGACTAAGCTGGTTTTCTGGATTGCTGTCACATGTTGCCTTGAAACTCAGCTTGTGGAAAAGGGCAAACCTTCCCCCATGAGGAGAGACATTTCTTAGTTGAGGGTACATGAGTAGCTGAACTTTCTTGCTCAAAGCCTTAAAGTCCCTCATGACTCATTTATGCAAATTTAGTTATTAGATAAAGTATTTTCCCCATTTGAGACAACAGGAAACTTCCACACTGGTGTTGAGTATATATCAGTTCCTGTGTATGCATATTCAACAGTCATATTTATATGAATCCCAATAATATTGGTAGCACTATAAATACTTTTTATGATCTTTGAATAAACTAGAAATCAAGTAAGTCAGGTTGTAATTATTTTTATTGAGTGTCTGTTGTAACTAGCAACATACTTCACCCTCCTTGCCTTGAACATTTATTTTTACAGTTTGACCAACTGACCATTAAATTTAAAAAATGGATACCACAGGCAACACATCTTTCCTAATCCTGCAAAGAGATGTTCTCTAATGATTTAAGACCCTCAAACCCATTCAGTTCTCACATACCCACAAAAGTTCAAGTGTCTCCATGATTCACGAGGATTTATCCTTTATATTTATCAATAGCCAACCCCATGGTTGGTTTTGGGTGAGTGGATTGTGCTATTGTGTGAGTGGATAGATTAGCCATGGTTAGATCCCCATCATCAGATACCCATGACATAACATAACTAACTGGGCGTCACTCTACATAAGGCTTGTTTTTCCTTTTTTTTTTTTTTTTTTTTTTTTTTGAGATAGAGTTTCTGTCACCCAGGCTAGAGTGTTTTTCCCTTTTAAAATTCAATTAGTACCCAAGTCCATATTTAGTGAAGTATATAATGCTGATTTACCTCCAATATACTATATTTTCAAGTACATGTATGGAAAAAAACGCCACAAGTATCAAAAGAATGGAAACGTTACTATCTTTTCCCTGAGGCTATAAAAACATAAAAGAAAAACAAACAAACAAAAACAACCGAATTATTTGTAGCTCCAACTGCCTTCTAAAGCTGGGTCTACTTACAAGGAGGTTGATTTGTTATTTTGAGAACATGGATTGGTGCAGATGTCTAAATTTGGAAGTAAGATTTAGAGAGTGCTGAACTTTTTTACATTTGAGAATGAGAAGATTTTGGAGCTCCCAGAATTAATCCAAATGTGAGATAACTGGGGACAAAATAACACAGGGGCTGGTATGGGAAAGAGTTATGTTATATGCACTGTTATAAGGCCCCACTATTTGAATAATCTTTAGAGTAACATTATTGATTCATTTCTTCTGGAAAATAGTAAAGGGCTACGTACATCTTCTGGGGGGAAGATGAGATAACTAACCAGAATAGAATCAGCAAACACACTGGGCCATAATCCCCAGGGAATTAGTAGAAATGGCAAGATGGCATAGGATTTCACAGACCATGGAAATGGTGGGGATCAGAGTCAACTATAGCCAAGGATGAAAAGAGGACAAAATTCTGCCTCCTTTTCTAGCCCTATCTGTATGTCATATCATGAAATTGTAAAGCTAGGGGAGATCCCAATAAATCACCTTGTTTTCTCATTTTATTTAGAATTTGGTTCTTTTTATGTCATTAGGATAGTTTCTGTTTCTGTGTTTTGAAATTTATTAATATTTTCTTCTGCAGTGTCTAATCTTCTGTTAAAGCCATTTATTGTATTTTCCACCTCACTCATTTTAGTTTTTATCTCTGTAATTGTGATTTGAGTCTTTGTTGATATCTTCCATTTCTCTATTTAACATGAACAATATTTTCTCTAGCTTCTTAAATATATGAATACAGCTGTATTAATTTTTTAATGTCCTTTCCTAGCAATTCTGTCATCTGTGTAATTTCTGGTTAGTTGTGGTTGATTTATTTTCTCCCTATTATAGGTCTTATTTCTCTGCTTCTTTGCCTGCTTGGTAACTTTTGATTGAATGCCAGATATTATGATTTAACATTTTGTGTGTGTTGTATATTTTTGTATTCTTATAAATACGCCTGTGATTTGTCCTGGAACACAGATAATTTACTCAGAAACAGCTTGATGCTTTTGAGTCTTGCTTGTAAGCATCATTAGATAGAACTAAAGCATCATTTAATATAGGATAATTTTTGCCCCAGCACTGAAAGAAAACCCGTCCTAGTTTTATACCAGTTTTTACTTTGTTTGTTGAGAATATAAACTATTCTCAGCCATCTTTGGGCTCTGATTATCTCTCTTCTAATTCTTTTGGGTGTCCCTACACTCAGCTTCATGCAGTGCACTGATGGTTATGACTCAGTGAAGGCTTTGATGTATCTTCTGTAGATCCCTGAAACCCTCTTTCTATTCAGCTCTCACAACTGTCTTTCATGGAATACTGTGCTTTATTTGCCTATTATCCAAAGTCCTAAAACCCATGTTTTAGATATTTATCTAGTTATAGTATTACTTCAGATGGACGAATAATCTGTCTCTATAACTCCATCTTGTCTGGAAGCAAGTCCAAATCATCTCATTTGAATCTCTGTTTTCATACAGATAAATATTGAATAAAAAAGAAAATCAATTTACCATAGTTTTTGAAGATAATTAAATACAGACTTTGTATTTTGTAGAGTCATAGAGATAGTTTTTCTTACTATAAAGTTGTTGTTTGTGCTCAACAATCACCATTCTTATTTTATGTTAATCCATTGTTTTCACTTATGGTTGTTTTGAGTATGAAGATCAGTTTCTTAGGATACCTTTCAAGCAAAAGAAATAAGTTATGCTTCACTTTAGGCCAACAAGCCCCACTTCTTTATTCTCATATGTATATAAAAGTTCTCAAGCAATTTCTTTGCTTTTTTTTTTATTGCCGTTATTGTTGTTTTAGAAAAACAGGGAGCAATGTTCTACCAAGAGTCTCTCAAAGGCTGAATTTGGAAAAAAAAGTAACTTCTCAGCTAACAAATATTTAATTCCCTACAAATGCAATCAAAAATCATATTGTCATTGAATAATTCTTCATATATATTGCGTGGTCATCAATGTCTTGGATGTAGCTTTTTCTCTTCTTTTTCACAAATACTTTTATTCAATGATATGTCAAACACGATATCATAATAATTACCAAAATGGATAAACTATTATGAAATATAAGTTTACTATAAAGAATATTTTGATGAGTCTTTAAGCAACACCTTCCTAAGGCCAAAGGCTCAATGAATCTGCAAGGGTTTGTGATGTCTACATTATCTGCTCACATGGAATATATACATATATATATATTCCTCACAGGAAATACACAAGATGAAACTAGAGAGATCTTCTTCTAGAAAGAAGGAGTGTTCAACAAGAAAATGAAACAAAAGTATGAGGTATGTTAAAAAGACACAAGAGCCAACTAATGTAGCTCTTAATGGTCAAAGCTGGAAAAATTTGAGCAAAAAATCTGCACGTAACATTAGATTATAACCCAATGTATTGTATTTATGTATTTATACTGATATAAATAAATAATTGTACAAACAGAAAGTAGAATAGAATAGGCAAATATTCGAATGCAGAAGAACTCCAAGTAATATACACAGATACTCCTTAAAGAGGTAAAGAATGATTCCTGCTTAAATGTGAACTGCACACAGTGGCTTTCTTCCAATACAGTATGAAAAGGGGGAAAAATGAGTAACTTCACAGCGGAATCTTGATGAACACTACTGCAGACTGAGGTTAACACCAATAGTGATTAGTAATGTTGATGTCATATGCTCTTGATGTGGAATTTTACCTCTTTGGTCTTTCTCCTGCAAACCTAGAATTCTATTCTAATCCTGAGAAAGATATCACCCAAATCCAAATTGAGAACAATCTGTAAAATTCCTGACTGACACTCCTTAAAAATTTCAAGGGCATCAAACACAAGGAATATCTGAGGAACTATCACAATAGCCTAAAGAGACATGACAATTAAATGTAACGTACTATCTCAAGTGGGATCCTAGAACATAAAAAAGATATTAGTTAAAAACTAAAGAAGTGTGAATGAAGTATGGACATTAGTTCATAATAATAAATCAACATTGGTTCATTAATTGTGACAAATATGAATACCAATGCAGGCTATCATTAATAGGAGAAACCAGGTGCAGCTTATATGGAACTAGGTATTACCGTCATGACTTTTCTGTAAATATAAAACAGCTTAAAATAAAGAATTTATTTATAATGCAAACAATAGGTTAAATTCTTTACTAATGAAAAGTCAAAGGGATTTGTTTATTTTACATCTTCATTAGATCATTCCAAAGCTACTGAGGCTTAACTTTTGTCAAATAAGCTAACATTTAATTATAACTCACATTTTGGTACCATTCAGGTACTATTTATAATGCACTTTCTCATATTTCACTTCATTTAATTTTTGTGATAAGTGTCTGAGGCGGCAAGGCATGTTTGTTTTACTGATGAGAAGATAAATTTAAAATTTTACTCAACTTATCCAAGTCACAGAATTATTAACAAACACAGCTGAGATTATAAATCAGCTCTTGTGATACCTTACGTAGCATTTTTTTGTATCCCCCTTAAGAAAAACCTTAAAAAGGAAAATATCTTTTCCTCTGACTATAGTCATAGAGCAAAAAGCATATTACTATACTGTTTTTTGAATGCAAAATAGCACTATTGCAGCCTATAAAACAATGATGATAATATACTCTCCTAAGTGACTTCCTCATATATAACTTTACTCTCCCTCTGGTAATAAGAACTGGGCAATTGATTGTACCTTTTTTTCCTTCTACTTTATTTCTCAGGAAATGAAGTAAAGACAATGGGCTTCATGGTGAGAAACTTTGTTATTACGGTCTCGACATATCACCAGGCATTATTCAAGGGAAGAAGGATTTAACATTTCTGACAGTTCAGTAGCTCTATTTCTTATGAATGAACAGCAGCTGTAAACATGCTTTTGGTAGGTGTTTTCAAAGTCTTTATGAGTTTTGGAGGCTATTTACTTGAAAAACACATAATTTTCTAATTATAACAGGTTATAGAAAACTAATGCTTTCCCAGAAAATCTAAATAGGCCTGTTGTGACATCACTATATACTAACTCATGTGACTAATTTACTATAAAGAGTAAATAAAGTACTGAGGAAAATTTCACCCTCTGCACACATTGTATACTTCTCTATACATTGCATTTGTATTTTAACTCCTAGAATTTATACGTTTTTTAGTAACTGGTACAATACATTAATTTTAGAACACCATCTTGTAAATAATGAGCACAATTTTTCTAGTTGCAGAAGAGTTGGTGGAATTTCAACAGATATTAATTAATTATGAGGAATTTGCACATACATTTTATTCGACAATCACTAATGGCTCTTCCATACCTATATCCCACCATATTTGCTTAGTAGTTTTATGCTTTTAATCACAGTGGTCACTTGAAAATTCATCAGTAAGGTTACACAATTATAATTACTTTCCATCTTTGAGAGCCATAAAAAAGTAGCGTAAACCCTAAGCACAGTCTTAACTGGGACTCTGCGAACCACTGTTGAATGAGGTTTAATCCCTTCTAGACTTAGTCCCATGAAAGTCTCAAAATAAGGATTTGAGTGGCTTTAGTCAGAGTCATTTATAAATGATAAGAAAGCCTTAGGCCTGGCACAGTGGCTCATGCCTATTATTCCAGTGCTTTGGGAGGCAGAGGTGGGAGGATCACTTGAAGCCAGGAGTCTGAGATCAGCCCGGGCAACACAGTGAGACCATGTCTCTTAAAAATTATTAAAAATTAGCTGCACATGGTGGTTCATGCCTACGGCTCTAGCAACTAGTCAATGACTGCTTCAATATTAGGAGGCAGGAGGATCTCTGAGGCAGGAGCATCTCTTGAGCCCAGGAGTTTGAGGCAGGAGGATCTCTTGAGCCCAGGAGTTTGAGGTTATAGTGAACTATGATCGTGCCACTGCACTTTTACTCCAGCCTGGGTAACAGACTGAGACCCTGTCTTAAAAAAAAAAAAAAAAAAAAAAAAGGAAAGAAAGAAAAAGAAAAAGAAAGGAAAAGCCTTAGGAAGAGAAACATCCAGAAGAATCCAGAGAAAATATTACAACACACTATCTGGCACACTTTTGAAAGTTAATGAATACTTGCTGAGTGAAGAAGTCAGCAAATCACTCAAGTTACATTTGTCATTCTTTATCAAGCAGCTAGAGCTCTCTCATTAATTAAAAGCATCATAAATTTACTAGAATTAACAAATAAGTATTAACAAAAGTCATATTTTTAGTACCTGAGGAAGCACATTTATTAGGTGTTAAAGCAAGTCTTTTCTCACTTGGTGGAAGACACAAACAAAACCTGAGGGACTGTGCTTGCCAGGAGAATCTTGAAACAACTTGTACAAAAAGAAAGAGTTTTATTTGGAAGAGTTTTGTAAGAAGTGATATATGGCAAGCTATAATTAGCAAGAAATCTCAATCCTAATATTGATTCTGCTTAGCCAAACTTACTGGAAGGTAAATGCCAGGTCCTCCAGAGAGAGCACAAACTTTAGAAATCACCAGAAGCATAGCTCAGAGATCTGAAGTTAGCTGACAATAAGGTTAATGGTTGGCATGTGCTATGCATCTGGTCAATGGCTGGTGACAACAGAAGACATAGGTCAAAGGGAAGCCACTACCAGACATACAGTTCAAGATCTAGTAGATACAAGAGAAGTGGGTCAGTGGATGTTAATCGAGAATCTTGGCATCTGGTGTGTGTTGGTGGATGCCCTGAACTACAGACACCGGAAGTGGCAGGAACAAAGTGAGTTTCTTGGCAGAGTCTGGACACATGACAATCAGTAGAAGGGCTGCAACAGATTTGACAGTTGCTGAACCCACAGTTGGCTGGCTGGCAGCTGGTGGGTTTGTTACTGTTCTCGTGGCAGTTGTCCAGGAACCAGGTTGGAAACTGCTAAGTAAGCAGAGGGCACCTCTTCAGCTCACTCTTCTAGAGCAGAGAAAAGCAAATCAGGAAAAAAGAATGTAGCAATAACTACCCAAAGAGCAGGCGCTCTCATTTCCAAAGCAGCAGTTGCTGAAAGACATGAGTTTCAGAAGAGGTATAGAAGCTTTTTCAAATGTGCTCATCACCTTCTAAGCAAATTTCCTATATATCCTCACTGTTTTCTGGCAGTTCCATATACTCACTCACATCCGAAAAGTTTGTTCGGATGTCCAAGAAAATGCCCTCCAGCCTTCTTGTATAATTTTACTTATAATTTTAAATGTCCCAGCTATTAACTCTCATTCTTTTCATTATGTCCACGAAATGTTCAGAATCATAACTAGCTGAGATAGAATTCCTTCTTTAGGATATGGTGCAAGAAAGAGGGGAACATAGGTGCTCTTCTCCACAGGTGGTGGGTACAACATACCGAAGAATAGTTTAGTGACTTGTAAAATAAAGATGACTTCTCATTCTTGAAGGTTTCATAGTTCTTTTTATCAGCAAAAAGAGAAAAAATGTATAGAATGTGGTGGGGTTTTTATAAACTAAACTCTTCAAAATAAAATATTATCATTTATTCTAGGATTCTATACAGATTGTATCTCCATATAAATTCACCCATTTAAATAACATACTAGGCCAGTGTGGGGGCTCATGCCTGCAATCCCAGCACTTTGGGAAGCCAAGGTGGGCAGATCACCTGAGGTCAAGAGTTTGAGACCAGACTGACCAACATGATGAAACTCCATCTCTACTAAAAACACAAAAATTAGCTGGGCATGGTGGCGAGTCTGTAATCCCAGCTACTCCAGAGGCCAAGGCAGGAGAATTGCTTGAAGTTGGAAGGCAGAGGTTTCAGTGAGCAGAGACTGCACCATTGCATTCCAGCCAGGGCGACAAGAGTGAAACTCTGTCTCAAAAGCAAAAACAAGCAAACAAAAACTAGCGTGTAAAATTCAAATTCATTGGAACCCTACCTGAAGTGAATTGGATTCCAAAGTCCTGAGAGATTTTTGCAAATGTTTTTATAGACCCTTGTGAGAACTAGAAAATTTACTAAGATTTGTTTGGAGGGTGCTCTTATTTCTGGTTTATTCTGATTTCGTTTATTATTTTATTTTAAAAAATATAACCTATTGAAATCACAAGATATTTAAAAGATTTTTGATACATGTGTCCAAATCCACACCTGGACTACAGTGATGAGTATCTGGTTCTCCGCCTCCTCCACTAAGTATTGTTAGCATATCTATTTTGACGGTTTGATGTGAAAAATAGTATTTAATTATTGAGCTAATAAGTATTCATTAGATGACTGGTGAGGCTTTCTATTTTGGTATATTTGTATTGATTATTTAGCTTCCTAGTTGTGGATCTTGATTGTCAGTTTTAACATCACTCAGTAAATGTATCTTTGATTTTAAAAAGAGGTATTTTTCTTTAAAAAAAAAAGAAAATGAACATTTTTAGAAAGAGTAGTTTTGAGGGATTTTGTATTGTCAAATAAAACTTTGCTTTGAAACATATGGTGAGTTTTTAGAAAAGAAAATGAAGCCTATCCCTGGCCTATCACTTAGAGGCTCATATTTAGAGTTGGAATTGGACCTAAGAACTTGATTTACTTTGAGGATACATCTCAAAGCCTGGTTAGAAATCCACTGGATGAGAAAATTCCACAGGCATTTGACAATCATCAAAGTTTCTGATTAGTATGCCTATATAAAATTAAAACAAACTCATTGCATTCCAAAAGATCTAAGATAGAAACAATTTTCCATTGAAACTTCTTGGGGAAAGCTCTTACGCAACTTTGACCAAATATTTTCTTTTGCAGATCTCCCCCCAGCACACATATATCAAACTGCTTTGACATTTGATAGATAGATTAGATTATAGAGTGACACACTGGATTAAAGGTTTAGTAGTGTGTGGCTTCCATATGCCAAAGCATTAATATGGTAATTTTTCTAAATTGCTTGTTTGTAGATGTAGAAGATTCAGTAAAATGAGTGTCCATGAAAATAAACTGTGGTCAGCCCCTAGAATAATGCTAGTATATAACAGCAACTCAAAAGTATTTGTTGATTAAATGATGCTGAATGATGTGTTTAAAAATATAATTTTAAATAATAGTATTCAGCTGTGTTTCAGCAAACATAGTATGAGACTCTATCCCTGAGGAAAATTTTTTTTCTTGCAAGATTTCTCTCTCCCTGTCTTCCTTTTTCTTTTTCATTTTTGCCATTTCTTCACACTACTGGGAAGGAGATAGAAAGTATTTTGTTTTACTCACAGTTTTACCCCAATAATAAATAGAGTAATGAAGTGTAGGTCTCTTTATAGGAAACAAGGCAACGAGTATGCTTTAAAATATAGCAGTCTCTACCCCGTGGTTCAGAAAGTTCTGTAATCAATTCATAAATTTGTGTTACAGATATTTCTTGCAGGCCATCATCACCTCTAGAGATACAGCTCATGCTGACTTGACAATACCAGATATTTATCAACCAATAAGAATTTCATAAAGAAAATGGAAAGTGCTCTTCTATTTTAATGGAGAATGAAGGCTCATCAATACAACTGTCCCTGGAGCAAACAGGAACAGACAATGTGTTATGTGTGGGCCACATAACATTTCCTTGTGTGGTCTTTTTTTGTCCACTGTATTGTTACATCTGATAATTGTCTATTTATATTGGGAGCCAGAGGTAGATGGCACTTGTATATGGAATTAAAAGGAATAGAAAAAGTGAAAAGGCAGCAAAATATTGTGTGTTTGTGTGTGTATCCTCTGAATTTGCCTCTGAAGTCATTGGTCTTGAGTGCCTACGTGAGGCTAAATTGCTCCTTGGAAGGTTCTATTAAAAATTCCTTATTAAGTACACTACATTTTTTTAAGGTCATGGAAATAAAACAATTTTGACATTTGTAATAATGCTCTGATTTGAGTTTAGAAGAAAACATAGCCTGCAATTGATTTCGCTAACTGGAGTGTGGCCTATATTGCAAACCCTATATCCTTCCTTTAATTTTTAAATAATTAACTGCCAAGATATGCAAATACTAAAAAAATTTTTTTAATTTTTTCTTCACAGAATAGTAATGTCTTTTGTCTTTTGACTTTGGATGAAAAAATAAGATAATAGCAGAGGAAATACAAAGCTAAAACACCTGTGATCCAGCACAACTGTGAGTTAGAAAAGTACAAGTCAATGTCCATAATCAGCTTATTAAAATGAAGCAGGTGCATCAGAAATGATGACAGGTACTTGTGCATAAGAAAGTACGAGCTTCCATAATTGAACTTTTATTGCTCGATATCTTCATGTGGACCTACTTCATAGAATCATTTTAATGTGACTGTTTCTATCATAAAAAGGATATGTTATGTTTTGCTAAATAATTTTATCATGTTGTAATAGAGCTGGTTAGTATAGATATAATTAAGAAGGCAAACCATAATTTATTCAATATTGCATTAGTTCACAGAATAATTTTAAAAACTTGACACGTTATTGACTGTTCTGCAATGAGGCATTAAGTAATAATATGGTTTTTATTATTAACTTCAAATTTAGATAAACTTAACATGGGCTTTAAAGAATTTACTAAAGAGGATTAAATACATTTTTGAGGGGCCACATATTATCTGGTTAGATTAGATTACTATAGAAAGTAACTTTGGATTCATTTTCTAATACTGAAAAGTTCCGGCATTTGGTTGAAAGATCTGTATATCAAATGTCCAATTTGCAGTCCTGTTAGTCTGGATTCAAGTGAAGAACCTTTATCAGAATGACATGGTCAATACTACACTGTCTATACAGAATGGCTGTTCCTCAGTTCACCCTTGTTGGGATATGAGCTTTGAAGGTTTCCTTTCAGCTTATCCTATAGCCTCTCACTAGTAGCACTTTCTGTATATGGCACATGATATAGGTGCCTTGTGTGCAGTAAATTGCCTGCTCATGTCGTGCCGGAGGCCTAGATGTCACATAAAGGGCATTCACCTACTTGAAAAAGGTTACTGCTTTCCATAGTATAAAAGTACTGGAGTATGCATAGGACATGAATGTTTTCAGTAATTCATGGGATTTTTCTTAATTAATGCTATCTATCAAGACAATTGTTAGACACCTCAGAGTATAAATAGCCACATAATTGTATTTTAAAAGTAGATCTCCAGTTTCATTGCCAGATATCTCTCAGCACAAACTAGATTAGTATGAGAACAACCTGCTTTTGTTTCAATGCACAAACCAAACTTTGAACATCTGCATTCCAAGTACAAAAAAGTCCATTGTAAATATGTCAGCAAGAATTAATATCATTAATGACATATGTTTATTTGATCAAAGGAATACATTAAAATATAAAGAGTAATTCCCTATGAAAAAATGTAATAAGACCAGTAAAAAGGAACAGAAATGTCCAAACAATTCAAGAGAAGAAAAGTGCTTAGACCTTGAACAAGGTCACAAACATTTAAGTACTGTCATGGTAATATATGTCTGAAAAGTTATAGAATTAAGGAAGTTTTATTTTATGTATTTCCTTTAAAGCCTGCAATCAGGTTTACTCTGGTATCTTAATATATATTTTGGTAATTTGTTAAGCTTTAAAAAGTGAGTAAAATGTTTACAAGGTATTGGCTGAGGAACTTTGCGTGTAAAGTTAGTAAATATCAGTGTCAAATTTGAAAGATTTTGCATATTGTAAGGAAAAAGTAACTGTGCTTTCTTACTTGATTATGAAGGGCACTTCCATATGTCATCTCTATGATTTGAAGTGGACTATGCTTCTCCCTTCTATTGGTTTAAGAATTACACAGACTATATATTCTTCTATCGCAACATAACTTAGAAGGATTTATTGAAAAGTTCAAAATATGCTGTTTTTGTTTTTATTCCATTGATGAGATAAATTCATGAATGGGAGTAACAGAATATATTAACACATCTAGAGAAAAAATATTGTTGCTTATCCCTGCATAGCTGCTGGTACATCACAGAGAGCAACAACAAAAATCCATAACCAGTGCTATGATTTGGATGTCTTCTCCAAAACTCATGTTGAAATTTAACTGCCATTGTGATGATCTTGGCAAGTGGAGGCTTTAAGTGGCGATTAAATGGCAGAGTCTTCACAAATAGATTAACCCTGTTATTTCATGAGTGGTTTAATTATCCAGGAGTGAGCTCCTGGTAAAAGAATGAGTTCCCCAGGATACCCTTTCTCTGTCTCACAGGCTCCTTGGTTCCCTCCCATCATGTGATAGCTTTCACCATGTTTTCACACAGCAAGGTGATCTTTATCAGATACAAACCCTCTATCTGGAATTTCCAGACTCCATAGCTGAGAACTGCTAAAAATTTCTACTGTTCATAATTTGCCCAGTCTGTAGATTTCTGTTACAGCAATAGAAAATGGACTAGGACTACCAGCCAAAATCTTAGGTGCCTAAAGTGCCTAAAGTGACTCCAGTGAGACATTAGATGAATAACTGATTTAAAAATCCTAAAAATTATAATGGCAAGATTTTAAAAAATAATTTTATGAAAGAATAAGTCTTGTTATGTAACATGGACCACTTGGATCTTACTATCTAAGCAAGATGATGTAATTCATAGCAAGCAAAAATTAAATACTCATCTTTAATTAGAAGTCTATCTTGAACTTACTCTACTTTTGGAAAACAACCAACGATGGCTAAATACATTTCAGACATAACTATTTGAGGCGACCCTGTTGTTGGCAAAGACTCTAATGTATTGAACACATTGGCAAACCCTCTGATCCTGCTCTTTCTTCACTCACTACCATCTAGCTGCACTGGGTTCCTTTTATTCTGCATTCTCCCCAAGTTCCTGCCTTTGATCTTGTTTTCCATGTCTAAAACGGTTGATTGCAGGGCACTCTCCTTTTAATATTTCTAGACACGATTCACATGAAATTTTTGTTAATGCGAAAATATCCCAACCGTGTTAAAATTAGCCAGCTCCCCTCTTTTTATAATATAATTTGTATCCCCTTCATACTGTTTTATATACTCTTATATTATCATATTTATCAATATTTATGATTTATTTTTTGTCATTCCCCCACATTGAGTTATTATTATATTTCCAGAATGTAGAAAAGGGCTTGACATATGATAGAAATTCCTTATTACTGACTGAGCGTTTATGCATGATGAAATTACTTCCAAGGATAAAAATGGCATTTATCAAATTGTACAATGAATCACTGACTGAATTATCAATCTGAACTGTTGAAGTAGATTCTCCCAACCATTTCAGGGAACATAGTCCAAAGAAAAAAGCAAAGAAAATGACTAGTTTAATGATTTAAATGATAAGTGGAACAATGAGTCGGTAGTCATGTCACTGCATATGTTTTAAATATTTCACTCCACGCTTTTCTTGCATGCATGACTTCTGACAAGGAGTCTATTGTAATTCTTGTCCCAGTTTCTCTATAGATAAGGTATTTTTCCCCTGGCTTTTTTTTTCAAGATTTCACATCATTTTTGTTTATCTGAAGTATGAATATGATATGCCTAGGTATAATAATCTTTTTGTTTTATTCTAAAATGCTGCTTGGTGTTCTGCGAGCTTCCTGAATATGTGGTTTGGTGTTTTTCATTAAAATTAGAAAGTTCTCAGTCATTACTGCTTCACAATCTTATTTCTCCTCCTTTTGACATTAAAGTTAAGAGTATATTATACGTTTTGAATTGTTCCATAGTTTTGGATGTCCTCTTCTGTGTTTTGGTGTTTGTTGTTGTTGTTGTTTTCCTGTTTTTGTTTTTTTTTTTTTTTAATCTTTGCATTTCAGTTTGGGAAGTTTCTATTGGCGTAGCTTCAAGTTCACTGATTCTGCCCTTCATCATGTCCAGTCTACTAACGAGACCATTAAAATAAGTACTGATTTATGTTGCAGTAATTTTTATTTCTATCTTATTTAATTCATTCTTTAAATTTCTATCTGCTTTGATCTTGTTTTCCATGCTGCTTTGTCCTGCTTCCATTGTCCATCTGTCTTTATATGTTATTATATCTACTTTTCCCGTTAGAGCTCTAAATGTATTAATCAGAGTTATTTTAAGTTATGTCTGATGATTCCATTGTCTATGTCATATTTGAGTCTGATGTGTATGCTTGCTTTTACTTTGGAGGCTGTGCTTTCATTGCCTTTCGGTGTGTTTTTTTGTTGAAAGTTGTGTTGTATTGAGTAGTAGGAACTGAGACAAATTGGCATTTAGTGTTAGATTTGAAATGATTCTGCCTAGAAGTTGGGTTGTGTTTAATATTTGCTGTAGCTGTAGGTGTCAGAGGATTCAGATTTCTCTAGTACCCTTAATTTTTGTCTACTCTCTTGGCTTTCAGCTGACCTAAGTACTCCTCCTTAGAGACGATCTGCTTCATGGAGCCCTTTCAACTATAATCCACTGTTATTCAACTGGAGCCTTGCCAGTGTGGGGGGAAAGATGGAGGAGAGGGGAAGCATTTCATAATCTTATAATTAAACCTCAGTCTTTTATTGGACCTGTGTCCCTGAGCTGTGACCTTCACTGGTATTTCTTAGTCCTCCCTACTTAAGTGAGCCAGAAAAGGTAGTGGGGGTGTGGTGTGGAGAGGGAAAATACCATTTCCTTGGATTGAATAAGGTCCTGGTAAAGTTTTTTTTTTCCTGAAGAGTAAGGATTTATTATGGAGGAGGTTCTGAGCATGGTTTTCTAGGATTATTCCTCCCTTTCTCTTGACAGAGCCATCGGGGCATCATCCTTGGATTTCTTCCATGAGAAACCTGTGGGATCCCTAGAGGCAAAACCCGTGAAGTATATGAGGTATGAGGCATCCTTAGGACTGTGGCAGCTAGGAGGGTTTGATACACATGCTAGTACACACTCAGCCTCCAGAAATTCCTCACAATTTATGATTTAATTGTTCCTACCAGATGATGACTTCAGCAGCTTTTGCTCTAGGAAAGCATACTCCAGATGTGACTCTAGACTCACCTGTCTCCCCAGATTTTGGAGTGGAATTTCACCCTCCAGACTTAGCTCTTTGATGGGTTCAGGAAAAGTCATTGATTTTCAAGTTGCCCATTGCTTTCTTGTTGTAAGACAGGAGTGGTGACTCTTAAGCTCCTTACGGGTTGGAATTGAAACCAGAAATCCATACATTCCTTGAGTCATCATCCCCAATGGCATCACTTTAGTTAATTTCCGGAAAAATTCTCTAAGCACAAATAAAGTTTCAGTGGAGAATGAAATTAATGTTTATACTGGCTAGTGACTATTCAGAGCTAAATTTAGAAAGAAGACTCAGAATCCAAATTCTACCCTCAAAATGTCTGAATAATCTGTTAGACTAACTCTGTTTTTGTTTTTCTTACATATGACTGATTTAAAGACTCTGATAATTATTCAGGTATATATGTTTACTTTTTCCTCAACCCATTTAGATCAAGATAAGGAAGAAGATGATTCTGTGTGTCTTTCTTATGTATTTGGTATGTGGAGTCTGATCTTGAAATTAAGGAAAAATAGTGATGCTTCATAATTGCTTTTGATAGAGAATTATGCTTTCTTGATTAAAGTTCAGCTGAAAAGGGCAATGTATTATTTGAGCTTACAGTTTGACAAAAGGACATCAGCTTTTGTAAAATCCAGTTTGAAAACGACTACATCCAGAAGGTTAATCACAAGGAACACAATGGTACTTGAATATTAATAAAGAATATTTAATTTTTTGTGAAAACAGGAGCCTAAAGACCTACCCTTCACTTATTTTAGTCATGGGAATAAAACCTATATAACTGGAAGGCAAAACATATCAGATAGTACATTGCCCTTTAATGAACAAATCTTTATATTACACTTGTAATGTAGTTTACTAGAGAAGCATGGACTTTGAGAAAACTTAGAAATTAATCTCAGACAAGTAATTTACAATCTCTATGATTGTGGCTAAATTGAGAACAATTAGAGCTACTGTGCCAGATATTAAGGAAATTAAATTAATAAAATACTAAATCAGACATAGCTGGAACAATTATCACACACGAACGAAGGTATAGCTATTAGTAGGTCCTGTCTAGTCATGGGATATTGGATACAGAACTTTCCTTAATTCTTAGCTCTCAGACTTGTAAGCTGCAGAGAAATGAGAAGCAAACATTTGTTTCCCCCAGACTCAGGAAAGATAGCATAGAATAAAACTTCAAAGGAAAAAATGTGAATTTCTCATCACCATCCAATCAAAAGACAATCTACTGTCATTCAAATGAATAAACATTTACAGAGAGCCTAGGCATGGTACTGCCACAAAGGCAGCCTTCGAAGGGCTTTAAGTCCAGAGGAGAGATTATAAATGCAAATAAAACAATACAAAATAAAACATGTTAGTGATGTAACGATAGACAATTTGTCAACAGAACAGAATAGGGTCTAGAAACAGACCCATCCATTTAAAGATAATGTATTTATGAAAAAAGGGACACAGAACTGCAGAGTAGTAGAAAAAGGAGAGTGTTTTAGGAAATGGTGCTGTTTCAACTAAAATTTTGGCCCCTAACTCACACCACACATACACACACACACACACACACACACACACACCCCATTCATCGATGGTGTATTTAAATGTTGAAAACAAAACAAAAAAATTTCTAAAGTTAATATTTTTGTTAATTTGAGGTAAACAAAGATTTCTTTAAAAGGATGATAAAAGTACTCACTATAAACAGAAAATCAATAAATCAGACCCATTTCTATTAATCTAAATACACCATTAAGGGAGTAAAAGACAGGGAATAATATGGAAAAAGTTATGCGAAATATGTATAACCAACAAAGAGTTAATATCTAGACCATGTAAAAGAACTATTTCAATCCTAAAGACAGACAAACCTATTAAAAACAGGGACAAATGATATGAATGTTACTTCACACACAAAAAAATGTAAATGGCCAAGAAACAAAAAACATTGTCTTAAAAAAGTGCTCAATTCAATGGACCATCAAGAAAGTTAAAAATAAAACAAACATTTGTTAGAATTACGTTCTCACTAGAAATGCTAAACGTAAACAGGCTGACGACTTCACGTATTGGTGAGGGTGTAGAACAACTGGAATTCTCATACTCTGATAGTCGAAGTCAATATTAGGAAAACTGCAAGGCATAACTTTGTAATGGTATAAAATAGAGCTGAACAAGCACATCCCACATAACTTAATTCCACCCTTACACATATTGCCAAATAGAAATATCTCCAGATGTGTATTAAGATATAGTACAAGAATACAAGAACATTCTGTACACTAATTCTAATAGATCCAAATTAAAAACAATCTAAATGCTCATCAACACAATAATGTATAAATATATTTTGGTGTTTTAACCTTGAATATTATACACATAAAAAATAAAAAGACTACTGGTACATGTAATAATATGGAAAAATCTCACAAACATAATATTTAGTACAAGAAGACAGAGACCAATGGGTAGATACTTTATAATTTCATGTTACAGTTCAAGAACATTCAAAAATTGTTATGTATGTTATATGTTAATGAAAATCTCATTTCAAATGATGCCAAAAAAACAGTTCAACAAGATTAACAACAGACGTATGGCTGAGATAAAAGGCAGGCTGAGCCAATGTGTGATTAGGGTAAGGGGCACAGAGAGGGCCAGGGAAAGGCTGCAAAAAATAAGGGGATACAGAATTCACAAATTCAAAATATCCAGGAGAGCAAGCAAATAAGGGAAATGATGAACCAGAATGAAATTAACAACAGCGGCATGATCATGATAGTAAGTGGAACTGGCATTCTGCTTCATTGTCAGGAAGTCTCTAGGGCAAGATGGAACTGAGAACCACAAGTGTGTGCCTTGTCTAAAGGGAATAGCTGAGAGTTAGCACCTGCCAATCACGTTCTTACACAGTGATACAGCTTCTAGCTTTTCTAGCTATTCCGGTTCCTCAAAAAGGTAAATATTCATGCCTTTACAATTTTATTTTAATTTCTGAAATGTATACCCACACACATTTTAGGTTGAGTGAGAGAAAAAAATGTATCTTTAATTGTTACATGTCCCATAGCATATAACTTCTGGTAAATTCTGTGTTAGTTCAGGACTGTTTTGTTCACCTTAGTATCTTTTGTGCCTGGCATAGAGTATGCAAGCAGTACATTTGTTTCTGAATAAATCAAAAGATTAATTAATGAACTCGGACTGTGTTTTTTAAAAGCGAGTATGCGTTTTCAAAACAGAGCTGAGAACATACTGCTCTCAAGGATGACATATGCAAAAGGCTGGATGATCGTAAAAAGCATGTGTTTGGGGACCTATGTGTAAGTCAGGATTGCAGAAGCTTAGTTTTATTATTTTCAATATTGAGCAAAAGAGGATGAAGCCAGAGAGGTGCGGGAGAGAAAGACAGTGGGGGAAACTAGATGTCATGTTAAGAGGTTTGAATATTTATCTTATGGGAATAGATTATAGAAAGCCATCAAAGGCATAAGCAGAAACTTGGTTAGTTTTGCAATTAGAAAGAACATTCTGGTGGAATTGCGTTCAGTGAGATAGAGAGATAAGAGACATCATTCCTAATTTTTCCTTTTCAAAACAACTTTCCCCAAGGACTTTTAGGGTCTCTCAAGTACATAGGGTCAGAAGTCTAAAAAGCAGCTTAAGGAATATACCATCAAACAATCCCTCTACTGTCAGGTAAGATTATATGGTTGAGTATCACTTGTCCAATTCAGTCATCTTGCAAGAAATTGATGTAGGTCATTTCTGTGTTAAAACTAAGTCATGAAACACAAACCACTGAACCACATTCCTAATTCGGACTAAATCTCATTTATTATAGTGCAAATAAAATACATTCTTCCCACAACAGAGCAACATTGAATAGCATTGTAAACTAATTTTTTTTTCATGTCAAGGAAAGAGGAAAGCAAGATAAAACATGTGACAGCAGCATCTTGCATTAGATCAGGCACAGTAAAACTAAGAAACATCAGTTGCTACTAGCAAAGAAGCAAAAGTCCATGGAGTTTGAATTTTTGTTTTGGATCTTCAGAGTGATTATTCACCGGAACAAAGAAGCTACTGGTTGCACAGTCCAGAGCAAGATGGATGACACGTGTTGAACACATGGGTCAGAGGTTGGCAACCACTGAACAGAGGCCTCAGAGGTCTGAGGCTGCTGGACACAACGTGAAGAGTTTGAGGACCATAGGCTAAGCAACTCGAGGGTCGGCATCCAGAAGTGAGGAGGTTTTGGGGCTGGCAACTGTTGGAGAAGCAGGATTGGGGGCGACAGCCACTGGGCACACAGCCTCCTATGGGCTGGTAACTATTGAGCAGCAGCCTCAGTGGACGATAGCCGCTGGACACGTAGCTCTGTGGTCTACAGGATAGTGGAAGGCAGGAGCTGGAGATGAAAGAAGAAGCAGGAAGAAAACTGCTTCCTTGGCAGGGCCTGGGCACGTAGTAGGCAGTGGAAGAACCGCAAGAGGTTTCGAGGTTGCCGGTCTCACAGTGGGCCGGCTGGCAGCTGGTTGGTTCACCACAGGTCTCTTGGCAGTTGTCTGTGAGCCAGGTAGGGTCTTGACAGCTAGTGGGTAAGCAGAGGACATCTCCACAGCTGACGTTGGTAGGGCAGAGGGCGATGGAGGTGAGAGGAATATGGCAGGAGGTTCTGAGAGATCCTGAGCTGCAGTTTCCAGAGCAGTAGTTGGGGCAAGACATAGTGAGGTTGTGAGAGCAGGCTGCGGTTGAGGGAAAGAAGCGAGTTTCTCAAGTTTGTTCTGCCCTTCCTTGACGTGACCCTTTATATATCCCTAGAAGGTGGTGCTTCTGCATACAGACTCTTCCTCTTGTTGTATGAGGATGCATCAGAATTCTTTATTATATAGAGCCAAGGAAGTGATGCTTCCACCTTCCATAAAACTGGATGCTCCTTGCAATGCCATCCATTGATTAAGTCTCTCTATAAACCAATGCGACTGCATTTTAATAGGATCTATCCTTCTTAAACTATCCAAACAAAACAGACACGTTTTAAAGTCTATGTACTTATTCCAATGACAACCACCATTGCACAAACATTCTTAACATTCCTCTCTTAGAATTCTCTTTGAAAATTGTAGCCAAGAAACAGGAAACATTTTATTTAAAAAGTGCTCAATTCAATGGACCATCAAGAAAATTAAAAATAAAACAAACATTTGTTAGAATCTTTTGACAAACCTGACAAAAACAAGAAATGGGGAAAGGATTCCCTATTTAATAAATGGTGCTGGGAAAACTGGCTAGCCATAAGTAGAAAGCTGAAACTGAATCCCTTCCTTACACCTTATACAAAAATTAATTCAGGATGGATTAGAGACTTAAATGTTAGACCTAAAACCATAAAAACCCTAGAAGAAAACGTAGGCAATACCATTCAGGACATAGGCATGGGCAAGGACTTCATGTCTAAAACACCAAAAGTAATGGCAACAAAAGCCAAAATTAACAAATGGGATCTCATTAAACTAAAGAGCTTCTGCACAGCAAAAGAAACTACCATCATAGTGAACAGGCAACCTACAGAATGGGAGAGAATTTTTGCAATCTACTCATCTGACAAAGGGCTAATATCCAGAACCTACAAAGAACTCAAACAAATTTACAAGAAAAAAACAAACAACCCCATCAAAAAGTTAGCAAAGGATATGAACAGACACTTCTCAGAAGAAGACATTTATGTAGCCAACAGACACATGAAAAAATGCTCATCATCACTCGCCATCAGAGAAATGCAAATCAAAACCACAATGAGATACCATCTCACACCAGTTAGAACGGTGATCATTAAAAAGTCAGGAAACAACAGGTGCTGGAGAGGATGTGGAGAAATAGGAACACTTTTACACTGTTGGTGGGACTGTAAACTGGTTCAACCATTGTGGAAGACAGTGTGGCGATTCCTCAAGGATCTAGAACTAGAAACACCAGTTGACCCAGCCATCCCATTACTGGGTATATACCCAAAGGATTATAAATCGTGCTGCTGTAAAGACACATGCACACGTATGTTTATTGCGGCACTATTCACAATAGCAAAGACTTGGAACCAACCCAAATGTCCATCAATGACAGACTGGATTAAGAAAATGTGGCACATATACACCATGGAATACTATGCAGCCATAAAAAAGGATGAGTTCATGTCCTTTGTAGGGACATGGATGCAGCTGGAAACCATCATTCTCAGCAAACTATCGCAAGAACAGAAAACCAAACACCGTGTGTTCTTGCTCATAGGTGGGAATTGAACAATGAGATCACTTGGACACAGGAAGGGGAACATCACACACTGGGGCCTGTTGTAGGGTGAGGGCAGGGGAGAGGGATAACATTAGGAGATATACCTAATGTAAATGACGAGTTAATGGGTGCAGCACACCAACATGGCACATGTACACATATGTAACAAACCTGCACGTTGTGCACATGTACCCTAGAACTTAAAGTATAAAAAAAAAAAGACTTGCTAAATGTAAATAGGCTGACAACTTCGCGTGTTGGTGAGGGTGTAGAACAACTGGAATTCTCATACTCTGATAGTAGAAGTCAATGTTAGCATAACCGCAAGGCATAACTTTGTAATGGCATAAAATAGAGCTGAATAAGCACATCCTACATAACTTAATTGCACCCTTACACATATTGCCGAACAGAAATATCTCCAGATGTTTATTAAAATATAGCACAAGAATACAAGAATATTCTGTACACTAATTCTAATAGATCCAAACTGGAAACAACCCAAATGCTCATCAACAAAAGAATGTATAAATATATTTTGGTGTTTTAACCTTGAATATTACACACACACAAAAATTAAAAGACTACTGGTAGATATAACAATATGGAAAAATCTTATAAACATAATATTTAGTAAAAGAAGACAGAAACCAATGGGTAAATACTTTATAATTTCATTTTACAGTCCAAGAACATGCAAAAATTAGTTATGTGTGTTATATGTTAACTAAAATCTCATTTTATAACAGTTCAACAAGATTAACAATAGACGTATGAGTGAGATAAAATTCAGGCTCAGCCAATGTGTGATTAGGGTGAGGGGCACAGAAAGGGCTGGGGAAAGGCTTCAAAAAATAAGGAATACAGATGTCACAAATTCAAAATATCCAGGAGAGCAAGCGAATAAGGGAAATGATGAACCAGAATGAAATTAACAACAGCAGCATGATCATGATAGTAAGTGGAACTGACATTCTGCTTCACTGTCAGGAAGTCTCTAGGGCAAGATGGAACTGAGAATCACAAGTGTGTGTCTTGTCTAAAGGGAACAGCTGCGAGGAGCACCTGCCACTCACTTTTTTACACAGCAATACAGCTTCTAGCTTTTCTAGCTATTCCAGTTCCTCAAAAAGGTAAATATTCATGCCTTTACAACTTTATTTTAATTTGTGAAGTACACACCCACACACATTTTAGGTTGAGTGAGAGAAAAAAAATGTATCTTTAATTGTTACATGTCCCATAGCATATAACTTCTGGTAAATTCTGTGTTAGTTCAGGACTGTTTTGTTCATCTCAGTATCTTTTGTGCCTGGCATAGAGTATGCAAGCAGTACATTTGTTTCTGAATAAATCAAAAGATTAATTAATGAACTCGGACTGTGTTTTTAAAAGCAAGTATGAGTTTTCAAAACAGAGCTGAGAACATACTGCTCTCAAGGATGACATATGCAAAAGGCTGGATGATTGTAAAAAGCATGTGTTTGGGGACCTATGTGTAAGTCAGGATTGCAGAAGCTTAGTTTTATTATTTGCAATATTGAGCAAAAGATGATGAAACCAGAGAGGTGCGGGAGAGAAAGAGGGTGGGGGAAACTAGGTGTCATGTTAAGGGGTTTGAATATTTATCTTATGGGAATAGACTATAGGAAGCCAACAAAGGCATAAGCAGAAACTTGGTTAGTTTTGCAATTAGAAAGAACATTCTGGTGGAAGTGCATTCAGTGGGATAAAGAGATAAGAGACATCATTCCTAATTTTTCCTTTTCAAAACAACTTTCCCCAAGGACTTTTAGGGTCTCTCAAGTACATAGGGTCAGAAGTCTAAAAAGCAGCTTAAGGAATAAATCATCACACAATCCCTCTACTGTCAAAAAGAATATATGGTTGAGTATCACTTGTCCAATTCAGTCATCTTGAAAGCAACTGACGTTGGTCATTTCTGTGTTAAAACTAAATCATGAAACACAAACCACTGAACCACATTCTTAATTCGGACTTAATCGCATTTATTATAGTGCAAATAAAATACATTCTTCCCACAACAGGGCAACATTGAATAGCATTGTAAACTAAATTTTTGGATGTCAAGGAAAGATGAAAGCAAGATAAAACATGTGACAGCAGCATCTTGCATTAGATCAGGCACAGTAAACCTAAAAAACATCAGTTGCTACTAGCAAAGAAGCAAAAGTCCATGGAGTTTGAATTTTTGTTTTGGATCTTCAGAGTGATTATTCACCGGAACAAAGAAGCTACTGGTTGCACAGTCCAGAGCAAGATGGACGACACGTGTTGAACACATGGGTCAGAGGTTGGCAACCACTGAACAGAGGCCTCAGAGGTCTGAGGCTGCTGGACACAACGTGAAGAGTTTGAGGACCATAGGCTAAGCAACTCGAGGGTCGGCATCCAGAAGTGAGGAGGTTTTGGGGCTGGCAACTGTTGGAGAAGCAGGATTGGGGGCGACAGCCACTGGGCACACAGCCTCCTATGGGCTGGTAACTATTGAGCAGCAGCCTCAGTGGACGATAGCCGCTGGACACGTAGCTCTGTGGTCTACAGGATAGTGGAAGGCAGGAGCTGGAGATGAAAGAAGAAGCAGGAAGAAAACTGCTTCCTTGGCAGGGCCTGGGCACGTAGTAGGCAGTGGAAGAACCGCAAGAGGTTTCGAGGTTGCCGGTCTCACAGTGGGCCGGCTGGCAGCTGGTTGGTTCACCACAGGTCTCTTGGCAGTTGTCTGTGAGCCAGGTAGGGTCTTGACAGCTAGTGGGTAAGCAGAGGACATCTCCACAGCTGACGTTGGTAGGGCAGAGGGCGATGGAGGTGAGAGGAATATGGCAGGAGGTTCTGAGAGATCCTGAGCTGCAGTTTCCAGAGCAGTAGTTGGGGCAAGACATAGTGAGGTTGTGAGAGCAGGCTGCGGTTGAGGGAAAGAAGCGAGTTTCTCAAGTTTGTTCTGCCCTTCCTTGACGTGACCCTTTATATATCCCTAGAAGGTGGTGCTTCTGCATACAGACTCTTCCTCTTGTTGTATGAGGATGCATCAGAATTCTTTATTATATAGAGCCAAGGAAGTGATGCTTCCACCTTCCATAAAACTGGATGCTCCTTGCAATGCCATCCATTGATTAAGTCTCTCTATAAACCAATGCGACTGCATTTTAATAGGATCTATCCTTCTTAAACTATCCAAACAAAACAGACACGTTTTAAAGTCTATGTACTTATTCCAATGACAACCACCATTGCACAAACATTCTTAACATTCCTCTCTTAGAATTCTCTTTGAAAATTGTAGCCAAGAAACAGGAAACATTTTATTTAAAAAGTGCTCAATTCAATGGACCATCAAGAAAATTAAAAATAAAACAAACATTTGTTAGAATCTTTTGACAAACCTGACAAAAACAAGAAATGGGGAAAGGATTCCCTATTTAATAAATGGTGCTGGGAAAACTGGCTAGCCATAAGTAGAAAGCTGAAACTGAATCCCTTCCTTACACCTTATACAAAAATTAATTCAGGATGGATTAGAGACTTAAATGTTAGACCTAAAACCATAAAAACCCTAGAAGAAAACGTAGGCAATACCATTCAGGACATAGGCATGGGCAAGGACTTCATGTCTAAAACACCAAAAGTAATGGCAACAAAAGCCAAAATTAACAAATGGGATCTCATTAAACTAAAGAGCTTCTGCACAGCAAAAGAAACTACCATCATAGTGAACAGGCAACCTACAGAATGGGAGAGAATTTTTGCAATCTACTCATCTGACAAAGGGCTAATATCCAGAACCTACAAAGAACTCAAACAAATTTACAAGAAAAAAACAAACAACCCCATCAAAAAGTTAGCAAAGGATATGAACAGACACTTCTCAGAAGAAGACATTTATGTAGCCAACAGACACATGAAAAAATGCTCATCATCACTCGCCATCAGAGAAATGCAAATCAAAACCACAATGAGATACCATCTCACACCAGTTAGAACGGTGATCATTAAAAAGTCAGGAAACAACAGGTGCTGGAGAGGATGTGGAGAAATAGGAACACTTTTACACTGTTGGTGGGACTGTAAACTGGTTCAACCATTGTGGAAGACAGTGTGGCGATTCCTCAAGGATCTAGAACTAGAAACACCAGTTGACCCAGCCATCCCATTACTGGGTATATACCCAAAGGATTATAAATCGTGCTGCTGTAAAGACACATGCACACGTATGTTTATTGCGGCACTATTCACAATAGCAAAGACTTGGAACCAACCCAAATGTCCATCAATGACAGACTGGATTAAGAAAATGTGGCACATATACACCATGGAATACTATGCAGCCATAAAAAAGGATGAGTTCATGTCCTTTGTAGGGACATGGATGCAGCTGGAAACCATCATTCTCAGCAAACTATCGCAAGAACAGAAAACCAAACACCGTGTGTTCTTGCTCATAGGTGGGAATTGAACAATGAGATCACTTGGACACAGGAAGGGGAACATCACACACTGGGGCCTGTTGTAGGGTGAGGGCAGGGGAGAGGGATAACATTAGGAGATATACCTAATGTAAATGACGAGTTAATGGGTGCAGCACACCAACATGGCACATGTACACATATGTAACAAACCTGCACGTTGTGCACATGTACCCTAGAACTTAAAGTATAAAAAAAAAAAGACTTGCTAAATGTAAATAGGCTGACAACTTCGCGTGTTGGTGAGGGTGTAGAACAACTGGAATTCTCATACTCTGATAGTAGAAGTCAATGTTAGCATAACCGCAAGGCATAACTTTGTAATGGCATAAAATAGAGCTGAATAAGCACATCCTACATAACTTAATTGCACCCTTACACATATTGCCGAACAGAAATATCTCCAGATGTTTATTAAAATATAGCACAAGAATACAAGAATATTCTGTACACTAATTCTAATAGATCCAAACTGGAAACAACCCAAATGCTCATCAACAAAAGAATGTATAAATATATTTTGGTGTTTTAACCTTGAATATTACACACACACAAAAATTAAAAGACTACTGGTAGATATAACAATATGGAAAAATCTTATAAACATAATATTTAGTAAAAGAAGACAGAAACCAATGGGTAAATACTTTATAATTTCATTTTACAGTCCAAGAACATGCAAAAATTAGTTATGTGTGTTATATGTTAACTAAAATCTCATTTTATAACAGTTCAACAAGATTAACAATAGACGTATGAGTGAGATAAAATTCAGGCTCAGCCAATGTGTGATTAGGGTGAGGGGCACAGAAAGGGCTGGGGAAAGGCTTCAAAAAATAAGGAATACAGATGTCACAAATTCAAAATATCCAGGAGAGCAAGCGAATAAGGGAAATGATGAACCAGAATGAAATTAACAACAGCAGCATGATCATGATAGTAAGTGGAACTGACATTCTGCTTCACTGTCAGGAAGTCTCTAGGGCAAGATGGAACTGAGAATCACAAGTGTGTGTCTTGTCTAAAGGGAACAGCTGCGAGGAGCACCTGCCACTCACTTTTTTACACAGCAATACAGCTTCTAGCTTTTCTAGCTATTCCAGTTCCTCAAAAAGGTAAATATTCATGCCTTTACAACTTTATTTTAATTTGTGAAGTACACACCCACACACATTTTAGGTTGAGTGAGAGAAAAAAAATGTATCTTTAATTGTTACATGTCCCATAGCATATAACTTCTGGTAAATTCTGTGTTAGTTCAGGACTGTTTTGTTCATCTCAGTATCTTTTGTGCCTGGCATAGAGTATGCAAGCAGTACATTTGTTTCTGAATAAATCAAAAGATTAATTAATGAACTCGGACTGTGTTTTTAAAAGCAAGTATGAGTTTTCAAAACAGAGCTGAGAACATACTGCTCTCAAGGATGACATATGCAAAAGGCTGGATGATTGTAAAAAGCATGTGTTTGGGGACCTATGTGTAAGTCAGGATTGCAGAAGCTTAGTTTTATTATTTGCAATATTGAGCAAAAGATGATGAAACCAGAGAGGTGCGGGAGAGAAAGAGGGTGGGGGAAACTAGGTGTCATGTTAAGGGGTTTGAATATTTATCTTATGGGAATAGACTATAGGAAGCCAACAAAGGCATAAGCAGAAACTTGGTTAGTTTTGCAATTAGAAAGAACATTCTGGTGGAAGTGCATTCAGTGGGATAAAGAGATAAGAGACATCATTCCTAATTTTTCCTTTTCAAAACAACTTTCCCCAAGGACTTTTAGGGTCTCTCAAGTACATAGGGTCAGAAGTCTAAAAAGCAGCTTAAGGAATAAATCATCACACAATCCCTCTACTGTCAAAAAGAATATATGGTTGAGTATCACTTGTCCAATTCAGTCATCTTGAAAGCAACTGACGTTGGTCATTTCTGTGTTAAAACTAAATCATGAAACACAAACCACTGAACCACATTCTTAATTCGGACTTAATCGCATTTATTATAGTGCAAATAAAATACATTCTTCCCACAACAGGGCAACATTGAATAGCATTGTAAACTAAATTTTTGGATGTCAAGGAAAGATGAAAGCAAGATAAAACATGTGACAGCAGCATCTTGCATTAGATCAGGCACAGTAAACCTAAAAAACATCAGTTGCTACTAGCAAAGAAGCAAAAGTCCATGGAGTTTGAATTTTTGTTTTGGATCTTCAGAGTGATTATTCACCGGAACAAAGAAGCTACTGGTTGCACAGTCCAGAGCAAGATGGACGACACGTGTTGAACACATGGGTCAGAGGTTGGCAACCACTGAACAGAGGCCTCAGAGGTCTGAGGCTGCTGGACACAACGTGAAGAGTTTGAGGACCATAGGCTAAGCAACTCGAGGGTCGGCATCCAGAAGTGAGGAGGTTTTGGGGCTGGCAACTGTTGGAGAAGCAGGATTGGGGGCGACAGCCACTGGGCACACAGCCTCCTATGGGCTGGTAACTATTGAGCAGCAGCCTCAGTGGACGATAGCCGCTGGACACGTAGCTCTGTGGTCTACAGGATAGTGGAAGGCAGGAGCTGGAGATGAAAGAAGAAGCAGGAAGAAAACTGCTTCCTTGGCAGGGCCTGGGCACGTAGTAGGCAGTGGAAGAACCGCAAGAGGTTTCGAGGTTGCCGGTCTCACAGTGGGCCGGCTGGCAGCTGGTTGGTTCACCACAGGTCTCTTGGCAGTTGTCTGTGAGCCAGGTAGGGTCTTGACAGCTAGTGGGTAAGCAGAGGACATCTCCACAGCTGACGTTGGTAGGGCAGAGGGCGATGGAGGTGAGAGGAATATGGCAGGAGGTTCTGAGAGATCCTGAGCTGCAGTTTCCAGAGCAGTAGTTGGGGCAAGACATAGTGAGGTTGTGAGAGCAGGCTGTGGTTGAGGGAAAGAAGTGAGTTTCTCAAGTTTGTTCTGACCTTCCTTGACGTGACCCTTTATATATCCCTAGAAGGTGGTGCTTCTGCATACAGACTCTTCCTCTTGTTGTATGAGGATGCATCAGAATTCTTTATTATATAGAGCCAAGGAAGTGATGCTTCCACCTTCCATAAAACTGGATGCTCCTTGCAATGCCATCCATTGATTAAGTCTCTCTATAAACCAATGCGACTGCATTTTAATAGGATCTATCCTTCTTAAATTATCCACACAAAACAGACACGTTTTAAAGTCTATGTACTTATTCCAATGATAACCACCATTGCACAAACATTCTTAACATTCCTCTCTTAGAATTCTCTTTGAAAGTTGTAGCACCTTCTTTGAAACAGTGACGAGTTAAATCTTTTTGAAGAAAAATGCTATTCTTCTTGGAAATTGCCAAAAGTAAGTAACTTGGAAGCAAGTGTATGAGAAAATGAAAATCCTTGCAAACTATATGACAGAAATATGGACAATTTCAGTATATTTTGCTTGATTAGAATTTATTTTTCAAAGTTATGATTTGCATTATTTCAGAATTGTGTTCGGACTTGACTTTCTACCAAAATATCTTTATTCAAAAATATATGCTCATTTTACTTATTTCAATAAATAAATAAACCGAGTCAAGCTGAAACCTTGGCTTATGTTTTAGGTATTCTTGAATATAGATAATGAAGTTGGGTTCAGTTAAAATTATATATCCTACTGTGAACAAAAGCAAATAAATAGACCCCTTAAAGAAAGTCAGGCAACTTGATATTTTTCATGATTATTTCAAGCTTATGTATTGCATCGTTTCTCATATTCCAACTGAAAAAATATTGTTCTTGGTTAAAAAAAATACATTGAATTTGACATGAATTTATTTTGCTTTCTACATTGGTCTTGATGTCAATTTCCAAAAAGGAGCTTCTAAACTGCTTTACATAGGGAATAGCATCAGGATAAAGTATTATTTTCCTAGGTTTGAGTACTTTAAAGGCCATTTGAAAACACATATTTCTGGTAAAAGTTGTTTTAAAAAATGTATGATTGTAGTTAGTTTCAACTATCCCTCTGTATTTTTCTCATACTGACATACCCAGTGCCTCCAGTAGCTATTTTAATGGGATTTTAAATTATCTGCTGGCTCTAAATTCCAATTCCTTTTGGCTAAATAGTCAATTTAAATCATAACACTTTCTTGTATTTTGGTGTTTGAGGGACATGCTCATGCTTATCAAGTCTCCCTCTGTCCTGAAGGGGTAAAAATCTCTGAAATAGAAGTCTGGATTCTCAATGAAGCAACACCAGACTATTTTACTACCAGGGGGAGAAATACAAAAATAAAATGGTATCATCCCTGAGGTCCTCTACTAACATGTTGAATTTATCTCAGTATTTTAGGTCAGATGATTTGTACCTGATGTACCTCCATCCCCAGGCTCTTACTACCTAACACTCTTTGTATAACCAAATACTTTGTATACTTTGGACATCACTCGATACTCTGTGTATACAGCTGCTGGAGTCTTCTTGTGAAATCCTGGATGCATCAGCTGAATGGCGTTGGTAATAGGTACAGCCATATTTGGCTGAATGCTTATGAAACTGTATGTTGATACTCCTTGTGTCTGCTCTTCTCTAATATAAAGAGCCCAATACCTGTATCATTAGTACATCAATACGCTTGTGTGTATGTGTGGATAGGTGTGTATGGTACATGTTCTGTGTATACTTGGATGATTTTCCATGAAGAGAAGGGGTGTGGAATAAGAGGAACCTGGCATTCATGGAATGCCTACTCTGAAAAACCTTTTGCTGTGGGTGCCCACATGTGCCATTCACTTTGTCCTCACAATTCTATACAGTAGATCCTACTATTTCAAGTACTCGTATGAGAAAACTTGAGCTTTAGAAAGTTACAGTAATAGATACTAAGAAAAACATTTGAACAAAGGCTCCTTGACTCCCTAAACAGTTTTTCTCTCTATCCAATATGGCATTACATAGAGATGCATTGATACTATCATTTAATAACCAACAACCCTGTGAATCTGGATAATTTGCATAATTGCTCTGTCCCCCAGTCATTATCAGTATAATTTTATGAACCAATGGAAATATTAATAGTATCTACTTTTCAGTGACATTTTAGAAATATATTGAGATGTCATTAAAAGTTAAAATAAACTGTAAAACATTATACAAGAGTAATCTATTTTATTGCTTTGGCATTCTTAACCCATTCCGGAGGGTATGACCTTGGGTTTAATTTCTTTAGAGCACCACCATGAGTTTCTCGTGTGTGTATGTGTGTGGGGGCTGGGTGGGCAGGGGGGGGGTGGTAAAATTGCAAAAATATCAACAGGTCTTCAGAAAGTAAAGTGCCCTGAATATAAGTTGTCCTTCATGTAATATAGTTTGAACTACTATTACTTCATAGTGGCTTTGTCACTAAAAGAGAAGTGCTTATTTCGGCATAATACCAGGTACCTCATTAGCAGGATCCTATAAACTACATGTTTCAGGCTTCTCTTCTGATTTAAGAGCCCAGGGATAATTGGAGGAACTGGGAATCCTGTGTGATTTCCCAGATTTTCTCACTGTGTTGCTTTTATTTTTTTTTAATAAATCATGGATCATTGTCTCTCCTACTCTAGAAGGAGAATTTTGTTTCTCTGTCTTGGAGACAAAAAATCCCCAGAACATTTCAACAATAAAGTTGTGCCAATAAACAAGGTAATTTTAACTCATCCATTCAGCAAATATTTATTGAGCATCTAGTATGTTCAAAACATAGGATAGATGCTGGCAATGGAACCAACATTAAATTGGCTTCTGCGCTCAGACATATACTATCCAGTAAGCGTGGTAAGACAGGTGCATAACCCACGTCAGTGTTTACTAAGCTCTGTAAGTAATGTACAGAGAAGAGCAAACATAGTTCATTCACCTTACCAAAAAATTAACATTTGATATTAATTTTGAAAGATGGAAGGGGCTTTGGAGAAGAGGAAAACACTTTAGGCTATGGAAGAAGATGTAAAGGTAGAGAAAATGACAACATAGAGCTTCCCAGTGAAGGATTCTAAGAAGCAAACTCATATTCACATGCTGAAATTACTGAGGGAAGTAGTTAAGATATTGTTCTAAAGGTGTGGCGATCCAGTAATGTGTTTCAAGAAGAGAGTGCTGAGGTTAATTTGCAGCATAGATTGGAAAGTGGGAAAACCTGTTATAATACTTTTCTCCCTTTATCTTCTAAAATTATATATTTCTTTCCGTTTTTTTTCTGTTATCATGGCAATAATTTAAGTCAGGCTTTTTTGTTCTCTTTCGGTGAATTTCTTACTGCCACCTTTCACTTCTATCCCTATGGTCTTCTATTTTGCCTAAATAATGCATTGGAAATAATATTCATGAAATTAATTTCATCATATGATTCTCTTTCTCAAAAAAGTGGATGACTTCACTTTGTCGATAGAGAATTGTTCTGATACTTGTCTGGTCCTTCTCTACTTCCCAGTAAAGATTCTTTCCTACTTTTTTGGGTTGCCTGTTAATATTTCCAATTATACCATATCCATCTTGTCCCCACACTATCTCCCTGCTTATCCACCCTCCCTCTCATTTGGAATAATTTAAAAATTTTATCTACCCTTCAGACTTCATCAAATTGGCTCCTTTGTAAATATTTTACAGATCATTCCTGCCAACTTGAATCTCTCCAGCATTTAAATTTGTATAATTATCACTACCTAATTCTTTCTCACAAACATATTTTTCCTGTCTCTCTCTCTCTCTCTCTCTCTCTCTCTCTCTCTCTCTCTCTCTCTCTCTCTCTCACACACACACACACACACAAATTACTTTGCAAGCAAAACAGTCTATATGTGTCTTTTCCCAACTATATTATAGAACTCTTATCATCTGCTATTTACTGCTTGTTTAGCATATACCAGACACTGTTCTGCTGGTTTTACATGAATTAGATGATTGAATCCTCAAAACATTCCTATTCGAGTACGGATTTGTGATTATTATTCTCAATACCTGTGAGAAAACTTAGTCTATCCTTAATAAATGTGACACCAATCACAAAATACAACTTTGATTTTATCAAATAAAAATTTACCTTTACTTAGTCAATAACCTCTTTTGTATACTTTTCTCACCATCTATCCATTCTCATTAGAGAAGGTCAACTTCTAAGGAATATTAAAGAACATGAGAATAGAAGGAGGTTCAAGAGGACTGCACACCCTTTGTTCTTATCTTTCCATTTCTAGTATTTCTGGTTAATATTCACCTTAGCTTGGCTTAGAGAAGCCAACCAATTACCTAGAGTCAGTTCATTGTAGTTTACAACATGGTAAAGTGACTGATTGTAGCACCCCCTGTTGGATGCCATGTGTAAAATTATTGAATTATAATCAATTCAAATAATGAATTCCCTGATCAGCAATGTAGATTTCCGGGTAAATGATCAGGCTGTCAGGCAGTAACTTACTTTCAATTGAATGATTAATTACTGCATTATAACATCCTTTAGTGTGGAAACTATATATACATGATTTGAACAATATCTGCACCCCTCATTGCCCTTTCATTCACACACAAAATCTTCCACAGGTGGTGCTAAGAACTGCTTTGTATTAATTAGGACATCCTTTCATACATGTATTCAAGACACTGAAGTTGGAAGTATTTCTTCCACTTTTCATAGTTAAGCCTTTGAATTATATTCCTTTCATCTTTACAAGGTCCTTTAAATTTTTCTCCCTTTGCCTATTTACTTATTTTGTAAATGTGAAATACTTTTATTTTTAATTTCCCCCCAGATTTTTTTCACATACAATTGGGAAATAAAATTGATACATATTTAAGGTTTACAAGGTGATGTTTTGATATACATCTACATTGTGAAATAATTACCACAATCAGGCAAATTAACATTGCCATAACTTCATGTAGTCTCTTTCTTCCTCCCTTTCTTTCTCTTTCACTTTCTTTTCTTTTCCTTTCCTTTCTTTCCTTTCCTTTTCTTTTTTCTTTCCTTCCTTCCTTCCTTCTCTTTCTCTTTCCCTCCCTTCCTCCTTTCTCTTTCTTTCTCCTTCCTTCCTTCCTTCCTTCCTTCCTTCCTTCCTTCCTTCCTTCCTTCCTTCCTTCCCTCCCTCCCTCCCTCCCTCCCTCCCTCCCTCCCTTCTTAAAACATTAAGCTCTAATCTCATATTTTTACTACAGATGGGGTTTTGCCATGTTTGCCAGGTTGTTTTTGAACTCCTGACCTCAGGTGATCCACCCAGCCACGCCTGTAATCCCAGCTACTCAGGAGGCTGAGGCCGGGAGGCAGAGTTTGCAGTGAGCCGAGATTGTGCCATTGCACTCCAGCCCGAGCAACAGAACGAAACTCCATCTCAAAAAAAAAAAAAAAGTTCTCTCTTAGAGAATTTTAAATTTTGCTGAGAGTATATTACAGAATACATTAGCTATACTAACATACAGTATATCCATGCTGTGTATTTTAGATCTTCAAAATTATTTAATTGGCAAAACTGAAACTTTGTACACTTTGACCAACATATCCCCATATTCCCCACCCCCCAGCTCCTGGCAATCACATTTCTAGTCTCTGCTTTTATAGGATTGACTTTTTTTTTTTTTTTTTTTAAAGATTCGACATATAAGTGAAATCATACAATATTTGTCTTTCTGTGTCTGGTTTATTTTACTTAGCATAATGTCTTCTGGGTTCATCCATGTTGTCTCAAATGGCAAAATTTCTTTCTTTTGTAAGGCTGATAATATCCACAATTTCATTATTCATTCATTCGTTGGTGCACACACGCCTTGTTTCTATATCTTGGTTATTGTGAATAATGCCGCAATGTACATGGAGTACAATTATCTCTTCAAATTACTGGTTTCATTTACTTTGGATATATCCCCAAAGGTGGGATTGATGGATCATATGGTAGTTCTATTTTTAATTTTTAAGGAGGCCTTATTATGTTTTTCAGTATATGAATTCACAATCCCTCCAACAGTGTGTAAGGGTTCCTTTTTCTCAACAGCTCCACCAAGTTGTTTGTGTGTGTGTCTGAGTGTTTTTTAATGATAGTCATTCCAACAAGTGTTGAGATGAGACCCCATTGTGATTTTGATTTTCGTTTCTCTGATCATTACTAATGTTGAGGACCCTTTCAAATATCTCTCGATCATTTCTATGTCTTCTTTGCAAAGATACCTATTCAGGTTATTTGCCCACTTTTAAACTGGGCTTTTTGTTATTGAGTTGTAAGAGTTTCTATATATTTTGGATATTAACCACTTATCAAATGACTGAATGGTTTGCAAATATTTTTTCCTGTTTTCTAAGTTGTTTCTCTCTTTTATTGTTGCCTTTGCTGTGTGAAGCTTTTTAGTTTTATGAAATACAACTTGTCTATTTTTGCTTTCATTGCTCATGCTTTTGGTGTCATGACAAAAAACTCATTTCTAAGACCAATGTCAAGAATATTTTCTCTCTGTGTTTTTTGAATAGTTTTATAGCTACTGGCCTTGTGTTTAAGTGTTTAATACATTTTTAGTTGATTTTTGTATATGTTGTGAGATACTGGTCCAGTTTCATTCTTCTGCAGGTGGGTGTGCAGTTTTCCGAAAATCACTCATTGAAGAGACGACTCTCTCCCCATGGTTTGTTCTTGGAAACCTTGTCAAGCATTAACTGACTGTGAATGTGTGGATTTATTTTGGGGCTTTTAATTCTGTTACATTAGCCCATGTGTCTGTTTTCATCTCAGTGCCATAATTTGATATTTGTAGCATTGTGATATATTTTGAAATCAGTAAATGTGATCCCTCTAGCTTTTCTTTTCTTGCTTAATATTGTTTTGCCTATTTGGGTCTTTTGTATTTCCTTATGAATTTTATAATTTTTTTTCTATTTCTGTGAAAAATGCCATTGGAATTTTGATAGGGATTGTGTTGTACCTGTAGACTGCTTTGGGTATTAGGATTTTAACAGTATTCATTCTTTAAATCCATGAACATAGAATTTTTTTCCATTTGTTTATGTCTTCTTCAATTTCTTTCATTAGTATTTTACAGTTTTCAGTATATAGATCTCTCATTTCTTTGATTAAATTTATTTCTAAGCATTTTATTCTTTTTGATGTTTTTTTAAATGAGATTTTAAAAATTTCTTTCTTTCTTTTATTTTTGTTTTTTGAGATGGAGTCGCCCAGGCTGGAGTGCGGTGCTGCGATCTTGACTCACTGCAAGCCCCACCTCCAAGGTTCACGCCATTCTCCTGCTTCAGCCTCCTGAGTAGCTGGGACTACAGGCGCCCGTCACCACGCCCGGCTAATTTTTTTGTATTTTTAGTAGAGACAGGGTTTCACCGTGTTAGCCAGGATGGTCTCGATCTTCTGACCTCCTGATCCGCCCACCTCGGCCTCCCAAAGTGCTGGGATTATAGGCGTGAGCCATTTTTCTCTCTTTCTTTTTTTTTTTTTTTTTTTTTTTGAGACGAAGTCTCACTCTGTCACCCAGGCTGGAGTGCAGTGGCACGATCTCCGTGCACTGCAACCTCTGCCTCCTGAGTTCAAATAATTCTCCTGCCTCAGCCTCCCAAGTAGCCAGGATTACAAGCAAGTGCCACCATGCCCGGCTAATTTTTGTTTTATTTATTTATTTATTTTTTTGGTAGAGGTGGGGTTTCACCATGTCAGTCAGGCTGGTCTTGAACCCCTGACCTCAGGTGATCCACCCACCTTGGCCTCCCAAAGGCCTAGGATTACACGCCTGGGATTACAGGCGTGAGCCACGGCACCTGGCCTAAAACTTCTTTTTAGATAGTTTATCTATAAGGTATAGACATGCTACTGATTTTTGTATGCTTATTTTGTATCTTGCAACTTTGCTGAACTCATTTACTAGTTCTAATAGTTTTTTGGTGGGGTCTCTAGGGTTTTTAATGTATAGCATCATGTCATATGCAAACAGAGACAATTTTACTTCGTTATGATGTGGGTGCTTTTCTTTTTCTCTCTCTCTCTCTCTTTTTTTTTTTTTTTTTTTCCTAATTGCTCTGGCTAGGACTTCTAGTACTATATTGAATAGAAGTAGAAAGAGTGGGCATCCTTGTCTTGTTCCTGATGTAGGAGGAAAAGCTTTTAGGTTTTCACCACTGTGTGTTTTACCTGTGAGTCTGTCATATATGGACTTCGTTATGTTGAAGTATATTCCTTCTATGCCTAATTCGTTGAAGTCTTTATCATGAAAGTTTGTTGAATTCTGTCAGATGCTTTTTCTACATCTATAGTGATGATAACTTCTATCCTTCTTTCTGCTAACTTGGTGTATCATATTCATTGATATGCATGTGTTCAATCATCCTAGCCTCCCAGGAGTAAGATTCACTAAATCATGTTGTATCATCCTTTGAATGTGCCATTGAATCCTGCTTGTTAGTATTTTGTTGAGGACTTTTGCATCATGTTCATCAGGTATATTGGCTTTCAGTTTATGTTTTTGTTTCTGTTTTATCTTTTAGTATCCTTGACCAACACTGGTATCAGGATAATGCTCGTTTTGTAAAATCAATGTGGAAACGTCTAAAAAACAACAAGCTTTACCTCTACAAATCTTTTCGAATTTCATAAAAAATTCTCTATTTGACTTTTTTTCTGCTCTACTTTTATTATTAATTTTTTCTTCTACTGACTTTGGGCTTAGTTTGTTATTCTTTTTCTAACTTCTTGAGAAGTTAGGTTGTTTCAAATCTTTCTTTTTTCAGGTAGGTATTTTTTGCTGTAAACTTCTTAAAATGGTTTTCAGTGCATTCCAACGTTTTTGAATGTTGTGCTTCCGTTTTCATTGTCTCAGTATTTTTTAATTTCTCTTTTGATTTCTTCTTTGATTTATTGGTTGTTCAGTAGCGTGTTAATTTTCACATATTTGTGAATTTTTCAATTTTCCTCTTGTTACAGATTTCTAGTTTGGTGGTTTAATATCATTATGGTTGGATGTTTAATATGATTTTAATTTCCTTAAGACATTTTTGGGGGCTAACCTATAGTCTATCCTGGATAATATTTAGTGTGTGCTAGAAAAGAATGTGCATTCTTCTCCTGTTGGATGAAGTGTTTTGTATAAATCTGTTTGGTAAGTCTGCTGTTTCCTTTTTGATCTTCTGTCTGGGTGATGTATCCATTGTTGAAACTGGGGTATCAAAGTCTCCTATGATTATCATACTATTGTTCATTTCTCCCCTCAGTTCTGTTTAATATTTGTTTTTATATTTAGGTATTCCAGTGTTGGGTGCATATATATTTGTGCTTGTTATATACTCTTTATGAATGGACTCCTTTTTCATGATATAATGACCTTCTTTGTCCTATGATAGTTTTTGGTGTAAAGCCTATTTTGTACAATATAAAATCTAGCCACCCCTGCTCTCATTTGGTTACCATTTTCATGGAATAACTTTCACTTTCAGCCTATGTGAGTTCTAAACTCTCAAGTGAGTCTCTTGTAGACAGCATTTTAGTTGGATCTTTTAAAAAAATATATTCAGCCACCCTGTATCTTTTAAGTGGATATTTAAATCCATTTACATTTTAAGTAATTGTTGATTACTTTACTGCTGCCAAGAACTTATTACTGCCATTTTAATTATTTTCTGTCTCTTTTGTGATTCATTGTTCTTTTCTTGCTCTCCCACTGTCTTTTTGATTTGATGGTTTTTTTCTGTAGTGGTATGCTTTGATTCTTTTAATTTTAATGTATTTACTACAGGTTATTCTTGGTGATCACCATAAGGCTTACATAAAACATTATTTTAAGCTGATAATAATTTCACTTTGATCACATACAGAAGCTCTACACTTCTTCCCCCCACATACATATTTTATGTTATTGAAGTCATAATTATACCTTTTTATATTATGTATCTATTAATATATTATTTTAGCTGTATTAGGGTTCTTCAGAGGGTCAAAACTAATAGAATATATATATATATATATATATATATATATATATATATATATATATATAAAAGAGGACATTTATTATGAAAATTGACTCACATGATTATGAAGGCCAAGAAGCTCCATACATGCCATCTGCAAGATGGAGAACCAGAAAAGTCAGTGGTGTAATTTAATATGAGTCCAAGGGCCTGAGAACCATGGAGGGTTGGAGAAGGGAGTGTTGGTGTAAATCCTGGAGTCCAAAGGACCAAATATGAGGAGCTCCAGTATCCAAGAGCAGGAGAAGATGGCTCTCCAAGCTCCAGAAGAGAGAGGAAATTTACCTTTCCTGTACCATTTTCTTCCCTCCTGGGCCCCATTGGATTGGATGAGGTCTGACTAGATTGGTAAGGGTGGATCTTCTTTACTTAGTCTACTGATTCAAATGCTAATCTCTTTCAGAAACACCTTCACAAACACATCTAGAAATACCACTATCTTGGTAAATCCTTAACCAGCCAAATTGACACATATGATTAACTATCACAGTAGTTATAGTTGTTTTTAATACTTTTGTCTTTTAACTTTTATACTAAAGTTAAAAGTGATTTATATACCACCATTACCGTATTAAAGTATTCTGAATTTTAGTAGATACTTACCTTTAACAGTGAGTTTTATACTTTCTCAAGTTTTCATGTTTCTTATTAGTGCCTTTTCATTTCAAGTTGAAGACCTCCCTTTAGCATACCTTATAAGGCACATCTAGTGTTGATGAACTTCCTGGGCTTTTGTATATCTCAGAAAATCTTTATCTCTTTCTCATTTCTGAGATCCAGCTTCACTGGGGATATTATTCTTAGTTGGCAAGTCTTTGTTTGTTTGTTTGTTTGTTTCAGCACTTTGAAGACATCATTCCACTCTACTGGCCTGAAAGGTTTTTGCTGAGAAATTTCCTGATAGTCTCATGAAATTTCCCTAGTTTGTGACAAGTCATTTTTCTCTTGCTGCTTTCAAAATTATCTCTTTGTCTTTGACTTTTGCCTATTTTATTATAATGTGTCATGCTACATACCTGTTGACATTCAACCTATTTGTGGTTCTTTGGGCATCATCCAGCTGGATGTTCATTTTCCTCCCCAGACTCAGGAAATGTTCTGTCATCATTTCTTTAAGTAAGTTTCCTGTCCCTTTCTCATCCTCTAGTTCTTCTGAGGATCCCATAATGCATATATTGATTTACTCAATAGTGTTTCATAAGTCATGTAGCCTTTCTTTACTCTTCTTCATTTTTTTTCTTTTTGTTTCTCTCACTGGATAATTTCAAATGATCTGTTTATTTTTAATTCTGCGTAATTGTGTCTGCTGATGGAGTTCTCTTTTGAATTTTTCAGTCATTGTCTTCTACAGCTCCAGGATATCTGTTTTAATTATTTTTTATCGTTTCCTTTTTCTTCCCAAAATTCTAACTTTGTTTATGGATTGTTTTCATAATTTTACTTAGTTATCCTAATTCCTTTGTAAGCCATTGAGCTACTTTAAGACAATTATTTGAATAATTCTTTGAACTCTTTGTCAGATAATTCATAGATCTCCATTTTAAATGACTGTTAATCACAGTAGAGCAGTGCTGAAGCCCGATCCTGGGACTGCTTTATGGATGACAGCTGGGTCCAAGGTTTGAATTGCTTATATATTTTATCAACTTTATCGAGATATAAGTGATGTAGAATAAACTGAACATATTTAAAGAGTACAATTTAGTAAGTTTTGATATATGTATAATGAAAATAAGGATAGTTATTATATTAATTGTCCCCCAAATCTTTGTATGCCTTTGTTGTTCCTCCATTTTACCCCTCTCCATCTCACTTCACTTATCCCCAGGCAACCACTGATCTTTCTGTCATTTTGGATTAAGTTACATTTTCTTGCATTTTATACAAATGGAATGAAATAATGTGGTTTGTAATTTTTTGCTTCTATTTTTCACTCAGCATACTTAATTTGAGATTCATTCAAGTTGCAACACCGACTAACAGTTTATTTGTTGTATTGCTGTGCAGTGCCTATTGTATAGATATAACAAAATTTGTTATATCTATCACATTGATGGACATTTGGGTAGCGTGAAGTTTTGGGGAATTACAAATACAAGTGTTATGAACATTTGGGTACAAGTTTTGATGGAACACTTGCATTCATTTCTCTTAGGTAAATACCCAGGAATGAAATAAATTAATCACACAGTACATCAGTGTTTGACTTTTTAAGTAGCTACTAAACTTTTTTACAGGTAACTGCACCATTTTACATTCCCAGAAGCAGTGTAAGAGTTCAAGTTTCTTCCAACATTTTGTGTACTCAGGCTTTTAAAATTTTAGTCATTCTATGAAGTTATAATGGTATTTTGCAGTGGTGTAATTTACTAGTGACTGATGCTGCTGAGCAGAGTCACTGATTATTTCTGATTTTGACATCTTATTTAGCAAAGAACCTGTTCAAGGTTTTATTCATATGTTTATTTGGTTTTTGCTTTCTTAATATTGGGTGTGGAGAGTTGTTTAAATATTTTAAATACAACTCTTTTGTTAGATATTGATAGGGTTTGGCTGTGTCCCCACCCAAATCTCATCTTGAATTTCCACGTGTTGTGGGAGGGACCCAGTAGAAGGTAATTGAATCATGGGGGCAGGTCTTTCCTGTGCTGTTCTTGTAATAGGGAATAAGTCTCATGAGATATGATGGTTTTAAAAAAGGGGAGTTTCCCTGCACAGGTTCTCTTCTCTTGTCTGCTGCCATGTGAGACATGCCTTTCATCTTCCACTATGATTGTGAGGCTTCCCTAGCCAGGTGGAACTGTGAGTCCATTAAACCTCCTTCTTTCATAAATTGTCCAGTCTCAGGTACGTCTTTATCAGCACCATGAAAACAGACTAATACAGAAAATTGGTACAGTAGAGTGGAGCATGCCTGAAAAGATACCTGAAGATGTGGAAGCAACTTTGGAACTGGGTAACAGGCAGAGTCTGGAACAATTTGGAGGCCTCAGAGGAAGACAGGAAAATGTGAGAAAGTGTGGAACTCCTTAGAGACTTGTTGAATGGCTTTGACCAGAATGTTGATAAAGATATGGACAATAAAATCCAGTCTGAGGTGGTCTCATAGGGAGATGAGAAACTTGTTGGGAACTGGAACAAAGGTGACTTTTGTTACGTTTTAGCAAAGAGACTGGTGGCATTTTGCCCCAGCCCTAGAGACTTGTGGAACTTTGAACTTCAGAAAGATGATTTAGGGTATCTGATGGAAGAAATTTCTAAGCAGTAAAGCATTCAGGAGATGACTTGAATTCTGTTAAAGGCATTCAGTTTTATAAGTGAAGCAGAGCTTAAAAGTTTGGAAAATTTTCAGCCTGACAATGTGATAGAAAAGAAAATCCCATTTTCTGAGAAGAAATTCAAGCCAGCCGCAGAAATTTTCATAAGTAACAAGGAGCCAAATGTTAATCCCCAAGATAATGGGGAAAATGTCTCCAGGGTATGTCAGAGGCCTTTACAGCAGTCTCTCCCGTCACAGGCCCAGAGGCCCAGGAGGAAAAGTGGTTTTGTGAGCTCAGCCCAGGGTCCGTGTTCTGTGTGCAGCCTAGGGACTTGGTGCCCTGCATCCCAGCTGCTCCAGCCGTGGCTGAAAGAGGCCAATGTGGAGCTCAAGCTGTGGCTTCAGAGGGTACAAATCCCAAGCCTTGGCAGCCTCCATGTGATGTTCAGCTTGCTAGTGCATGGAAGTCAAGAATTAGGGTTTGGGAACCTCTGCCTAGATTTCAAAAGATGTATGAAAATGCCTGGATGCCCAGGCAGAAGTTTGCTGCACAGGCAGGGCCCCATGGGGCACTGCTAGGGCAGTGCAGAAGGGAAATGTGGGGTCACAGCCCCCCAAACAGAGACCCTACTGGGGCACTCTCAGAATGGTAGATCCACAGACTGCTTGCACTGTGTGCCTAGAAAAGTCACGGACACTCAACACCAGCACATGAAGGCAGCCGGGAGGGATGCTGTACCCTGCAAAACCACAGGGGCAAAGCTGCCCAAGATTATAGGAACCTACCTCTTGCATCGGCGTGACCTGGATGTGAGACATGGAGTCAAAGGAGATCATTTTGGAGCTTTAAGATTTGACTGCCTCACTGGATTTTGGACTTGCAAGGGGCCAAATCTCATCTTTAATTCCTACATGTTGTGAGAGGTACCCGGTGGGAGGTAGCTGAATCATGGGGGCAGTTTTTTCTGGTGTGGTTCTCATGATAGTGAATAAGTTGCATGAGACCTGATGGTTTTAAAAAGGGGAGTTTCCCTGCACAAGCTCTATTCTCTTGTCTATCACTATGTGAAATGTGCCTTTCACCTTTTGCCATGATTGTGAGGCCTCCCCAGCCACGTGGAAAAGTCAAATAAGCCTCTTTCTTTTGTAAATTGCCCAGTCTCAGATATGTCTTTAACAGCAGCATGAAAACAGACTAATACAGATACAAATTTCAAATATATTTTACTGGGCTGTGATTGTCTGTTTATTAATGTTATAGTGAGCTTTGAAGTACAGTTTAATTTTGATGAAGTACATTTTATTACCTTTTCCTTTATGGATTGTGTTTTTGATTTTGTATCTAAGACACTTTTGCCTAACCTAATGTCTTAAAGGTTTTATCCTTTTTTATTCATTAAAAAAATCTAACTTTTATTTGCACCAATATTTTAATCTGTTATCTTAAAGATCACCAGTCTACACCCAATGTGTGTTTTTACCTTCAATCTTAACTCAGTGTCACATTTGATACTGCTGCCCATGCTCCCCTTTCTGAACCTTGTCCTACTTCAATTTCAACAGTGCACTAATCTTGTGGTTCTTTTATATCACCATTAATATCTCTTATGTCCTTCACGTTTTGTCTCTTTTTGCCTCCTATCCACCAGAATATAAATATTTATCAATCTCTTCCTGCATTTTTATCAGTCTGCATTTCATCTATCTTAAGTGTTCCATGAATCGTGCTACATGAATTTTTCTATATTCATAATCACATGCCTGCTCTCTTTCCTTATCTCTGTTTCTTCATTTGTAATTGTCTGCTAGACTGTCCCACTGGGAATAACTTACACTGCAAATTAAGTATTTATACACACATAGTGTTTTCTCCAAAATTGGTTCCTCCTCCCATTAGCTTGATTTCCACTTATGGTACCATATTATCTTAGTCACGAGCTTAAGGTGTAATAAAACTGTTCTTATGAATAACCCTATCTCTATCACATTCCCTAAGGTGAGATTAATAGCAAAATGTATCTCAGGTAATATCTCTCCCTTAACCACAGTTATCTTGAATATTTCTCTATTGCCCACAGAATTAAACCAAAGCTCCTTAAGCCGTCATTCAAGGCTATATATAATATGGCTTCAATATACATTTCCAAACATGCTCCCCTCAGGTCTTCTTTATATGGAATTTCAGAGGGCCGTATTTGCCATTCTCAGTAAATGTGTCACTTACATTGACATTACATTCCCTTTATTTTTGTTTTGGATGTTCTTCTACCATGTCTGTGCTTATCTATATTCTACTTATTCTTTTTTGGTTAGTTTGTTTTTTGTTTTTTTGTTTTTGTTTCTGTTTTGTTTTGTTTTGAGATGGAGTCTCACTCCATTGCCCAGGCTAGAGTGCAATGGCACAATCTCGGCTCACTGCAACCTCTGCCTCCCGGGTTCAAGTAATTCTCCTGCTTCAGCTTCCTGAGTAACTGGGATTATAGGTGCCTGTCACCACACACCCAGACAATTTTTGTGTTTTTAGTAGACACGGGGTTTCACCATGTTGACCAGACTGGTCTTGAACCCTTGACGTCATGATCCGCCCACAGTGGCCTTCCAAAGTGCTGGGATTACAGGCGTGAGTCACCATGCTCAGACTATTCTGCTTATTCTAATAGTTCAGGTCAAACACAACCACTAAAAGGAAACTTTTATTTTTACCTAACTGGAATTAATTTCTTTTCCCTTTAAACTTTTTTCTACTTTACATATCTCCTATATATTCTTTTATACCTTATATTTTATTGAATTTACATCTTATTTTTGCTTCTAAGTAATGATTGTATTGAAGACATAATAGCCTTATTTGTGTTTGTATTGCTACAATTGCCCAACATGCTAACTACTTTTGTAAAGATTTATTGAAATAATAAATGAAAAAAAGCTTTAGTAATTTTTCCCTCTTTTAAGTTCTTGCATTTTATTTTCTCTTACTTTATTCCAGGTATTTCTCTTATTAGAATAAAAACTTGCATACAGACCAATGTATATGATGGAAAATGGCTGTTGAGGAAAATAGAATAGAAACTGACAGAGTCTATCTTGATTTAGGTAATATATTCTAGTAGTTTATAATCTATTCATGATTGAATAGATTATAATGTAATCTATTATCTTATAATAGAGATGAAGACGTGTATTTTCAGCACTTTTGGCCCTTAGTTTTATACATTAGAACCTTTCATTATCTTTGGTCCTTTGAGAGCTTTTTTGTTTACAGTGAAAGCAAAGATTTACTATAAACCTAGAAAAAATGAGGCATGGGTCTATTATATTGCTTGTTGCCAAAGTCTTGGAATTTCCCACTTAACACACTTTATAGCCAGGGGAAGAATTCAGTTCACCTTCTAGGTCACAGATAATACTTGCTCAGTTATTTCGCTGCATATCACAAGTACCTCTCCCAGCCTCTTTATACTCCAGGCTTTCTAGACACACAGGAACTCTGGGGATAGACTTTACAATCAGAAATGTCATTTGGGGATATAGAAATTTTCTCGGTGTATTTTTATTTTTTATTTTTGGTTATTGCTTAATAGAACATGAAAACAAAATAGCAATGCTAGGGCTTGGCAGCCACTCAACAGTCTCACTAAAATCAATCGATGATCTTCGAAGTTCGGCCCTAACCAACTTTTATCCTGCCAGGTACAACAGCACACAGGACAAATGAAAACTCTGAATTGACTAAAACATTTGTTTCCTCTGAAACATTATTTTACAACACTTCATAAAAGATAGAGTCACTGTTCTTCAGTGGAAAGACTGACATTTAAGGGATTCAAGTCTTTATCCTGGTCTCTATCACAGGCCATTTCCAGGTTCAGATAAAATACTTTTCTTGGCCGGGCGCGGTGGCTCAAGCCTGTAATCCCAGCACTTTGGGAGGCCGAGACGGGCGGATCACGAGGTCAGGAGATCGAGACCATCCTGGCTAACACGGTGAAACCCCGTCTCTACTAAAAAATACAAAAAACTAGCCGGGCGTGGTGGCGGCGCCTGTAGTCCCAGCTACTCGGGAGGCTGAGGCAGGAGAATGGCGTAAACCCGGGAGGCGGAGCTTGCAGTGAGCTGAGATCCGGCCACTGCACTCCAGCCTGGGCGACAGAGCCAGACTCCGTCTCAAAAAAAAAAAAAAAAAAAAACAAAACAAAATACTTTTCTCTGAATGAGAGGATTTTTTTTTCCTGCAAGTTTCCTTATGTTTAATAACTTCTTATTTCTTTCTTTGATGAACATCTCTAGAGAGAGTCTTAAATGGAAAGAAATTAATTTGTGATGGAATACTCTGAAAACCTGAGAGTTAGTCATCATAAATAGCAGCTACATTTTGTTTTCATGTTGGGACTAAGGAAAAAAAGATCTGTTCAGCTACAAACTGCCTTATCTCACCAAGAGTCCTTCTCCAGAGAAATGCAGAACTATTTTGAACATAATGGAGACCACGTATCTATCCATAATGCCTGTGGATTGGATTGTGTAACAAATGACCCTTTAAGCAACATTATATATTCTAAATCAGTAGATACCTTGAAAGTGATATGAAACATCGCTAAGACTACAGAAGAAATAATTTTATGATAAAGAAAGTAGTAGCGTTCAAAAGAGTTATCCATTTAGCTAGCATTTAACATAAGGGTTTAGCATGAATAAACTGAGTTCGTATTTTAAAGATCATGCATAAAATTTAAGAAATGGAATGAAGAAATGAAAACCCAAAGACTAGAGTGACCACAGGTATAACAGAGCATTTGTCAACTACTCTGCTTGCCTAGTTGTGGCTTTCTTTTGATGTACTGATTTGGAAATCAGTATGTAAAAAATATAATGTTGCCAGACCTAATATCAAACCAGAAACAAGTGGCTGATGGTCTTCTATGAGAAGCTTAATGAATTTTCAGCCAAAAAAAAAAAAAAAAAAAAAAAAGAGAGAGAGAGAGAATTGGTTGGATGAGCTAAGTAGTCACAACAATTCTGTACTCTGCTGTGACTACTCTCATACATTCTCATCTTTCTCCTAGGTAACAAAGATGGAATGTTGACAGAGACATGACTTTTTGGGAATAAGGGGGAGGAGAACCTTATAGGCTAATGTAATTTAAGGGAAGCTCAGTAAGACCAGTAGTGAACCTGTTGACCAAATTGAATGGTTAATGGGGTAATATATGATTCTCTACTTTATTGTTTGTTAATTAGGAAGAATTGGGGACATGATTCCTGGAAAACAGGTTTAAGGACAGCTGAGCTAAATGTCTTGATCTAAGCCAGAGGATTCTTAACAAGCAGCCAACCTCAAGTTTCCCACAATGTAATAATTAATGCAAAGATTCGTCCTGGTGGGCAGAGGTTCCATCCATTTGCAGGTAATAGTTACAGAGTTGTGCACATACACTGAGCTTAAAATATGAAAAACTCACTATTATAATGAATAGAATTCGTTAAATTTTTAGGACTCAGACTGGTTCTCTTGGTGGATAAAAAAGTGGGGTGCTTTTTTCTTCAAAAAAATGGGAATAGTTGGGCCATTTCCAGGCTCGGCCCCTCGTGAAGTGTGACTACATTAGACCCATTTGGAGATGATGGTGAAAGCTCAAAGAAATTTGACAGTGGATTTAGGCTGCTATAAGGGGGATATGATTCTCTTAGGGAAATTTCTCTGAGATTGCCAAACTCCTGTGGAACATCAGCAATGACACTTTGAGTGGCTCGGATTGGTTTCATAATGCTGAAGAAGATAAATCACTCTCGAATGAGGAATTTACTATAAGAATTTTAGCTAAATCCTTGCAGTCAGCCTCACCACCCTGGAAAACTTTTTTTAGGCTTTACTTTGAAACTGAGTGAATAAAAAAAACAGACGTTACCTTCATAATTGGGGAGTAGATACTCATGATTAACAAACATGTCTCTGAAGTCTCAGGTAGCCAAAAGGTACAACCTTTGTGTCTGCAGCAGGAAAGCAACACGGCTGCAACTGCTGGTCCAATTATTCCAGGGCTTAATTAAACTGTGTCAATAATGATTATGTTACTGCTTAATATAGAACATTGGGTGGACTAAAAAATTACAAGTTTGTGTGTTCAAGCCCCTAGCAGATGTCTTGCTGCCAAAAACTACAGTAAAGGCATCTTGTTTTCTGGTGCTAAGCTGCTGTCTCTCCACACCTGCTAATCTCTTCCTCCTTCTCTACCCTGACGTAAGTCACTTTAAGGAGAAAGATGTCTATCTTTCCCCAAGAGAGACCGAAGCTGTATACACTCATTCAGATATATTGAGGAACTTCAAGAAAAAGAGGGAGTCAAACTTTTGTGGCTCTCTTGGATACAGGTGTCCAAGTTACCATTTTATTCAGTCCAGTGGAGGCGAAAGGGAAATACTTGAATACAGCTAATGAAGCTTTGGAAGAGATTACAGCTGGAAAGGGAAAATAATGTGACTTTCTAGGTGGAGCCCTTTGGGTGAATTTAATGTACAATTATACCTTGGCATCCTTGGGGTACCGGTTCCAGAATCCCTACAGATACCAAAATTTATGGATACTCAAGTACCTGTTATAAAATGGTATAGTATTTGCATTTAATTCACACACATGTTCTCATCTACTTTAAATCATTTCTAGGTTACTAATAATAGCTGATACAATGTAAGTGCTATATAAATCATTGTTATTACGTATTTTCTAGGGACTAATTATAAGGAAAAATGTCTGTATATGTTCAATACGTATGCAATCATGCTTATTTCCATTAATGTTTTCAATCTGTGATTAGTTGAATCCACAGATGGTGAACCCACAGATACACAGGGCAAACTATACTTTTGCTGTTGTGTCATATGACTATATTACCCTGTTCCATAAATTACAAAAGGCATTCCCCTGATTGTGAAGATCTGAACACATAGAAGTGCTAGTACTTTTGGGGTCTCTTTGAGTTACAAGTCACTGTGACTAATGATTTTGCTATCGGAGCACTTAGCATAGGTAGACGCCTCCACTTACTGAACGCTACTTGGAGTCTTATTAAGAGTATTCTAACCTGCATGATATATGAGATATATTCAGTAGATTTGGTTGCAGCCTCTGTTGGTCAGACTAATCGGAGTGCTCAGTGGAATGTTAGGCTCATGGGAAAATTCACCAGGAGCAGTGCAGCGTAGAGATAAGAGTTGGGTATTGTTTCAGGGAAAATAATCCCCATGGGTCTCTTGCATTTCTGCATGTCTTCAGTGCAGAGTCACTGGCTCCCTTTGTTCTAAATTAACTTTTCAAGCATGTTTTTAGAGAAACAGCCTTGGAAAATAGATTTAGTATTTCTCTCAGGGTCAAATGTCAAACATGCTTACTCTTCATTATGTCTATGATCCAAGGTTCCCAAACTCAACGTTCCTCTCCTGTGAAACAACTTGCTGCATAAGCAGGTGTCCACTGGCCCTATGGGAACTGGAGCTCAGGGATCTGGTGTCAATGCTAACACTCTGGCTTCTGCTATTGCCATAAATAATAGAGGTCTTTGTCTCTAACCGAGGCTTCTTATGTCTTCTGCCTGCATTCCTGAAACTATGATAGGTTAACTTGTTAGCATACAAATAGGATAAAATATCTGACTTTTCACAGTTCTCAATGCCCCTTCCACAGATTTCAGTTTTCTAGTTGAAATTGTGGCACTGCAATGTCATCATAATCACCAATTCTATTGATTTGACAATCTTTTAATAAGACACAGACATTTTAGTCGAAATATAATAATCATAATAACATTGAAATAATTATGGGCAATTTATACAGTAATAACTTGTAGAGATTAATTGAAGCTATTAGAAGATAAAGAAAGTAACTTGATACCATGTTGAAAATACATCTTAAAGGCTTGCAAGGAATTAAAAGAAAAAGCTGACAAAGAAAATGAACACATGTGAACTATGGTTTAGTTAATAAACAGTCTTCTCATGGAATAGGAGAGCAATAAATAGGTCTGTCAAATATTTTTTAAAGCAATCCAGCCATATAACATAGTCTTCCATGAGACTGCCCATTTTCCCCAACTATGCTAGATAGAAATGTTTGGATAGTTTATTTGGGAATTGGCAACTATGAGGAAGTACTCAAAATACCCCCATGAGCTATATAAGCAACAGCTTTTGCCCCGACTTCCATATTGTATATAATGTGTATAGGTATGAAATATGTATACAATATGTATAGATATGGCAATATGTATACAATATGATGTATATGTATACAGTAGGCATAGGTATACAATATGTATATGTATACAGTATGCAAGTCAGGGGCAAAAACTGTTTATTATATACCTCATCATTTGTTAACAGGTGAAGGTGCTGCACAAGGGGGCAGCAGTTGCTAAACCCCAATCATGAACGAGATGCAAGAGCCAGCCCAGGGGTTAATAGCTTTAAGACTAGTGAATCCTGGGACAGCCACTGCTGTCCATGTAGTCCAAAACATTGAGTGCAGATTGCTTGGTGGAAGGAAGTAAAGACTTAGGATGAAAAAGACAGAGGTTGATTGTATGGCAGGTTCTGGACATATCACAAGCAGAGGAGTACAGGGAGCGGTTTCACAAGAGCTGGGTACGCAGCATGCTGTCGGCAGCTGGTGGAACCCCTCAGGTTTCTTGGCAGTAGTTCAGGAGCTGGATTCTGCCATAGCTGCTCCTGGCTTAGCAGAGGACATCTCTGAGGGTCACATGAAAAAAGGGGCTATTAGAGGGGAAGACAGCCCCACGGCAATAACCCCTGAGGGAATGACAGCTGTGGCTTTCAGCTGAGCAATTATTGAAAGACAAGATGACCTTAGTTTAGATTCTAGGTAAAGTACTCGCACTTACTTAGTGCTATTTCTCCTTCTTTGCTGTGGCTTCTAGAATTTTTTTAGTAATGACTACTAGCATTCCGTGTAGGTTTTATTCTGACTCATTATTTCAAATGTGATTATGAACACAGCTCAATTATTTAGATGTCAGGGAAAATAGCTACTTATAACCGTGAAAAAAGTACTCAGTGAATCTCTAGAGCAAGAGAACTGTGGTCTTATTTGCTGTTTAACAAACCATGCATCTAGAAAAGCAATATTTCAAGTTTTATTAAAATATATTTTAAAATCTATGGATAGATGAATATTTATCATACCAGGAATATTAATTTAAGATAGGTTACATTTATGACCTAATAAAGACTTGTGTATGTGTTAAGTGTGGCCTTTAAGGTACATATGGGGTTCATTAAAATTATTGTGCTTCATATGTTTAAATATTTTTAATAAACTTCTCATGAGAGATACTTCAAGGTACAATCAGTGGGGCACTAGGATGAGTATCACATGGCTTGAGTTCTAGCCCTAACTCGACAGGTAATGAGCCATATGAAATTCAATAACTAATTTAACCTCAGCAGATGTATTTGCTCCACTGCAGAGTGAGTTTTACTAAATATATCTTACACATTTAGACATGATTGTGATTCTATGAAAACATAACTGTGATAGAAATGAGGCAGCATCAGAAGAAACCATGCAAAAATGGTCAACTGGTCTTTGCCATAAATACAAAGACCACAACATTTCACTCAGATGTGATGGAAGCTTGGGAAACATTTAACTCTGATTAGGCATCCTTCAGAGCAAAACATAGCTTGGGCTGATATTTGTCCTCTAAGGAAAGCTCAATGGCTCAAAGTGTAGAATATTGTTTTTTTTTTATTGCCTAACATTTCATTTGTAGCCTCGGGACCCTGGAGCACTGACCTTGCATTAGAAGCCCCTCCAGGACTTTCTCAAGATCAATGGTTTGATCTCTACCATCATTCATTGCTGGAAATTAAACCAGACTCCTGGGGACCAAGCCACCATCAGCTGTAGCCTCAGGGAGATGGGAATCTGGGAGCAGGCCCACTTTAAGCAACCTGCTGAATAAACATAGACTTGAAAAATGAAAGAACCACACTGAAGACTGTTTCTATTTTCTAAGAAAGATATATTTCTTTCAGTGGTAATGTATATTCTAAGTTTAATCTGGTAAGTACACCTGTAATCACTACAAACCTTTGTGAATATCAACAGAGCTAAAATTTAAAATTTATTTATTGTACTTGCTCCTGGAGTTTAATTTAATAAAATATGAGGTCTAGAGGAAGGTACTTTGTTCCTGAGAATCTCAATGTGCATTATTCGATTAGTTTCCTAACATAGAGTGTGAAAGTGAATTAGCTCATGCCAAGTGGGAGATAACAATGGCTAACAACTCTAAGTTTTGACACTGTTTATTGTGAAAGAGGACTTTTTCATCCAGGTGTTTCACTCTGCACAGTCAATTTAAATAAGGAACATGCAACCGTCCGTAAAGTAATAGTGACAAGGCACTGCAATACTAAGGGCGATGCTATTCTTAGCTTTCTCTTTGATTTTCAGCCTTCTTTTCTCATTATGTTTGTCAATTAGTGGTTACTAAACTCCTTCAGGGCCAGTGACCTGGTACCACTGAGTAATGGAAGAATAGAAGTTGGCTTAACTATTTTCTGAAATTTACCCTCAACATTTCTTTGTTCTTAAGTCTGGATGCAACTGCATTAGTTTTGCCTCTGGGATCCAAGGCACAACTCTCTTTCAATCCCATTAGTGACTTTTTTCCATAAAGCTAGAGAAAGTTATACAAAAAGTCAGGCAAATAACTTATTCTTATGCAACTACATAAAGATTTTCATTTTTTTTAAAATTCAGCTTTAGATATTTAGTATATTTGTACCTATCTACCTATGCTGCATTTTATACTTCATCAAGGTCAGATCTCTGATATAACCAGAATATGATTTATCAATTATATTAGCTATTATTCTTTCTTAACTATTTTTTCAATCAACTATTATTTGAGTCCAAGTAGAAGATTCTAGAACAACTCTCTAGGTAAAAGAATTTCAAATGAGGAAGTCAGACTCCTGGAAGTAGAAACAGGAAGCACAACTAGGGAAGGATATTGTGGCTTCAATAGAGATATGAGCGATTCTCATCTGACATGGAGCAAAGTCCTGTCCTATCCCATTAGTGTCTACAATGACCTCAAAATTTTCAAAAGAAATATTATTGAACTAAAAAAAAATAAGGACTAAAGGATATGGAAAATGAAAGGACTAACATTTCGACAATAGTTATGTTGTAGAGGAGTCTGACTCCATGCCATCTAAATCCCTGTCCTAGCATCTAGACTCTATTGATTACACACGACTTGTAGTTAGTATTTGTTATTTTCTAAGATATTTCAAGTGCATAGTATTTTACAAACTCTAATGAAAACATGTTCATTTCCTTTACTGCATTTATTTTTGAGTTACAAACGAGCCATCCAGTCAACAATATTCAGTTCTCTGGGTGTTTCCTCTGCAGCCTCACAGCAATACAATATAACCAGAACAATCATTTTAAATCAAATTATTTGTATCGGTTCTCCACATAGCACAGATATTTCTTCCACATTTGAAGCTACTCTAATGACTACAAGTATAATATAAGTCAAGCATAATTAAGGTAGTAAAGGGTTATACTCAAGTTTTAAAGATTCATGGGTTAAAATCCTTGTTCCACCATTTACTTCCTGTATTGGAAAAGTTACTTAAATTACAGAGTAGGGAGTAAGTAAGATTCTTGAAAGTAGAAAGAGAAAGTAGAACTAGGGAAGGATATCGTGGCTTAAAGAAAGATACGTGTAATTCCCATCTAACACAGAGCAAAGTCTTGTCTTCCCTAAAACAAATTTGTGCCTTTGTCCTCACTGGAAAAAGGGGGATTTACTAATCTTACTTATACCACTGGGTTATCTGAGTTTAAAATGATAAAATATGTACAAAGTGTTACATAAATAATAAGCACCCAACTAATAAGAGCTATTTTATGGCTCTTGACCCAATACTATACAGGCAAGAAGAAATTCTTGATAGTCATTATGCTTGACTTCTAAGAGAAAAACTTGTGGTTAAACCACCAATGTCTTGAAGTGTTTAGGATACCAATGCACAAATCCTACCATTCCTTTTAGGCAGGAAGAAGTCCCTTGGTCTATAAGAATGCTCTGTAGCAAGCATACACCCACCCGTATGTTTTGACATTGCTTGAAAGTGAGTCCTGCATGGAATATCCTGGTTATGTCCCATACTGCTTACATCTGTTACACATGGAATGAAATGATTTTCTTGGTCTCTGCCCTGAATTCAAGTGCATTATAGACAGTCATAAAAACAAACTGATATTGAGGCCCAAGAGAAAAATATCAGATGAAGTATCAAATGATACCTAGCATATATTGTGCTCTTATTATGTGCCAAACACTCCACTAAACATTTAACTGGAATCATGCCATTTAGTTGTCATAATCACCCAATGACTTCAATATTATTATCTCCATTTTACAATAATGGAACTAAGTCTCAGAAATGTTAATTTGGGCCTGATGCAGTGGCTCACACCTGTAATCCCAGCACTTTGGAAGGCTGAGGCAGGTGGACCACTTGATGTCAGGAGTTCAAGACCAGCCTGCCCAGCATGATGAAACCCCGTCTCTACAAAAAGTACAAAAATTAGCTGGGTGTGGTGGCACGCATCTGTAATCCCAGCTACTTGGGAGGCTGAGGCATGAGAATCGCTTGAACTCGGGAGGCAGAGGTTGCTGTGAGCCAACATCGCACTACTGCACTCCAGTCTGGACAGCAAAGTGAGACTCTGACTCAAAAAAAAAAAAAAAAAAAAAAAAAAAAAAGGAATGTTATTTCATCCCAGAGCACATAGCTTTTAATGGACAGAATTTGGAATTGAGTAAGGTCTAGTCATACTGTAAGACTCATGTCCTTTTCCTTACACTAAATTTCCTACCAAGGTCTCCTTATATAATTATGGCATTCCATATTCCAATATCAAAAGTCTTTTGTACCTGAGTCCACATAATTTTTCTCTATTAGGAGCTCTAATGTGCTCCATATTGAGTTGGATTAAATACTGGCCCCTTCTTCAGCTAGCTTCTCCTTCGAGGAGTGGTCAAGCTCAGTCTGGAAAGCTAATGTCTAGAATGATGAGCAGAATAGATGGGAAAGTGAAACTTAACATCATGTCGCTCTCTCCTGGCACACCCCTGCCCCACAACACATACCACGCATAGCCAGTTTTCACCAAAGTCCTGTTTTCTCAGCAAGCTACACCCAGTAAAGTAATATATACTTGGAAGGCATATGGAATGGGTAGGTTTTCCTTCTTGTCTTTAGAAACAGTGGCCCAAATGAATTGAACTTTTTCTGGGCAACCCAATTGGCATTGCATTAGTAAAAATCCTCATTGTGAATGAACTTGATCTATGTTCACATGATTGGCTGTGACTAGAATCCTGAGAAGCTGCCACGAGATAAATTCTGTCTTTACTGTTGCCAGTGCTGTGTTACTGCCATCAGTGCTGTGGACGGAAGCTTTACGTCAATGTTGTTTGCTTCAGGGATGTTCTGCTACTGAGGCTGCCAAAGGCTCATTACTCAATACTGAGTATTACTGATGGTATTGAATAGTGTTGGCCTCTCTCAAACTTCCCTCAATTCTATCCCTCTACAGAGCACCTGTGTAAGTGGTGGTTTATAGATTTTAGGCTTAAATCTTCCTCTTTGAGATGACCTGTGTATAGCCCACTGTATTATTCAGGGCTACATAGAGAAACAGAACCAATAAAATAGATAGATAGGTAGATAGATAGATAGATAGATAGATAGATAGATAGATAGATAGATCTATATAATATATATATTTATCTCACCATATATATGTATGTGTATATATACGCGCGCATGTGTGTGTGTGTATGAAGAGAGAGAGTGAGTGATTTATCATGAAGGATTGGCTCACACAATTATGGAGGCTAAGAAATCTCATGATCTGTCACCTGCAACCTGGAAACGCAAGGAAACCAGTGATATAATTCCAGTCCAAATGTGAAGATCTGAGAACCAGGGGAGCCAATGGTATAAATCCAGTCCAAGGGCCGGAGAAACCCAATGTCCCTGCTCAAGTAGGTTTGCAGGAAACATAAAGGGGCACATTTCTCCTTTCCTGACCATTTGTTTTATTTAGACCCTTGATGGACTGAATGATTCCCATCCACATTGGAGAGGGCCATCTACTGAGTACACTTATTTAAATGCTTATCTCCCCTGAAAACTCTCACAGACACACTCAGAAATAATGCTTAATCTGGGCAGCCGTTGGCTCAATCATGTTGATACACAGAATTACCATGGCACCCACCCACAGAACTAACTGGTAAATTCTCAATAGCATTAGATTTGCCATAGATTCAGAGATACTTGCCAATTCACTTCAACTAGATAGGGTCTGAGTTTCTTAATTCTCTCCTTTAGTAGATGATGCTGCCTGCATCTTCCAAAATACAAAACAACTAATCTCCCTTTTGTTGGATGACTAGCTTTCCTAATCTGTCATGGATTTCTGGGTTTATTTACAAATCCCCACTACCTCCTCCATACTGAGTCTCTGAGATAGATGAGTTGCTAAATCTGCTATATACATGGTAATTTTTTAAGCCTTACACTTTCAATTTATTAACTTATTAAGGCTCACAGTAGCTCTATCATTATCCTTCACTTTTGAAGTTAAAGAAACTGAGATGGTTAAATAACTTGCACATAGTCACACAGTTGGAATTTTAAAAGTTGTCGCTAAGCAAAGCTAAGATTCCAACTCAAGGAAATCCATCTTCAGAGTTCATGCTCTCAACCACTACCTTACTTTGCCCTGAAAAAATGAAAGATCCAAGGCTGGGCGCGGTGGCTCATTCCTGTAATCCCAGCACTTTGGGAGGCTGAGGAGGGCAGATCACAAGGTCAGGAGATCGAGACCATCCTGGCCAACATGGTGAAACCCATTTCTACTAAAAATACAAAAAATTAGCTGGGCGTGGTGGCGAGCGCCTGTAGTCCCAGCTACTCGGGAGGCTGAGGCAGGAGAATTATGTGAACCCGGGAAGCGGAGCTTGCAGTGAGCCGAGATCATGCCACTGCACTCCAGCCTGGGCAAGATAACGAGACTCCATCTCAAAAAAAAAAAAAAAAAAAAAAAGATCAATTTAAGAGCACACCAAAAGTTTCAGAATAGCTAAGCTACCTAACTAAAATTAATTAGTTTCACACATCTCACTCTATGGTCTTATGATATTCATATGAGTATATTTTCCATCTTCTGTTGACCACTGCCATGAGTTACCCCTTTCTGGTTCACACTATAAAAATTATAACAAGAGGATATGTTCTCTTTTCTTCTAAATATTTATACTCTTTTCATTAGGTAACAAACAAACAAACAAAAACCCTGTAACATAACACCCACAAAAGGATTGAATAAAAATAATGGTGTGACAAGTCCAAATTTTGCTTCCAAACAAAGCAAATTTATTTAATACAAAGAATATTTTCCAAACTCAAAAAATACTTAAGAAATAATGAAATCAGGAAAAAACAAACAAACAAACAAAAACCAGCGGGAACAAAATGAAGATGCTAAACTTCAGTTCATTCTATATAAAGCTTTCTAGTTGCTATGCCGTTATAAAGCCCATGGAGGTGAAATTCAAAATTACCTTGCACTATTCAAGCAATAGACTTAATTTTATAGTTAATTTAAGAATGTCATGATTCAATGGCTAAAATAACAGATGGCCAGTGAATACGTCTGGATTTTAGTTGTGGTTCTGATGTTATTAACTACTTGGTCAACCTCTGATAGAGTTGAACCTATCATACTTCATAGGACTAGGTAGGCTTTTGCGTTTGTTTTAATTCCAATATTTTATGAATTTCTGAGACTAGTAGCACATTACTTAATAAGCCAGATCCAATGCTAAGTATTTCCAAAGAAGCAACTCACAGTCAAAGTGTGAAGTTTCCTTTAAGTATTCATGTTATTTCCTGGCTACAAATCTTATTGCTTAATAGCAAATCATATCCTACTGCTCTAAAATAGTTAGCATGCTTTCCAACCCCAGATTACCACTAGGCATACCCAAAAGAACAACAAGAAAAAAAATCTTATCTTTGGAGACAGTAGTAAAATAAGACATGTTCATTTACTAACAAACACACATACAACATTTTGTATTTAAAGAAATACAAAATATTTAAGTATCTCAAAAATAAATTTATCCAAATGAGAATATATGCTATCTCCCCTACAGATCTTCACTTACTAGGCAATTGAAAACCACCAGTAACACAGCAAGTTGGTTCATAAGTGCTGGAAGAAGATTCCAGGAGTTGTGGCTCAGGTGTTACATTGACCAGAGGTCTACAGGAACTGGATTCAGGGTTCTCAGACTGACATTGGCTAGAGGCACATTCCAGAGTTTGGCAATTTTTAGGCTCGGAAGTCTTGGGTGGGCAACTGTTTCCCTTGAGGCTTGCAGGATGGCAGCTCTGGACTACGAAACCCATCTGCTGAGTGCTTTCTGATTGGCAAGGCTGAGAAACACAAGCCAGCCCTGCTGAAGAACTTTCTGATTGGCATGCTGTCCTTTCGCAGGGCCTGGAATTGGAGTAAGTTGTTTGGACAACTCTGGGGAGGCAGGTACTTTGCACACAGCTATGGTCTGTGAATAAGTCCTGTTCACAAATGGTCATTTGGCAGCTGGTGGTTTCATTGCAGGTTTCTTGAAAGTTGTCCAGGAGCCAGGTTCTGCTATGGAAGCTGCTGGGCAAACACAATCCATCTTCAAAGCTTATAGGATTAGTGCCATGTGTGATGGCAGAGAGTGGTGGAGCATTGTGGAAGCTCCTGAGTGAATGGCAGTGGCTATGAGGCATATTGCTAAAATCCTTAATTAAAGATGGTCATAAGGACTCAACATGCTGAGTTTGAAAATTAAATTCTTTGGTGGAGCGATTATATACTCAGAAACCTGGGTGTTGGCTTCTTCTCAAGACTTCTTTGCAACTCCTTGCTTAAACTAATTTGAAGGATAACATCTCATTAGCACTTTGGTTATATATGAAGATGATGTCTTATTAACAAAGATGTAAGTCCATTTTGAATCTTCAAAATGGCTTTTATGTTAGCTCCAAAGATGACTCATTCAAGGTGGGGTTGGTCAAATAAGAGTCTAAACCTGTTCACCCAAGCTAACATTTTTTTTTTTTTTTTTTTTGCCACCATGACTCTGCACATTGGTAAGTGGACAACAAGAAATGCATAAGGCAGTGGCCAATTGAATACTGATTAACATTTAGCACTGGTTTTGAGAGCTGCCAATGTAACAGAATGTGGTAATTTGATGTTCAAGACATTTAAAGTTAGAATTGGATCCAGTTGAGCCCCATCTCATTCCACTCAGATACTGTTCTCTCCAGTGGACCAGGATGTGAAAGGACTTTGTGATCACATTCCTTCTCACTGTTCATGCGAAGTACTGAACGTGGCCACTGCCCAAGGAACACCTGTCTTTTGCCTAACCTTTCATTTCCTTCATCTCCTTGAAAGCCAAGTTTAAATGCTTCCTTTTCCTGAAGCCTTTCCCCATCTTCCCATTTAGGAGTTATTACTTCCTTTTCTGAATTACTAATAGATTTAATTCCTTTTTTCTATACTTGACAAAGTGGTTTGTTTACTTGTGTTTGTGTTTCTCAAAGGTTGATTACTTTCCTTTATAACAAACCTTCTTCAGATGTGTTTTTCATCTTTCTCTATTCTGTGTTTTTTTTATTGACTGCAGACAGATGAGCAGCTCCTTGGTTTATTGCATTAGGACATCGTTCTTAGCATAGTTTCATACTCATGGCACAGAAGAGACCAGCACAATTTCTGTAACATACTCTATAATATACTTGGCTCAGCTAATGACAATAAAATAGAAGTATGGTCTTAGCGCACTATCTAGACTCCCTTTCCAAGGTCTGAAGAAGCCCAAGAACATTCAGCAATTCTCAGTAATTCTTATGCAAACACTTCCTTGATATGTGAAAGACTGAGGATATTATAAAGGGGCACATCTGAATACTTTCAGCTTTATAGGCTGCACACTCATCTTGTATACAATACCTTTGTAACACACGCAAGTCATTCATAATTTTGAATAACCACACTTGTATGTTTAAATACCTCACTGTGCCCTCCACATGAACCCTACAGCCACCCATTTAATTCTTACACATATTTGTATTTATTATTGCACAGAGGCTTCATTATAGCTTGTGACTTTCTTGCTTAAAGATACCAAATGGATTCTCACTGTCCTTAGAATAAGATCTTTTTCCTTTAGCCTTCCCTACAACATCTTATAAGACCTAGCCATAGCCTATTTTTCTTTCTTCTTCTTATTTTATTTTATTTTTTATTTTTTGACAGAGTTTCGCTCTTGTTGCCTAGGCTGGAGTGCAATGGCATGGTCTCGGGTCACTGCAACCTCTGCCTCCCTGGTTCAAGCAATTCTCCTGCCTCAGTCTCCCGAGTAGCTGGCATTACAGGCGCCCACCATCATGCCCAGCTAATTTTTGTATTTTTAATAGAGACAGGGTTTCAACATGTTGGCCAGGCTGGTCTCGAACTCCTGACCTCAGGTGATCTTCCCATCTCGGCCTCCCAAAGTGCTGGGATTACAGGCGTGAGCCACCACACCCGACCCTATTTTTCTAAGTGTAACTCTTGTCATGTGACTCTGCCCAACATGTTTCATCCTCACAGGCCTTATGCAGCTCCTTGGCACACTAAACCTTTCCTTGCCTCTGTACTTTGCACACGCAGCTGCCTGTCTGTTTCACCCCTCCATTGCCTTCTCCCATTCTATCTATAGTTCTCATCTTTTGTGTCTTAAGAGTTACTTCTTTGAATGTCTCTCTATCATCCTATATGAAAAATTTCCATTATCAGGGTCTAATATTTTTTCCTTTTTAAAACTCATCTTAACTTATGATGATTTTATTTATTTCTCTTTTGTGCCTTTGCCACTAATTGTGAATTCCATGAAGAGGAGAAGCATGTGTATCTTCCTCACTTCCATACCCACAACACTGAGCCTGGTGTCTTGTTGCCACATCACGAGATCTCCATAAATGTATCTATCTCCAAAAATTCATAAATAGAAGGTGCTAAATAAAAATTGATTCAAATTATAACTAAATGTCTGAAGAAATATAGTTTTGAAATTCTGGCATATCCAAGATTTCTAAGAATTGGCAAGAGTAGGAACTCAAAGGAAAAAAAATTAAAAACTATGTCTATCTTTTGGCTACCCCTTTGTTTAATAAGAACAAAATCATTAAGAAAGCTACTTATTAGCATGACACAAACTTATTCAATGATTTCAAAAATCATGTTTATTTGTAGGTTATTTATTTATTTTTTATTGTTTTATTTTTTTATTGTTTGAAAAAATAATAAAATTTATTATTTTATTGTTTTATTTATTGAAATAAAATTTTTATTATTTATTTATTTTTATTGTTATTTATTTATTTATTGTTTTATTGTTTATTTATTTATTCATTTTTTATTATTTATTGTTTATTTATTTTATTATTATTATTATAAAATACTATTATTATTTTATTGTTTGAGACAGTCTTGCTCTGTCATCCAGGCTGGAGTACAGTGGCGTTGATCTTGGCTCACTGCAAACTCCACCTTCCGGGTTCAAGCCATTCTCCTGCCTCAGACTCCCAAATAGCTGGGATTACAGGCGTGTGCCACCACGCCTGGCTAATTTTTGTATTTTTAGTAGAGACGGGGTTTCACCATGTTGGCCAGGCTCATCTCGAACTCCTGACGTCAGGTGATCCACCTGCCTTGGCCTCCAAAAGTTCTGGGATTACAGGCATGAGCCACAGTGCCCAGCTGTGTAGGTATGTTTTTACCATGAAAATGGGAACCAGTTTTCAATATTTTCAATACCAACACAGAGTCCTCTTGCCAAACTGTGTAGGCATAGGCAGGACATCCTATAGTCTGGAAGTTACAGAACTGTCTCCAGCCAGCAGCCTTCTTATTAATTTCACAATATGCAGTCAATTAATGAGTACTTGGGCAGTCCCTTCAAATCTCATATGGTGATGTTAAGTCTGTCATTTGTGAATAAGGTCACTCCATGAGTTATTTTGTCTTTGGAATGAGGCATTCACACATTTTATTTAAGTGAGTGCCAAATTAATAAGTGTTTCAGTATATAATTTTGATTCAATGAGTAAACACAGATTTTGGTTGTTGCTGGATTTATAGAGGGAGTTACCTGGTTTATTACTATGGGATTATGTAGGCTAGAGCAACTGGTCACCTTGGAATTGTTTACATGCAGCCTACTTAAAGCTAAGTATTAGCTTTGTAAGCATTTGAAAATGTATGATTATGTAGTTTATCTGCTGGTATTCTTGAGAAATAGATAGAACTGGTTACCTAATTGCATACAGTAACTGGATACTCTTGCTACTAAGGGTTGAATAATTCCCTGGTCTCTCCTGGACTTGAAATCATTCTCCTGGAATGATTGCAGCTGCAGTGGCACCTCCTCACCACCAGAGGGTGGAATATCAGCATTTGGTATGAGGATGCAATTAAATATAAGAATTCTAGAGTGAGAATGCCAGGATTCTAAGCCAATGTTTACAATCTCAAACTGTAACTTTGAACAGGTTCAATAAGTTTTCTATGTCATGGCTTTTTCATTTTAAAAATTAAAATAAACGTGATATTGTATATGGTACCAGATTGCCTGTCACATATTGAATGATAAATAATAACGGCTATTATTACTGATTAGGTTAGGAACCTTCATGCAGACTAAGACATTTCTCATGATAACATCAATCTAGGATTGATATAAAATTATAAGCGAAAACAAGCACAGTTTTTTATGTTTATGATTATGTTGCTGATTTATAATTATGTGTTAATTTTCACATTCCATTCCTTTAAAGGTTGGATTATACTTATTCCCATTAAGGATGGAACTTGTCTCCATCTCCCAAGAGCTCAGCATTTGGTAGCTGTAACATTTAATAATTTATATGTCCTTTATATTTGATCATATGGCTATGCTAAACTTCTTAATCACTTGTTTAGAAACATTAATGTGAAATAAAAAATAAAATAACCAATTTTTTTTTTTTTCTTTCAGAGGCAGGGTCTTCCTCTGTAGCCCGGGTTGGAGTGCAGCGGTGTGATCACAGTTTGCAACCTTGAACTCCTGGACTCAAGCAATCCTCCTACCTTGATTTTCTGAATAGCTAGGACTACAGGGCTCACACCACTACACTTGACTATTTTAAATTATTTTGTAGATACAGGGGTTTCATTACGCTGCCCAGGCTGGTTTTGAATCCCTGGACTCAAGTGATCCTCCTGCCTCGCCCTCCCAAAGTGTTGGGATTACAGACATGAGCCACCATGCTTGGGCCTAGTCACTCTCTTCATCCCAATGGTACCATAATTTATTTACCTCATCCTTGTCTTAGTTTTATCTCATCAACCAAACTCGTACCAAATGCCCTAAGTTAATTTTAATCCATTCCTCTTCTCCATTCACCAAATGCCCTAAGTTAATTCTAATCCATTCCTCATCTCCATTCAAGAAGTTTCATAAAGAACAATTGCATAGCAATGGAGGAATACTAGAAAAAGCGTGAAGAGATCTGGCTTTCAGCCTTGCCTCCATCAATTCACTGCATAAATTTGGACAAGTCACTCTGCCTCTCTGGATATCTTTTAAGATAATGAGTTTAGATGAGAAGCTCTCTAAGGTCCTTTCCAGCTGTCACATCCTATAATTTTCAGTCAGAATCTTAATAACATAGAATTAACATTACATGACATCTTGTCAAATCTGTCTGTTGAATGAAATCTTCACTTGCATTTAAGACCATCTGATTTTTATTAAGATTATATATAAAATTTTAACAGGACAGACCAAAGACGGAAGTCAGTACCTTATTAGTTCCCACAGATGCTAGTCAAGATCCACAACTGTAAAATTAGTAATCTTATAGTATTTAATCTTATAGTATTAATCTTATATTAATTCATCTTATAGTATTAATCTTATAGTATTTGAGAGCAACTCTTGAGAATAAATTAAAAGTATATTTCTGCAGTCAAATGCACATTAGTCTACCACAAAAGAGGCTTTTATTGAGGAAAATGAATAACTTTTCTTAAATATAATGTTCTATGAAATAAATCAAGTATCATATAACCCTTCTCAGACACTGTAATGCATATAGAAAAAAATTTTAAGTTATGGAATACTTCAAAATTCTTATGTGGAATATAGAAATGGTATTTTGCCAGCTTTCTGTTTCTAATGAGAAATAGATATTTTATAATATGATAAAGTAAAGTATATGTGACATCATTTGTTCTCTGAGACTATCTCTAAATAATTTTGCTTCTTTGGCTAGTTCTTGGTCATTTACAATTCAGTTATACAACACATTAATTCAAATTAATTCAAATAGCCAAACAAAAAAACAAAAGAAGTAAAACATAAAAGTTGGAGGATTACACAGTGTCTATGCAGCTCTTAATAATAAGTAATTGGAGAAAAGAATGAACCATAGTGTTTTGACCATCTGAGTATTACAGTCCACATTTTCCGACCCTTTGTCCCATTGTATCTTGGATGTGAAAGCATTACAGTTTATTGTAGTCATTATACCCTTGCTTTTGCTTCTTTCCCCAGATGTAGTTGTTCTTGCCTTCCTCTGAGGTTATCTTTGAGTGAAGCTATTTTTCTGTTTTCGTGTGTGATCCAGAAATGTGGATTTGTTTTTGAGTTGTCTCACTTCTGTAGGCACTGGAGTTGTGACAGTGTATCATTAAGACATCGAGATTGTGCTAAATCCATTGTGATGACGATGATCAGAGGATTGGTGACAACTAGCTTATCTAAAAAGAGTTCCACTAGCAAAAATGAATGCATGTTTGATGTGTCATTGACATATCCTGGGGACTGTCACCCAGCTCAATTCCATTTATTTATTCAATATTTATTTATCTTTTATTGAGTACAGGCATACCACATTTTATTGTGCTTTTCTTTATTGCACTTTGCAGATACTGCATGTTTTACAAATTAAAGATTTGTGGCAACACTGAGTTAAGCAAGGCTATTGGCATCATTTTTCCAATAGTGTGTGCTCACTTCAGGTCTCTGTGCCACATCGGTACCTCTTGCAGTATTTCAGACTTTTTCATTATTACTTTATCTGTTATGGTGATCTGTGATCAGTGATGTTTAATGTTATTCTTGTAATTGTTTTGGGGTGCCACAAACCACATCCATATGATGAAATGGGAAAAGTTCTTTTGTTCTCCCTTGCAAGGCATGCAATGGGGTTGTGGCTCGCTTCTTTGGTGATCCCCTGCTCAAACCTCTGGGGGAACAGGCAGATGGACAGGTTGTGGGGCTCCAACCCTACAGCAGTGTCTAGGAGTGAATGTTTACAGCTGTAGCCCCCGTGGGCTTGTGTTACGGTGTTCTTTCAGTTTAGCTGTCCGTAGGCAGCTTGTGTTAGTCAGCTCAATTACACCCTCTGCCATATCACAAAGACAGAGGGCTTTCTGTATCCCAGAGTTTGTTGCCTTGGTATACCAGAAGAATCGGAGCACATGTGGGCTTGGAGAATGAGTTGAGTGCAAGTTTTATTGAATGGAAGTGGCTCTCAGCATAGGGGGGAGCCAGAAGGGCGATGGAGTGGGAAGGTGGTTGTACCCTGGAATTGGGCCCGCTCAGTAGCCAGGCTCTCCTCTAACTGCCCCAGCCAAACTTCACATCATTCCACCAGTTGATGGTCTGTGGGTCTGCCGGGGTCTGTCAGTGTGCTCTTACACCAGTGCATTCCTCTTGACATCCAGCCACTTGTGTCTTCTTCTGCTGGTGTGTTCCTCTTGATGTCCAGCTGCTTGTGTGCATGCCCACTAGGGTTTCGGGTTTTTTATAGGCACAGGATGGGGGGCGTGGCAGGCCAGGTGGTCTTGGGTAATGCAACATTTGGGCACAAAAATCAGAAATGTCTGTCCTCACCTAGGTCCGTGGGCACAGGCCTGGAGGGTGGAGCCATAGATAGGCCTCTTGCACCAAATAGCTAACTTGTGAATGCAAAGGAAAAGTCCTTAAAGGAAATTAAAAGTGCTAACCTATACTAATGAGAAGAATGATACTCTATATGAACACACACATGATAAGAAAGCAAAACAAGCTCCTTGCTGATATGGAAAAAGTTTCAGCGGTCTAGATAGAAGATCAAACCAGTCACATTACCTTAAGCCAAAACCTAATCCAGGGTGAGGCGCTAACTCTATTCAATTCAATGAATACTGAGAGAGGTAAGGAAGCTTTAGAAGAAAAGTCAGAAGCTAGCAGAGGCTGATTCATGAGGTTTAAGGAAGGAAATCATCTCTATAACATAAAAGTGCAAGGTAAATCAGTAAGTGCTGATGGAGAAACTGCTGCAAGTTATCCAGAAGATCTAGCCAAGATCATTGAAGAAGGTGGCTACACAAAACAGCAGATTTTCAATTTAGATGAAATAGCATTCTATTGGAAGATAACATCATCTAGGACTTTCATAGCTAGAGAGAAGTCAGTGCCTGGCTCCAAAGTTTCAAAGGACAGGCTGACTCTTTTTTAGGGGCTAATGCAGCTGGTGACAAGTGCAAGCCAATGCTCATTTACCGTTCTGAAAATCACAAAGCCCTTAAGTATTATGCTAAATCTAACCCACCTGTGCTCTGTAAATGGAACAACAAAGCCTGGATGACAGCACATCTGTTTACAACATGGTTTACTGAATATTTGAAGCCCATGGTTGAGACCTACTGCTAATGGAAGATTCGTTTCAAAATATTGCTGCTCATTGACTATGCACCTAGTCACCCAAGAGCTTTGATAGAAATGTACAAGAAGATTAATGTTGTTTTCATGCCTGCTAACAGAACAGCTATTCTGCAGCCCACAGATCAAGAAATAATTTTGAATTTTAAGTCTTTGCAGTGGTCTGGAACCTGCAATATCTCTGAGGTGTGTCTGTATTAACTGCTGGCAAGATTCTGTTAGACAAGATTCTGTTTTGTTCATGGAGGGTACAATGAGGGTAAACAAACAAGTAAAAAATAGTACTGAATAAAAATAATACTTTTAAATATTAAAAATTGGTACACACACACACACACATATATATATATATATAATGCTAGTATTGTTTAGGAAATAATCAACTTTACTGACTATAGAGTTTATTTAAAAGGGGTAATCCCGGCATGGTGGCACGTGCTTGTAGTCTCAGCTACTCAGGAGGCTGAAGAGGGAGGATTGCTTGAGCCCAGGAGTTCTGGGTTGTAGTGTGCTCTGCTGATTGGATGTCCACAGTAAATCTGCATCAATATGATGACCTCGTGGGAGCAGGAGACCCCTACATTGCCTAAGGAGGGGTAAACTAGCCCAGACTGGAAATGGAGAAGGGAAAACTCACTGCTGATCCGTAGTAGGATCATGCCTGTGAATAGCCACTGCACTAGAGCCTGGACAACATAGTGAGACCCTGTCTCTAAAAAAAAAAAAAAAAAAAAAAGCAACCAACCAAACAAACAAGGTGAGAAAAAAGATATTTCTGTGAACTTTGAAGGGAGGAGAGATATATTCCTGTAATAGATCCTAGGCTGTATATGATCTCAGTCCTACTCCATGTGTTCATGGAAATGGGAGTGGGTAGCATTGATGGAGTGTACGTTGGTGAAGTGTAGGTAGATAAAGGAGTGGTGAGAAAGGGGCTGGAAGGAAGGCAGAGATGCGTTGCAAATGGCCTTTACAATTATATTAAGGGGACTTCATTGGGAAGGAGGATTGTTGAAGATTTTAAATGAGTGTCTCATTTAAAAACATGTTAGCTACAAGTAACAGAAATTGTAATTCAAAATGGCTTAACCAATAAGAAATTTTACTGGCTTACATAAACAAGTGTCCAGAAGTAAGATGGTCCAGGCTCTGTTCTCCTGAATTTCTCTTGGTTCTGTCCTCTTTCATTTGATGATTTAATTTTCAGGTTAGGTTGGTCATGGTGGCTCACGCCTGTAATCTCAGCACTTTGGGAGGCTGAGGCAGGCACATCACTTGAGGTCAGGAGTTCGTCAACAGCCTGGCCAACATGGCAAAACCCCATCTCTACAAAAAATACAAAAACTAGCCGGGCATGGTGGCATGCACCTGTAATCCCAGCTACTCAGGAGGCTGAGGCAGGAGAGAATCGCTTGGACCCAGGAGGCAGAGGTTATAGTGAGCTGAGATTGTGCCACTGCACTCCAGCCTGGGCAACAGAGGGAGACCCTGTCTCAAGAAAAAAAAAAAAAAATCAGGCCATATGCAAAACGGATGCAGCATTCCACATATAACAAATTCCGGAAGTAGAGAGTCCCTTTAAGAAACCCCAGAGAAAGAACTTTACCAGAAGCATTGTTCCGCATGGCTCCTTGTTTCTCATTGGCTTACATCAGATCACATGCTCATTCCTGAACCAATCACTTTCAGTAGGTACTGGGGTGCTCTAGAGTAGCCAAATTCAATCCTAAAGCCTAAGGCATAACCACATTCATTTGCAGGACTATATGTGGACGAGGAGGGAGGCACAAACAAAATTCAATTTCCATAGAAGGAAAAGCGAGAAGGAAAACAGCTGTGAGAGCAGCGAACGATGAGCTACCCACATCCACTCAGATATTTGAAAATGTAGATGATTGTGTTCCACTTAATGTAAGAATATAATGGACTATCTGGTTTTACATCCAGATACAAGCCCAGGATATCAACAGGTAAAGTCTTACTTCTCAGTCCGTGTCACCTATGCATGATACTGCCAGGTCTCAGACAGTTTTCAGGTGACTTCTACTATAACATCAGATGGCTTTATAGTGACCAAATAAAAGGAGGACGGAGTGAAGCACCAACATTAAAAAGAAAAAAAAACTCTTAGATATTATATTCTTATTATAGTGGAATGCATACATGTTTAATTTCATCCATACCTAAACCGTTTGTTTCATGACACTAGCTACTGAAGTCAGTTAAAATCCTGACCTGAGAATTTTATTATGGCTTATATATGTCTAGGAAGGAATATTACACAGGTAGGATTTTGATAATTTTCTCATAAAAACAGCCAGGCTAGTACTTGCTAAAACAGCACTGCTGTCTCTGGATCTTTCCTTCCTAGTCTAGACCCATTAGTAGTTTAACCAAAGTGAAGTGTCCTGATTAGGCTTAAATGGCCATGAATAGAAAAGCAGAGATAATCTCTTGTCCAATCTCTGAGTCTACTTAGCAGAAATTCCCAGGAACTAGCTCTCTGTTGTTAGAAAACTCTGCCTATTAGGGAACCTACTCGTTTCCTTCAAAGTGAATATTTTATTTTTAGACAAAAAGTGGGGATTTCAAATTCCCAACAGACATCTTATAAAGAAAACTAACAACAAGATTTGTGATCTGATACCAGATTAAATGAGTTTATTTGAAGAAAAAGAAATCAACTCTTGATCCATTTTTTAACTAGAAAAGGAAGGGGAAAATACAAGAAAACAGAAGAAAAAGAGATGAGTATTCTATGAGAAAAGTTATTTTAATATTAATAGGTTTTAAAAAATTATCTCTTCTGGTTAGTAGAATATAGATTCTATCTAGATAATAGCTGAGATGGACTTTGAGAGAAACAATTGTAACATGGAGATTTGGAGCCCTTAGCAAGTTGATCGGTAGAAGCCAAATCCACAAGTTGGTCTGTAATCAGAAGATTGGAACGTCCTAGAGAGAACATATGTTGGGTGGCAGAATCCAGATCTATAGCCCAGGGAAGGGAAGCCACAGCCTCTATAACCCGGGGATCTGAAGTCACTGGATCCACAGCCCACTGAGTAGCAGCTCCTTGATCCATAGCCCAGGGAGCGGCTGCTGCTGGATCCAAAGCCTAGCGATCCAGAGTAAGTCGACTGGCAGGGACCGCAGAGTAAGGAGATTCTGGGGCTGTAGCAGGAGGTCTGGCAGGGGCTGGACTCCACACAGGACATGTGGCAGCTAGGGGTGTCCCAGCAGGTCTCCTGAAAACTCTTATAGACAGAGAGGAACCCAGCTGGCAGGTGCTGGGAGAGCAGAGGTCAGTGCTGCAGACCAGGTTGCTGTGGTATGAATAGCCACAGGAGTAGCCTGGGTAGCGCAGGTAGCCCCCACAGGAGCTGGAGGAGAAGTTTCCAGAGCAGTAGTTGTAGGACATATTGACAGGAGATGTGAGTTCAGCTGAGTTGCACTGAGAAGATGCCCTCATGTCCCTGCCTGTGCCCAGTGATGTTTATACCCTCACGCTGCTGGGCATGATGCAGTATCTGGGATACCTCCCCCCATTCTTGTGAATGTGTTTTCATCAAATGACTAAGTAACCTAGGTTATAAATATAACTTAACACATTCATTTGTCTTTAACAGCAGTGTTTTAATTCCGGTTTATAGAAGTCCATTGGCTTCTCTCTCTGTTTCTCTCTCTCTCTCCCCGCCCCCCATCTCTTTGTCTGTCTGTGTCTCTCTCTCTGCAGAAATAAGAGTCAAGCTCAATAAAAGGGGTGGTCATGATACACATAGTGCCTCTCCACCCTTTTATTGAGCTTGACTGTGGGTATTCTGAGCTTCAGCCTGCAAATTCTTACCGGTACTCCTAACAGTCATCAGCACTCACCCACTCCCATTATTTACATATGCTTTATTAAGCATTAACTACATGCACAACATTCAAGAGTGTCCTGTGATTTAATCTTTGCAAACATCTTATGAGATACAAATGGTCATAAACAATTTAGAAGTGAGGCCATGGAGGTTTCGAGAAGTTATGTAACATTCAGGTAATAAACAAATCATGGATCCCATGCCATCCCAGGTGTATCTGTCTTTAAGGTCAGCAGAACCACGCTATATAGACAATTTGTGAAGCTTATAATTTCTGCTCCCCGAATCACATGGACAATTGAGTATGCAGGTGAAAAAACAAAAACCTTTCAAGGTGTTAATATTTGCATTTCATCTGATATATCTACTTGAGTATTCTTACCCCTTTTACGAATTCCCCAAATATAGCCAGCTGAGGGGACAGCTTAATTGATTTTGGTTATTTTTTTAGTATTCAGAGTTACTATAGAGATGTTTTGTTACAAATTATCTTCTATTTGCCCTCTCACTCAGCTTATCCTCTTTAAGCAACTCGTGCTTTATCCACCATGGAGTTATTAGATTCTTTTTTAGTGTGAGGCAGAAAATTCTTTGGCAAACACAGACTTTCACTGGGACTAGTTGTTAAAAACTGATATGCCTTTAGTGAGTTGACTACCAATAAAATACATTTGCAGAAACTTGAATTTTAATAGGGTGCCGACCTTTTGCCAACTCAGTTGGGAGTGAGAAATATGACACCTTTGAGAGTGATTCATGTCACTCCTTGCTCAGCTTCTCCTGTTCATCCTTTTAGGAAGACAAAGCAGCATAAAATTTACCATTATATTAAGTAGTTAAAATTATCTTTATCACTATAAAACATCAATGGTAGAAAGAAAAATCTTAGAATTAGAAATGTCTTTTTTCCCCACTTATTATCATATTCAACTTCTGCCTTCAGGCATCTTTTAGAAACTGGAAAGCAAAAAGGTATTTATGTAATTTGATCTTTTCAAACTGTTTCATAGATGATTGTTTTTTGTAATCTCCTGTAGTATTTGCTTATCTGGCAACAAGGGAATATTTTGTCCATTGTTCTGCTAACAAATTTCTACCAAATGCATTGCTCACATTACACCAAATCCGTTTGTGAAAGAGATACCAAAATGGAGTCATTTATGTCAAACTCTAACAAAATGGGGTCAAGAAAGGCCACAAAAAAATTCTCATGCACACATGCCTGTAACAAGGCTTATCACAAGAACTTCTTCAAATTGCAGTATTCCAGATAAATAGCTTCCGGGACAGCTACCTAGTAACAGCTGTCTTTACCAATAAACAAATGTCAATTCCTGCAATGAGCTTTTGACCAGTGAATCTTGTCTCAAAGCAGCTTACCTGGACCTCTCTTTGTATTTAACAACTTCTCCTGTGCTCTGACCCCTTGGATGTGCCTATGATCTATCATCCAGCATAGCATGCATGTTCCCAGATTGTACTCCTCTGCTCTTTCCAATTAAAACTCATTTGTTCTGAAAAGCATGTGTGAGTTTCTTTTTAGGTTGACACTTCTCATCCCTCAATGCCAAAAGCAAACTCCTCCTATCAGACAGGTGTTCATCTCAACTAGACTTTAGCTCTTCAGGAACAAAGATCTCAGTATTTGATAGTTTAGTTGACACACACACACACACACACACACACACACACACACACACACACACTGTGGAGGAATTGCAAGGGATGTATTTTGAAATGGCTCATGCAGGGTGAGTAGTATTTCAGCCAGCAGGGAAATTACATATGTGAAAAGAACACAATACGCAGAAGTTTTGTGGGGTCAGTGATGGTGCTTAGTCTTCTTTGACCTAATTCCTGGCACATCATGGGTGCTCATTGATTATTTATATCAAATAATTGACTTTTATTTTACTTTCACTCAAGATAAATGTATGCATGTGAAAATAATGTTTCTGCTTTTAAAGTTACCTCTAATTAAAAGTGAAATGAATATTAAATCTATCTTTTATAAATGAATATATCCCCAAGTTAATCATAACCAGTAAGCCAAGGCCTATTGAGATAGACTGCCAATTAGAAGATGAATAGAAGATGGAAATTAAGGTTTTAGTGTGTAGGGGCACTTCCTGAACAATCTTTATAGTCCTTGTATGTGAATGTGCACTTGTTCTCTTCTCATTACACAAGGCAGCAGGATCAAATAAACTATAATTGGTAAAGGTGATCAGTTAGCTTAACCAGAAGTCTGGGTACAACTTTACATTGCAGTAATATTTTAATTACGGCTTCTTTCCATTATACTACTGATGCAAAAAGCCATACACACTACCCAAGCATTTCTCTTAGCTCAAATTCTCCATCACAACCAGCTATATACCAATTTCCCTGAATCACTGTGGTATCAAAGTCTTTTAATTAGTTTTCCTCTATTCCTGTAGGCATATCAGTGTTATTTAGGGGATGTCCAGGAGTCTACTATAGCCACTATTAATCTCAGCTATTTTATAATTTCTCAAATTGTACGTAATTTTTTTAAAAGATAAAAATAACTATAATTTTTTAAAATTAAATATTTACATAGGTTACTTTTGGATCTTGGAATACTCTTCTAAAAGTAGATATCACTGTAATTTTTTCAAAAATTAAAATCTGTCATATATGTAACTTAAGGCAATGCAATAGTTTTATTTATTTATTTATTTATTTATTTATTTATTTATTTATTTATTTTTTTATCTTTGAAACAGGGTCTCACTCCCATGGCCCAGGCTGGAGTCCAGTGGTGTGATCTTGGCTAACTGCAGCCTGGAGTTCCCGAGCTCAAGTGATCCTCCCACCTCAGCCTCCCAAGTGACTGGTACTACAGGTAGAGATGTGGCCTTTCTATGTTGCCCATGCTTGAGCTCAAACGCCTGGGCTCCCCACCTCAGCCTCCCGAAGTTCTAGGATTACAGGCATGAGCCACTGCGCCCAGCTTTATACAATAGTTTTAAATATAAAGAGCCACTTCTTTATTAAGTAAATTAGAAAACATCTCTCTAAGAATTTAAACACATTTAAATAAATTTTGAGAAAGGTCAAATATTATGGTTATATATTTACTGAATTAGGAAATTTTGCCAAAATACTTTGCATCACTTCATGTCACCTTTTTATAAAGCTGTTTGGATCTGAAAGTGCTTTCGTGGATTTCACACTAATGCTTCATACCATTGAAGGAGCTATAATCATAGAATAATAATTTGTCAACTGAGGATACGATGTCATGTAGTCAAAAAGCTGCGAGCTTGGGATTGGAATACATGTCTCTGGCTCTAAGTCCAGTTCTTTCTTCCATTAGGCTGGTGCAAAAGTAATTGTGATTTTTGACATTAAAAGTAATTGCAGAAACTGTAATTACTTTTGCACTTTACATGATGCAAATGCATGAACCTTAAGAGAAATTGTATATTCTCTTCACTTTGTATTTCCGTAAACATAGCCCTCTAGCATGTATCTCATATTTGTACATATTCTTGAATATGTCTCATTTGAAGTGCTTTATTTCCCTTACTTTGACTATATCAATATGTTCACTTTAAAAATCAAAATCTCTTACAAATTTCAGTGCTTGAAGTGATGCTCAATATCTGTCCTCAATCCATACCCCAAGCAAAATTGCCTTTGGGGCCTTCCTCAATTATTTTTCTCTTTCCAATTGCTTCATTCTCTTTCATTCTAATGGTTCTTTTATTCTCAGCCTTATAACCATGTTCAATCTTCTTCAATCCAAAAATTTTAAATAGTGCCATTTTCTCTATGATTATATAGCTCTTCTTATTTTACGTCAGGATTATCTAAAGAGGCATGCAATCAGCTTGTCAGCTACCTCACTTTTAATTCTCTTTTCAATAACTGATATGATTAGGCTTTGTGTCCCTGGCCAATTCTCATTTTGAATTGTAATTGCAATAATCCCCATAATACCCGTGTGTCAAGGGAATTACCAGGTGGAGGTAACTGAATCATGGGGGCAGTTCCCCCATGCTGTTCCCGTGTTAGTGAGTGAGTTAGCACAAGATTTGATGGTTTTATAAGGTGCTCTTCCCCTTTCACTCAGCACTTCTCCTTCCTGCCGCTTTGTGAAGAAGATGCCTTGCTTCCCCTTCATGATTGTAAGTTTCCTGAGGTCTCCTCAGCCATACTGAACTGTGAGTCAGTTAAACCTCTATCCTTTCTAAATTACCCAGTCTCGGGCAGTTATTTATAGCAGTATGAAAATGGACTAATACTGTTACCATCTTGTTTCTGTCTGGTTTAAAACTCTTCTGGAATTGCTCTGATATGGTCAGCAGTAGCCTCAATGCTGCCAGACGTGATGTATGTTTTTAAGATGATCTCATGTGAACATTTAACCATATTCAACACAGATGACTATGTCCTTAACCTTAAATCATGTTCATCTATAGACTTCTATGAGATTACAGTTCTAGTCCCCTATCGAACTTTGACTAATTCTTTGTTACCATTAGTTGAATTTCTTTCATAATATTCCTTAAGACTTGGTATTGATCTCTGGACATATTCTCTCTATAGGGGAGACACCTCCATTCCATGGCTTCAACTACCATCCATATTCTGTGACATTTAAATATTCAAATTATCTTTCCAGTCTGTATAGTCTTTTTCTTTTTTAATTCTAGACCTAAATATCCAAGTACTTCTTGCCATTCCACTTAAAGGTTTCATAAGGGTGTTGAACTTTTATGTGTATGACATTGAACTTCTGCTCTTCTCTTGTGAGGCAGAAATATTTTTGTCTCCTATTAGTAAACTGCATTTCCACCTATCTAGTTGTTTAACTCAGACAATTTAGAATCCTCCTAACATACACAATCTACCCTGAGCATTGGCCATTTTATTTCCCAAATCTGTCTTACATTTATCCACTCCTATTACTGCTTTCTGTGTAGTTCAGGATTTCTCACCCTTGGTACCAGGGGCATTTAGGGCTGGATAGTTTTTTGTTGTGGGGAGATATCCTGTGCATTGTAAGGCAGTTGGCAGTATTCTTGGCCTCTACCCACGAGATGCCAGTAGCACACCTCCCCCTTAAAATTACAATTAAGAATGTCTCCAAAAATTGCCTAGGGGAGAGAGCAAAATTAGCCCTGGAGGAAAAGCATTGTCCTTGTCTGAGGTAGTCTCCTTTCTTGGTGGAGCAACCAAAAATAATGTCAAGATTGTCTGCCTCTTTTTTAAAAAAAGTGTCTCCTCCAGTCTTTCTTCTACACTCCTGCCTGATTTTCTTTTCTTTTTTCTTTCTTTCTCTTTCTCCTTTCTTTCTCTCTTTCTCTTTCTTTCTTTCCTTTTTCCTTCTTTCTTTCCTTCCTTCCCCTTTCCTTTCCTTTTTCCTTTCCTTTTCCTTTTATTTTTCCTTTCCTTTTTTCTTTCCTTTCCTTTTCTTTTTCCTTTCCTTTCTTTTCCATTTTTCTGCCAGATTTGAAAACAGAAATATAGTCATATCACTTTCCTGATTACAACTTCCTGATTGATTTACCATACATTGAGGATGAAACAAATCTTCTATATGATCTTTAAAGCTGTGTAATTGAGTCCCTGCTCATGTCTCTGACTTCATCTTCATACAGTGTTCTTTCTCTTTCTCACAAACACACTGGTCTTTGTTCCACATTAAAGTATCTGAAGCTATTTTCTAATCCAAAGACACACTATTCTCTCTGCCTTGAATGTTTTTTCTTCATCTGGATGAAAATAATTAAGCCTTTTCTCACCTCAAAACATTATATCTCAAGATAAAGTAGGTTCTCCTGTTGTGATTTTTAAATTATCTCTGTACTTAATTCTAATTTTAAAAAAATATTTATTTCTTAGACTGTCTTCTAGACTACAGCAGTGCTACTAAACAAACCAGTCCATGACAGTTCACCAATTGACCATGAGTTAAGTGTGTATATCAATATGCAAATGAATGCATGGCTACCTTCCTTAAGAAGCCTTGCATGATTAAAAATTTCAGCTTAAGGAAATCATATGTCAAACATACCTGCTTTACCCTGTACCCTGATCTATGATCCACTCTTTGAATGACACATTTCTGAATTGTAATATCTAAAGTTGAGTTGGGGGCAAATACTATCTGTGTTCTTTCTTATTTGACATGAAATTCTCAGCTCAAGAGTAGTCGAAGTTAATAGCTATTGTTGTTCAATAAATACTTAATGATAAACTAGATAATTACTGGTTTTATCATTGCTGACTATCTCCTATCTTATCCTGTTTCTAGACCTCTAAACTCCTCTTGGATGTTTTACAACAGTAAACTCAGAGGAGTCTTAACTGCCCTCTTAATCAGTATCACCTGGTCCAGACTTGCTTCTATTCCTTTGCACCCTAACTTAGCTATAATATACCATCTATAGTCTGAATTACTAAATAAATACTTGTTAAACTGAATCATCCTGTCCAATTTTTTAAATATAGCAATGTGAAATTTGAAAGCTAGAGAGATTCATTTCAAGTAAATTCAGCAAGCATGCAGTGAAGTGTAGGCATTGTGGTGAGAGGTCAGGATAGGGAGGTGAGTGAGAGATAGCCCTATCCCTGAAGGAGGCATGTCTTAATCTTTCTCTGGAAAATGAGTGGAAGTATGTTAATAGAAGATAAGTGACTTTAGAGATGTGTGTCATACTCCATTAAATTCAATCACTTTTGCTGTTCTCTCAGACCCTGAAGCTACTAGTCAAAGCTAAATAGAGTCTTAGATCCTTTGCATTTACATATCCTGAATTATTTTGAACCTTGTTAGTGTTTTATGTAGAAAAATAGTAATTCTTGGATTAAAAATTATTGTAGGCTATGGAATTTTTTCCCTACTTGTAGAAAGTGGGCTGTCTTTTCACATTGCTTCTGACAAAATCAACAGCCAAGTTATCTAAACAGTAATTCGTCATAGTAAAAATCATGCAACTTCAGTAAGCCAATAACTAAAATGAGCTCAAGGAAAAACTGTTTATACTTGAATTCCTTAAAAGATTGCTTTATTAAACAATACATTTCTGTCACATTGTAAACTAACAAGAACACATGAAATACCCCCTAATTTCTATTATATATAATTTCTATTTTCAGACATAAATTTTTAGTATAGTTTCTCAATGTTGATTTTTTTATTATCATATAATGGTGACAGAACCTTTCTCTCTGAGAGAAACTAACTAGTTTATGGTCAGCCAGTTCCTAAAACGGGGTTTGTGGAGATGAATACGAGGGAAAGCAGCATTTCCTGGCAGTGTATGAAGAGGCATTAGGCCGATTTGTAGAAGCCACGCCTGTACATTGGTCTAAGTAAGTTGATAGGATTTTCCTTGTAGAGAAGTAGTTTGGGTGCCAAGAAGCTGGGACTGTAATTTAAGCTTTGGGTACTACTGGGTCTATAACTTAAAGACTGGAATTCATTGAATTCATAGCCTAGAAAGCACCCTGTCATAGAAAGCACAATATATGGCTGCCGGAGGGCTTATAGTAGCTCATCTGAGAGTCTTACAGAGAGACCCGTCTTGGTGGAGATTAGGAAAGCAGAGGTCAGTGGGGTGGACCAAGTAGCTGGGGTAAGAAGAGACACAAGATTAGACCGAGTAGACGAAGAGTTCCCCAAGTGAGCAGGAAGAGAATTTTCCAGTGTAGCAGCTTAATGTGTGACTGCTGGATCTGATTCACTTTTTATTAGTGTCAAAGGGTGCCTAATGTCACCTTATTGCCTAGAAGCTTATGTGCTCTGACGCTGTGGGTATGATGTTTTAAATGCCCAGCTTTATTATTCTTCTGCCCTACAATTTGCCTAGGAACATCTCCTTAGTGTGTTGTCCAATTTCAGCTGAAAAGATTAATACCATCATAAATACGCATACCCGTATTTTATAACCAAAAGCCACTTTACTGTCAGTCTTGGACTTCAGATGATTGTTGTATGGTCAAAGCAATTGGATCGATCATTGGCGGCTTAATTCTTGACTGAGAGGATCACTTAGAGCATGAGATGTAGCTCTTTTTCTCCTCCCTGCTTACAGTTTTATATTTTGTTGTGATTCTTTTCTCAGTCATTCCTGATATGGTTTGCCATATTGCCAAGCACGTGTTTGTGTTTACTAACAACTAATATAGGAGATAGAAATCATCACGATGCTCTACAAAAATTGCAAAAGTTTTATTAAAAAATAATTCTACTTGACTCTCTTTACCAGTTGGATGGATACAGAATGCCTTATATAAGTGGACTTAAATTACATTAGTTAAGAAGATAGAAATTTCAGGCCAAATACTTTAAAAAAGTATTCTCCGTTGGGCACGATGGATCACATCTGTAATCCCAACACTTTGGGAGGCCAATGCAGATAGATTGCCCAAGCTCATGAGTTTGTGAACAGCCTGGGCAACACGGTGAAACCCTGTCTCTACTGAAATACAAAAAAAATTAGCCGAGTGTGGTGGTGAGTGCCTGTAATTGCAGCGACTCTGGAGGCTGAGGCAGGAGAATTGCTTGAACACGGGAGGCGGAGGTTGCAGTGAGCCGAGATGGCGCCACTGCACTCCAGCCTGGGCCACAGAGTGAGACTCTGTCTCAAAAAAAAAAAAAAAAAAAAGTAATCTCTCAAATTTATTGTGTGGAAACTTTTAATGGCCCCTTAGGAACTGTGTTTATAAGCAGTAAAACAAATACAAAAGTATTTTCTTCAAGCACATTGAAAATTGCTGAACAAATAAAAAGTTCCAAAGTCATGTTGTAGATAGTCACATTTCCCTATTACGAGAGAGGGGAAATTACATCTACAGATGAGCCTAGATATAGGAATGTGGTGGCCTGGAGAAGAAAAGACATTGGTGAGGACAAGAAATTAATGGCAAAGAAATGGATCTAACCAGAAGGATCATAGAATAAAATAAATTTTTTAAAATGGATACAAAAAAGCATTAAGGGAATGGCGACTTAGGTTATACCCAGGATAAAAATACAAAGGAAACAGAGTAAAACGCACTTTTGTTTACATAGGTATGATGTTTGGGAGGGAATGAATTACACTATTGTGTACTCTAGTGGATACGTTAAATGTTTAGAAATTGACATGGGTACCGTGTAAATGTTTAGAGGCTTCTAAACATTTAAAGTGTGCCAAACAACTAATACATGTTGTTAAATACTAAACACATTTTAAAGGTATAAAATCTGCTAAATAGTTATAATTTCTAAACGTTTAAAACATTTTCAGCAAAAAAATGATATGTTTAGGATAAATATTTCATTTTAGGGTGCATAAAAGAATACAATGTGTATGGCTCACTTGAAGCACCCATGTGCATTTAGTTTTTGGCCATAAGTTGCATACATTTATAGTCTAATAGTAGTTAACATTTATGGAGTGATTTCTGTACTTAAGGAATTCTTCTGGCTGCTTCATTTATCCTATCATTTGCCTCTCATCGTAACCCCATGATCAAATTGCTATCATTCATTGTCTCTCTTTTACATTTAAGGAAATTAAATTTTTGAGAGGTTCCATAATGTTTACAAGGCAAATAGCTGGTGTTAGAGTTGGGAATTCAGATAAATAAATATATATGGTGTTTCTTCAGGATTTACATGCTTTGACAATTGAAATAGGTTCAGTCTCACAGTAGGCAGAGTAATGTGCAGCTAAAAAAATACATTCTTAACTTAATGCTTAAATCTTCTAAGGAATGTTTCTAAAGCATAAACACTGAGAAAATCCTGGAAGTACAGAAACCATAGTGGGGACCTTGAGCATGACATTCTGATGATCAAGTACTCCTGTTATCTGGATGACAGCATGGGAGACCAGGCAAAACTTGGGATATCAGTTGGTTACTAGACCTAGCAGCCCCGACTCCTCTGTCTTTTTAAGCAGCTTGATCCTTACAAACTCTTTACCTTCCACTAGAACTATCCTAGCTCTTCTTTCATTTTAGGAAGATTGTTAGTGTTGGTAATGAAGTTATGACTTACCAAAGACACTTAGTCACTCAGGAATTATATGCCTATTAACAGGCAGGACTCCTTTGGACAGCGTCAATTCCACATGATTTCAGCAACTTGAGGGCAATGCGGCTATCTATATTGGAAAGGCTAGCCTTTCCAATCAGTTCAGCTGGCAAAGATGATAACTTATGGTGTCCATTCATTTTGAGTTTCAAGACCTTGTTGAAAGGTCTTGTTTGGCATCCCCAACAGAATCATAGTAGATGTTCACTATTTGGATAATGGATACACTAAAAGCTCAGACTCACGACCATGCAAAATATGCATATAAGAAACTTGCATGGATACCATCTAAAAATATAAAAATTAAAAAAAAATCATAGTGTATTCATGATTATCTGTTACCATCAAGAATAGAATGTGTTAGTTATGCTGGTAGTCAAATGGGTGCCTGGTGGCATTCTGTTTTAATGTTGGTTTTTTTTTTCAAACTTTTTAGTGGCTATCATTATATGCTATAGTAATTAATAGGGGTTTGCCCAGAATAGTATTTCAACAGGTAAAAGATTACTTTAAAAAAAGGTTTATGCTCTTGTTTGTTTTTCTACCTGTTTTACTCAGATCCAGCACAACAATCAGTTAAAATTTAGAAGAGCAAATATATTAATTTAGTTACAAGTAAACTTTATTAGACAACATTTATTTTTAGCCATAGCTGAAAAAACAATAACTTATTTGCTTATGCTTGAAATAGCAATGCCCTATGGGAATCTCAGTAATGCTGATCAAAGTATCTTCTATGCTCTTCCTGCTTGCTAAAAGGAGACGAACACTGACAAATATATGCGAATCATATATCGAGGGGAATGTGCTCAGAAGAACAAAGATGCAATCGACAAAGATGCCTGAGGCACAGTACCTTCAAGAAATTCAAAATCTAAAAGTTCATACTCTATATAATTATCATATATATTTCTTGTAATAGACTTATGATTTAACTAATATTTTCATTTCTCAGATAAAGATATAGAGATATATTAAGTAATTTGTTAAAAATTATTTTAACAAAAAGTTATAAATCCAAAAAGTCAGACTAGTTCTGTCTGTCTGTCTGCAGATATTTCATTATCCATCCCTACTTTCTGTGTTTGTTAAGCCATGATATAAAGCCAACAAATGCTGAGGCCCAAATGTATGACACAGGTGAGGTGATTTTATTATTAAGCTCCTTAGCACTTAAAACTCATCAGAAGAAGGACGAAAGTGGAGGGAAAGAATAGACTATCCCACACAGAGTACTAATGCAAATATGCAAATGACAGAAGGTAGGGAGTAAAAAAACAAAAGGCAGGTCATTTTAGAATCCATAATCATATTCTTTTCTTGTCTAGAATTTCAAAATAAAACCTTGCTGAGTAGAATTCCATCTCATGGCTTCAGTAAATGTAGGCTTCTGTACAAAACATTACTCTCCATGTGTTCACAATTGATTAAGAGAACACTTCTGCACCATTTTCCTCAGAATGAAGTTTGCAGCTCCCAAGGATGTACTAAATGTGGTTGACTGTTTTTCCTGTTCTCGCTAGTGTAATAATAGACCATGGTAAATTACCCTAAGATTGTCAAAGCTAAAGCATTTTTCAAATTTGGTTTATAAGCTGGAGAATATGAACAGCCAGTGGTACCTCTTCACCTTACACTATCCATAGAACACAGACAGTGAAGTCTTTGGAATCAATTTTATAGTCAAGACATTAACCTTTGTGGTCATTTGCCCAGCAGAAAAAGTAAGCTGTTAAAAAACACAAAATCAGCCACTATTCACTTCTTTTTATGATTATGAGTGTGTTAACAGCTTTCCCTTCAATTACATGGCTAGGGTTATTTTGCCAGTAAAGTACCAAAAAGATAATATATATCTGAAGCAAATTTAGATATTGTCTCTTTGCAGAAATGCCCTGAAATGAGGGCAATCACTCATTAACTTGAGTATAGATTTTAACTAAAATTTGTTTGACTGAAAATTACAATATTATCTAGCCCAAAGAAACTTGGGAAAAACAGTGTTGTGTTTCTTTTAACTCCACTGTCCAGAAGAATAAAACTAGAATTCTCCCTCTCATTCTTTTGGAAAGTCATGAAACACTTGAGCATATTAACAAACTTTCACCAAGGATAAAAACAAAACTGATTAATATGGTTAGTCCAAATTAATCATATAAATATAAACTTGGTATCCAATCTATTAATATTTCTTAAAACCAGTGTCTCAAGCAATTAATATTTGAGGAGAAGGGCTTTAGTCATTTGAGTTTGGAATGGAATGATATTACTGGTATAATTCAGGAAACAAACTGGAGATTAAAGGGATACCTACAAATACTAAAATAGACAGGTGGCAAACATGAAAGAAAAGAAAAAACTTAGGGCAATTTCTAATTCTTTGATTTTGCTCACTACTTCTATAGTCACCCTTACTAGATTAAGAATTTCCTACATCAGTAATTGCATCTTCTTCAATAACAATCAAGCTGATAAACAAATCATCAACTCAATTCCATTTACAATAGCTACAAAAATAACTAGGAATACATTTAACTGAGAAGGTAAAAGATCTCTACAAGGAGAACTATAAAACACTAATGAAATAAATCATAGATGACACAAACAAATGGAAGATCATCCTAATACTCACAGATTGGCAAAATCAGTATCATTAAAATGACCTTACTGCCCAAAGCAACCTACAGATTCAATGCAATTCCTATCAAATAATAACATCATTTTTATAGAATTATGAAGCCTAAACTTCATGTGGAATCAAAAAAGAGCCCCAGTAGCCAAAGCAATCCTAAGTACAAAGAACAAAGCTGGCACATCACATTTCTTGATTTAAAATTATACTACAAGGCTACAATAAACACAACAGCAGAGTACTGTATAAAACCAGACAAATAGATCAATGGATCAGAATAGAAACACAGAAATAAAGCTAAATACCTACAAAAATATACACAAGGGAAAGGACACCCTATTCAATAAATGGTGCTAAGAAAACTGGATTGTCATATGCAGAAGAATGAAATGGAATCCATGTCTTTCACTGTATACAAAAATTAACTCAAAATGGATTAAAAACTTAAATGTAATATCTGAAACTATAAAAATCCCAGAAGAAAACCTAGGAAATCTAGGTTTTTCCCAGAAGAAAACCTAGGAAATATTTTTAGTACAGTCAGGGTTTCACTATGCTGGCCAAGCTGGTCTCAAACTCCTGACCTTGTGATCCGCCCACCTCGGCCTCCCAAAGTGCTGGGATTACAGGTGTGAGCCACTGCACCTGGCCCAACGACACATTTTTATTAATTGTAAATCTTTGTATGCGAGTGCCAGAAGTCTTATTTTATTTCAATTATTTTATTTAGTTTAAACCTAAAGAAGACTTTATTGACCCATATGATCAAAGCACTTAAAGGATGAATACAGCTGGCTTAAGTTACTTGGGAATCAGAGGCTTCCATGTTGCCGGGAGTTTCTTCCTGTGTTTCCCTTCTCTATTCTTCTAGTTTCTGTGGCGGGCAGATTTCTATAATCAGAGGATGTGGTTCCCACACTTCCATGCTTAGCCCGTATTGTCTCCAGTATAAGAGAAAAGATACCCTCTTTTTTCAGATTTAATTTTAAAAAGCTTAAGGAAAAGGTGTCAGGGAAAAAAAATCAATTAAAGCTCGTGACATATTATTGGAGGAAATCATAATCTTTGAAGGTTATTTTCCCATTCATGGAGAGTTGTTACTAAATATTTTATGAAAAAGTTTTAACTGAATTTTTACACTACCTTTAGCCTCTGAAAGAAATCACTTGTTCAAATTAAAATAAACAGAGAGGGTCTTATGTCTCAGATGTAAATAGCATCCTACAAATATTTATCTTTATTCATGCTATCACAGCTGAGCAGTGGATTCCAGGGATACTGAGGGAGGTTATACGATCTAGAACATTGAAAGTAATCTAATTTTAACTCCCACTCAATGCAGAAATCACTGAAAAATAATACCTTTTTCCTTGTTGAGAAACTCAATAACCCAAAGAAAACACACAGGTCATAATAGTTCTATAAATTTATACTTTATAAATATACATTTATAACAAACCAAAGTATTTCTCCCTATAACTGTTTCCATTACTCACAGTTGTAAACCTTAAGTCTTTCTGTATTCTCTGCTTCTCTCTCACACACACACACAACACAAACACACACACACACTGAATAATTCATTTTCTCCTATATTTAAACACAACCATAATGCCCTCCAATACCTAACATTTCCTATTTTCCCTTTTCTATCATAATATTTCAGATTTATTCAAATGTTTTACGTTTTATATTTAATTGCCTAGTTGACATTTCTGAGCAAACTCTAAACACTGTTTTAAAAATGTAAACAAAAAACAAATATGATTGTCAGCAAAGGGTGTCTTCCTTGAAAAGACACCACCATTATAAGCATACTCTCAATAATTCTGTTAAGAATCCAACCAGTTTTCACGGCAGAAGACATGCACTTGCTGTCTTTTAGGCAGTGGAAGGCCCAAAGAATCTCCCCATACACTAGGCCTGACGATAAAACCTATGGAAACGGATGTCCAAGGAAAAGACATCTGGGGGCCTGCAGCCCCCTAAACACATCACAAATCAAACTTTGAAAACCAATAAAAGACAAAGAGAACATATTGGAATCAACAGTAAATGAATTTATTAGGTGAAACAAAACTGAACTTCCATATATTTTATAAGATGAACTTATGTAATAACGAATCACTTGTTTCAAAATTATAGACATTTGACTCTATATTTTGCGCGTTCATTAATTTCACAGTCTGAAAGAACTAGCCTGTCCAGCCAGTACTTGATGCCAGAGAAAGGATGAAGAGCTAGTAGTAAGAGGGGTTAGCTCACATTGCTGGAAAAGCCTATAACAGCTCTACGTAGAGACTGAGGCATTTTGCTTAAAAAGTCTGGAAATTCAGCAAGTTGATCTACAGAAGATTGATCCATAGGATGGTCTGTAACAAGGAGACTGGCAGCTCCTAGAAGCCAAGTAGGTTGGGCGGCAGAATCCAGAGCCATAGCCCAGGGAAGGGAAGCCACAGCCTCCATAACCCAGGGATCTGAAGCCACTGGACCCACAGCCCACTGAGTAGCAGTTCCTCGATCCATAGCCCAGGGAGCGGCAGCTGCTGGATCCAAAGCCTAGAGACCCAGAGTAAGGGGTCTGGCAGGGACTGCAGAGCAAGGAGGTTCTGGGGCGGTAGCAAGAGGTCTGGCAGGGGCTGGACTCCACAAAGGACGTCTCGCAGCTGGTGGGCTCCCAGCAGGTCTCCTGACGGCCCCTGTAGAGAGAAGAACCCAGCTGGCAGGTGCTGGGAGAGCAGAGGTCAGTGCTGGAGACCAGGTTGCTGGGATAGGAAAAGCCACAGGAAGTGGCTGGGTAGCGCAGGTAGCCGCCAAAGGAGCGGGAGGAGAAGTTTCCAGAGCAGCAGTTGTAGGACATGTTGACAGAAGATGTGAGTTCAGTTGAGTTACAGTGGAAAGATTATCTGAGTTTGAATGTCATAGTCTGTACTACAAGCTATATATGATCTTAGACCTGGGTGTGTCTACTGTCTGGACACTCCCTCCTCCTTGCTCACCTTTTATTATAAAAATGCTTCTCTAGGTTATTGTTTAATTTATCACATCTTCATATACTTAGCTGTACTTTAGTCACTCTGGAACACTTAGAAGGAAGCCACTCAGTTGCTTTTTTTTTTTTTCCTGGAATTCACTGTGGTTTGACCTTCAATGTTATATGTCATCACATTTATGAGTATCTTGCCTCTTATTATTTGAGTACAGTAAGTCCTTATTGTACCAAATGGAATCACACAAAATTCTTTCTTTACTTCCATTAAGTTATCAGGAGCATAAGTGGTTACTACTGAAAATAGTTTGTCCTTTTTTTACACACAAGCATATTACTTGTTACTAGAAACAGTGGATTTCTCCAAATACTAACTATATTCAGTAGTCTCAGCAATCTGTCAGTTAAACCTCTTACTGGTATCTTAAGAGCTCAGGATCAGATTCGAGGAGTGCACCATTATCTCCGGTCTCCATACCAGGCATCTTCCTTAACAAGAGGTTACATTAGATGACACTCACTTAGGAAACAATAAACACAACCTTTTCAGTAAGACTTTAAATCGAAGTTTCTCATATATTTTCTGATGAGCCTATCTTATAGCAAGCATTATTCTATGGTTATGCTCTAAATCAACTCATAGTTTTTTGTTTTGTTTTATTTTTCAATTATTCTTTTCTGGATGAAAGAACAGATTCTTGGCTGCAATTATTAATTTATACTTAAACTTTGAGGAATTGTTAACATTTTTCTGAAGCTTTTAACTTGAAGTATTAGAGTTATATGGGTCTTTAAACATTCTCTCGTCAACCCATACATGGAAAAATTACCTCTCAGAGAGCTTCATTAACTTTCCCCTAATTTCTCAGTAAGACAGAAGCAAAATTGAAGCTTTAATCATGGTTTTCTTATTCAGAGTCAAGTTGCAAATACCTTGCAAACATAAAAGTAAATTCAACTTTAACTTGTCTCAGAAAAGAAACTATTAAGCTTATTTATACTAACATATAAAAGCCTAAGTCTTATTTACCTTTCCTAAGGATATTCACATTGAATAGTGTTCAACAGGGGAATTCTATGCCTTACTGATCTTTATACATTTGAAGTATATTTCACTTCCTAGCCCAAGAAAAAGAAAAGAATCTTGGTAATCCATGTTTAGATTAATGGGGGCAAGAGGTTTCTTATCTGTGCCTATTCTTCTTCTTTTGAATCTGACATTTTATTTGGTTTAACTAAGGGAAATGGCATTCACCATTGTTATCGAAAAGAGAGCCTCTTAACTACCTGAAAATTAACTTGCTTTATTCAAAGCATGCTGCTTCAGAGTACTTAGTTACTTTGTTTTATGATTATCTCTCCCATGCAGAATCCAAAGTGTGGCATGCATCACATGAAGTGCCCTTGTGCAATACTTAAACCATCACTCTGATTCACTGAAGTAAAATAAAGCTGTGCTTTATGAATGGACACCTATTAAATTTACTAAAAAGTATGCACCACCCCCAACACGTGGGATTCCTTATAATGGCAGCTTTTAACACATTTAAAATGAGAAATATTTTTCTTTTTTTTTTTTACTACATGTTGATTCTGCTGGAAAAAAAAAAAAAAGAAAACTTTCTAATATTGAAAAGTTCTTGCCTTTCTAGACCAGCTCCCTATGTCTGGGAATAAACACTAAAATAACTTGGGAATAAGTCAATTCCAATTAACAGTCCCTCCACCCATTCCTAATTGGGTTAACACTTTTTATTAGGAGTTACTTGTGCACTTTGTACAAATGCTAATGAAGAACGAATGCTAATAAATGTGTCCATCTGAAAGGCAGAAAAAGCAAAACAAAACTAGAGTAACCTTAAGAGTTCAAAAGTGGATTCTGGAACTAATAAAATACTCTACGTGCTCTACATACATAGGCAAAGTGTTAGTATAGAAGGAAAAATTCACTATCTTGATATGTCAGGGAAAATGTGATATTGAAATCTTTTCTCCCTTCCTTCCTTCTTTCCTTCCTTCCTTCCTTTCCCTCCCTCCCCTTTTTCTTTTTCTTTTTTTCTCTCCCTCCCTCTTTTCTTTTTCTTTCCTTTCCCTCCCTTCCTCTCTCTCTCCCTCCCTCCCTCCCTCTCTCTCTCTTTCTGTCTCTTCTCTCTTTCTCTTTCTTTCTTCTTTCTCTTTTCTCTTTAGAAATTTAGGCATAACCTAGAAAGAATAAAACTATCATTAGAGTACACAGTAGCCACAACTAGCTTATGATCTGAATTACTTGAAAAGTGATTGTTTTTCCAAGTTAACTTAATAATGTAGCAGAAGTTTTAAACTGACAATCTTCTATTGCAATGTTTCCAGAGATTCTTCAAAAACTTTCAAATTAGCCAAATATTAAGCAGTAGTAGAAATAGTAGAAATCCATATATTCTGCCCTACATCTTTTTTACTTTCTGTTCCCTTTTTAATTTTGTGGTTTCTCTAGACCTAGAAGAGCCTTTTTATTGCCTGGTCACTAAAGAATCTTCTTCATAACAGCTGCTTTACACTAGATTTGATTTTTAAAATTCTCACCCAAGGGGAAATGTATCTATTAAACCTTAATGCTCAGTATGAAGGACCCACTACTGAGTAAAGGGCTTGATGGGAACTCCTTAGACTATCCTGTTCATGGTCTCTTCCCCAGTCCCCCATGCAAGTCTACCCAGGCCTGTGGCTTTCTCAGAGGTCATCCTGCCTCATTGTTTGAGACTTTTCCAGGCCCTGGCACCTCCTCTAACTTCACTACAGCTCTTCCTGCTTCAAATTCATCAATTTTATGTCTTCAGACCCTCATCATCCATGACTTTCATTTGAAATAAAAAGGTCAGGCCGGGTGCGGTGGCTCACTCCTGTAATCCCAGCACTTTGGGAGGCCGAGGGAGGTGAATCATGAGGTCAGGAGTTTGAGACCAGCCTTTCCAACATGGTGAAACCCCGTCTCTACTAAGAATACAAAAATTAGCCAGGCGTAGTGGTGGACACCTGTAATCCCAGCTACTGGGGAGGCTGAGGCAGGAGAATCGCTTGAAACTGGAAGGCAGAGGTTGCAGTGAGCCGAGATCATGCCACTGCACTCCAGTCTGGGCGACAAACAAAAGGTTTATAAACAGCTCTACTTACACACCTCTCGGTTCTTCTTATCTCTTCTGAGACCTTACCCTTGCATTTACTGAAAACATAGAAAATTAAAGGAAATTCTAGAGTAGTTTTCTGGATGCCTAAACTCACAATTGTCACCATGTTGTCAGATTTGCATTCATCTTTCTCTTTTTTATTTTAAATGTTTATGGATACATGACAGTTGCACATATTTATGGGGTGCATGTGATATTTCGATACCGGCACACAATGTATAATGATCAAATCTGGTAACTGGCATATCCATCACCTTAAACATTTATCATTTTTTGCATTGAGAACATTCCAAATCTACTTTTCTAGTTATTTTGAAATATGCAATACATTATTGTTAATCACAGTTGCCCTACTGTGTTACTGAACACTAGATCTTATATATATAGATATATATAGATAGAGATATATAGAGATATAGATATCTAACTATGTTTTGCACCCATTAACCAACACCTCTCTGTCCTTCTTTCCGCTACCCTTGCAAGCCTATGGTAAACACCATTCTATTCACTACCTTACAGAGAGAGACCCCTTGTGGGCCAGTTTCTCAGTCTGATTCTTCTTCATATCTTTCCAAACGCATCAGAATAATGCATTCATTTTTGCATAACATTCCAGGAAATTGTCTATACATATATTTATCAGTTTATACCATTTATTGTTGTTTTAAGTTACAATAATGTCATCTTATTGGATACATATACATATATATCTCTGTACCTTTCTTTTTATATTAAATATATTTAAATAAAAATATCTAAAACATATCCAAGTTGACATTTATATATTTGTGTATTCATCATCACTACAGTAGCACTTTTAAATGCCAGGCACTGGTCTTAGCACTTTATCACAAATATTAACTCACTTAATCCTCATAATAATTCTATACGGTACATATTTTATAGATGAGAAGTTGAGACACAAACAGGTTGAGTTACTTGCCCAAAGTAACCCATGTAGTTAGTAGCAGAGATGAGATTTGAAGTGCGATACTGACACCATTGTCAGACTTTATGCAAATAACCATGTTGCTATGATACACATATCTAGTTTATTCCTTGTTACAAATTTATAGAATTCTACTGTATAAAAAATATTTTATTGATATATCTCCCTTGATTTTTTACTGTCACAAACCACGTGACAAGAAATATACTTCTGTATAGGCCCTTGTACCCACTGTCTAGGGCTTCTGGAACATATATATTTAGATGCAATTGCTGGACATATAAAATTTCAATTTTAGCACGGTAGGATCAAGGCTCTTGGATTTAGGCTGGCAGAGTTTGAATCCTGGCTCCATCACTTAGCTGTATAACCCAGACCTGTTTTAGTTTCTCATATTTGGTTATCTTTTAGCCATTATTCTACGGAGTTTTTCGTTCTTTCAAATGTATTTTTAGAGATATTTGTGCATTCTTTTTGAATGCCTTTGTCTTTCATATGTTGCTAATATATTCCTCTGGTCAGTTGTTTGACTATTTGTTTGAAGTCAGATCTATGGATATACAGTTCCCATAAAATGAAATTCACCATTTTTAGGTGTACAGTTCAATGAGTTTTTTCCTTTCTGTTCTTTTTTTTGGTGGAGGGGGCAAGGGCTTGCTTTGCTGCCCAGGCCAGAGTGCAGTAGTGTGATCATAGCTCACTGTAGCCTCAAACTCCTAAGCTCAAGTGATTCTCCTGCCTCAGCCTTCTGAGTGGTTAGGACTATAAGTGCACACCACCACTCCTAGCTAATTTTTTTTTCTTTTTTTTTTCTTTTTTTATAGAGGCAGATTCTCAACTGTGTTGTCCAGTTTAGTCTTGAACTCCTGGCCTCATGCAATCTTCCTGCCTCGGCTTCCCAGTTCAGTGAGTGATGACAAACTTATAGTCATGTAATCACCAATTGATTGAGATAGAGTGTTTCCATTATTTCTAGAAATTCTCCTGTGCTCCTTTGGATCAATCTGCTTCCCCAATATTTAAATTTCTGTTCCTATAGTCTTATTTTTTGAACTGCATGTTAAATGGACTTATACATTATGTTGTCTTCTGTGTTTAACTTCCTTCACAGAGCATAATGCTTTTGAGATTCATCCATGTTGTTGCATATTCCAGTCGTTCATTTCCTTTTATTGCCAAGTGGTACTTCATTGTATACATGCTATACACTAGAAAATGGATATTTAGATGATTTTGAGTCTGGAGTTACTATGGATAAAACTGCTATAAACATTCACATACAGATAATATTGTGGACATGTGTAATATGGTTTGGCTCTGTGTGCCCATTCAAATCTCATCTCTAATTCTAATCCCCACATGTGGAGGAAGGGACCTGGTGGGAGGTGATGGGATCATGAGGATGGTTTCCCCCATGCTGTTCTCATGAGAATGAGGGATTTCTCATGAGGTCTGATGGTTTTAAAAGTCCCAGTTTCCCCTGTGTGTACTCTCTCTCCTGCCACCATGTAACATGTACCTTGCTTCCCCTTCACCTTCCACCATGATGTAAATTTCCTGATGCCTCTCCAACCATGAGGAACTGTGAGCCAATTAAACCATGTCCTTTATAAATCACCCAGTCTTATGTAGTATCTTCATAGCAGTGTGAAAACAGACTAATACAGAGAATTGGTACCAGCAGAGTTGGGTACTGCTATAAAAATAAACTGAAAATGTGGAAGCGACATTGGAACTGGGTAACAGGTAGAGGTTGGAACAGTTTGGAGGGCTTAGAAGAAGACAGGAAGATGTGGAAAGTTTGGAACTTCCTAGAGACTTGTTGAATGGTTTTGACCAAAATGCTCATAGTGATGTGGACAATGAGGTCCATGCTGAGGTGGTCTCATATGGACATGACGAATTTATTGGGAACTGGAGCAAAAGTCACTCTTGCTATGCTTTAGCAAAGAAGCTAGTGGCATTTTTCCCCTGCTCTAGAGATCTATGGAACTTTGAACTTGAGAGAGATGATTTAGGGTATCTGGTGGAAGACATTTCTAAGCAGCAGAACATTCAACATGTGACCTGGCTTATTCCGAAAGCATTCAGTTATGTGTGTTCATAAAGAGATGGTTTGAAGTTGGAACTTATTTTAAAAAGTAGAGCATAAAGATTTGGAAAATTTGCATCCTGACCATGTGATAGAAAAGGAATACCCATTTTCTGTGGAGGAGTTCAAGTTGGCTGCAGAAATTTGCATAAGTAACGAGGAGCTGAATGTCAATAGCCAAGACAATGGGGAAAACATCTCAGGGGCATGTCAGAGACCTTTACAGGAGCCACACTCATCACCAGCCTGGAGGCCTATGAGGGAAAAATGGCTTCATATATCAGGATCAGGGTTTGGCTGCTCAGTGCAGCTTCGGGACTTGATGCCTTGTATCCCAGAAGCTCCAGCTCCAGCCATGGCTAATAGAGGCCAGGGTATAGCTCTAGCTGTTGCTTCAGAGGGTGCAAGTCCCAAGAATTGGTGGCTTGCAAGTGGTATTGGGCCTGCAGATGTGCAGAAAACAAAAGTTGAGGTTTGGGAACCTCTGTCTAAATTTCAGAGGATATATGGAAATGCCTGGATGTCCAAGCAATAGTCAGCTGCAGGGGCAGAGCCCTCATGGAAAACCTCTGCTAGGGCAGTGCAGAAGGGAACTGTGGGGTATGAGCCCCCACACAGAGTCCCCACTGGATCACTGTCTGGTGGAGCCATGAGAAGGTCACCATCCTCCAGACCCCAGAAATGTAGATTCACCAACAGCTTGCATTGTGCACTTGGAAAAGCCACAGACACTCAATGCCAGCCTGTGAAAGCAGCCATCAGGACTATACCCTGTAGAGTCACAGGAGTGAAGCTGCCCAAGTCATTAGGAGCCCACCCCTTGCATCAGTGTGTCCTGGATGTGGGACATGACTTCAAAGGAGATTATTTTGGAGCTTTAATAATTAATGACTGCACTACATGGGGTCTGTAGCCTTTTTGTTCTGGCCAATTTCTCCCTCTTGGAATGTGAACATTTACCCAATGCCTGTACCCCCACTGTATCTTGGAAGTAACTAAATTGTTTTTTATTTATAGGCTCATAGGCAGAAAGACTTGCCTTGTCTCAGATGAGACTTTGGACTTGGACTTTGGGGTTAATTCTGGAATAAGTTAAGACTTTGTGGGACTGTTAGGAAGGCATGATTGGTTTTGAAATGTGAAAAGGACATGAGATTTGGGAGAAGCCAAGGGCAGAATGATGTAGTTTGGCCCTGTGGCCCCACCCAAATCTCTTCTTGAATTGTAATCCCCACATGTTGACGAAGGGACCTGGTGGGGGGTGATTGGATCATGGAGGTGGTTTCCACCACGCTGATCTTGTGATAGTGAGGAACTCCTCATGAGAGCTGGTTTTACAAGTGGTAGGTTCCCCTGTGTGCTCTCTCTCTCTTGCCACCATGTAAGACGTGACTTGCTTCCCTTTTACCTTCTGCTACGATTGTAAGTTTCCCGAGGCCTCTTCAGCCATGCAGAACTATGAGTCGATTAAATCTTTTTTCCTTATAAATTACCTAATCTCAGGCAGTATCTTTAAGGCAGTGTGAAAACAGACTAATAAAATATGTTTTCAATTTTCTTAGGTAAATACCTACGCATGGGATTACTGGTTTATATGGTAACTGAATGTTTAACATTATAAAAAACTAACAAACTATTTTCCACAGTGGCTATACCATTTTGCATTCCAATAGCAATGCATGAAAATCACGCTTGTTTCACAGTCTCAACAGCACTGTGTGTATTATCATTATTATTATGTCTATTCTAGTTGGCATGTAATGGTGTCCCATTGTGGTTTCAGTTTGCATTTCTCTAATGAGTAATAATATTAAACATTTCCTCATGTACTTTTTGCCTCTCATACTTCTCCTTTAGAGGTGTCTGTTCAAATCTTTTCACCATTTTCTATGCATGTTATCTCATTATAATTACATTTTTACTGTTTTTTTATACAGAAGACTAAGATTCAAATCCTCCATCCAAGTATGTGTTTTTCCAATATTTTCTTCCAGTCTGTGACTTTTAATTTCATTTTCTTATTAAAGTCTTTGGAAACAGATTTTTTTAATTTTGATGAAGACTAATTTAGCTGAAAATCTCTTGGTATATCATGCAGACTTTGAGTCTCTATATATGTACGTACGTGTGCGTGTGTGTGTGTGTGTTTTGCTTTTGTATTTGAATTTTCCTATGAATGTCCAACCGTCCTGGAGCAACTGGTTGAAAAGACTGTCCTTTCCCATTGAATCATTATGACTCCTTTCTCAAAAGTCAATTAATCTTATTTATATAAATTTACTTCTGGAGTCATGCTTCTGTTCCATTAATCTATATGCCTATCCTTAGGCCAATACCACAGAGTCTTCATTATTACAGCTTTATGGTAAACCTTGAAATCAGATTGTGAATCTTCAAACTTTGTACTTTATTTTCAAAATTGACAATTTGACTCCTTTTGCATTTTTATATACATTTTCAAATAAGTTTGCCAATTTCTACAAATAAAATCCCAATATGATTTTTACTGGGATTATGTCAAATCTACAGTCAATTTGGAGAGAAATAGTATCTTAAAAGCAATGAGTTTTCTGTTCTCTGAGCATGCTGTATCTCCTCATTTACTTAGACATTCTTTAATGTCTCTCAGTTTTGTAGTTTTCATTATACTATTGTAGTTCTCATTTTACCTAAACTCTGTAGTTTTCATTATACCTAAACTCTGCAATCCTGCATATGTTTTGCTAGATTCATAACTATTTTATGTTTTGGTGCCAGTTTAAATGGAAATTTCTATTTATCACTTTATACAGAATTTTATTTTTTTCTGTATATTGATCTCATATCTTACAGTCTTATTAATTCACTTATTAGTCCTCGCAGATATTTGTAAATTATTTTATATTTTCATATGAAATAAATTCATATATTGTATACGTGCTACTAATGTCATCTGCAAATAAATACATATAATTTCTTCCTAAAAAATATGTATGACTTTTTTTATGGTTTTTGACTAGGTAGAACCTCCAGTACTCTGTTGAATAGAAGCAATCAAAGAAAATATCTTTGTCTTGTCCCTCATCTTAAGTGGAAGTAGCATTCAGTCTTTCATCAGTGAGTAAAATTAAATGTTTCCAGCTGTAGGTTTCCTGCAGTTGACTATTATCAAACTGTGAATGTTCTCTTCTAAAACATGTTTGTTGAGAGCTCTTGTCATGAGGACATGTTCATTATTCCCAAAGGGTACTTTATGCATTTATTGAGATGACTGTATAGTTTTTTTCTTTTTCCTATTGATGCAATCAATTTGCATTGGTTAATTTTAAATGTCAAACCAACTTAGCATTCCTGGGGAAAATCTCCTTGATCATGATGCATTATACTTTTAATACATTGCTGGATTAGATTTATAGATTGTTTTAGGATTATTGTGACTCTCCTTATGAGGGATATTGGTTTGTAATTTTCCATCATTGTAATGTCCTTGTATGGATCTGTATTAAAATAATATTGACCTCATAAGATTAGTTTGCATGTTTTTTATACTTTATGTTTCTGAAATATTTTATGTAGACTTAATTTTTTCAACTATTTTGAATGATTTGCCATTGAAACCATCTGATATGCTTTGGCAATATCCCACCCAAATCTCATCTTGAATTGTAGCTCCCATTGTTGTGGGAGGGACCTAGTGGGAGATAACCGAAACACAAGAGAGGTTTTCCCCATACTGTTATGCTGGTAGTGAATAACTCATGAGATCTGATGGTTTTATAAGGGGTTTTCCTTTTTGCTTGGCTCTCATTCTCTTGCCTGCCACAATATAAGACATGCCTTTCATCTTCTGCCATGATTGTGAGGCCCCCTACTACTAAAGTGGAACTGTGAGTCCATTAAACCTCTTTTTCTTTACAAATTACCCAGTCTTTGGTATGTCTTTATCAGCAGTGTGAAAATGGAATTATACAGTAAATCGGTACCAGTAGAGTGGTGTGCTGCTGTAAAGATACCTGAAAATGTGGAAGTGACTTTGGAACTAAGTAACAGGTAGAGGCTGGAACACTTTGAAGTGTGTAAAAGATGACAGGAAAATGTGGGAAGGTTTGGAACTCTCTAGAGACTTGTTGAATGGCTTTGACCAAAATGTTAATAATGATATGGACAATGAAATTCAGGTTGAGGTGGTCTCAGATGGAGATGAGGAACTTGTTGGGAACTGGAGTAAAGGTGACTCTTGTTATGTTTTAGCAAAGAGACTGGCAGCATTTTTCCCCTGCCCTAGAGATTCATGGAACATTGAACTTGAGGGAGATGATTCAGGGTATCTGACAGAAGAAATTTCTAAGCAGCAAACCATTCAAGAGGTGACTTGTGTTAAAAGCATTCAGTTTTAAAAGTCAAACAGCAAAAAGGTTTGAAAAATTTGCAGCCTGATGATCCAATAGTAAAGAAAAACTCATTTTCTGAGAAGAAATTAAAGCCAGCTGCAGAAAGTTGCATAAGTAACAAAGAGCTAAATATTAATCACCAAGTTTATTAGTCAGGGTTCTCCAGAGGGACAGAACTAATAGGAGACACATATGTATATATGTCTGTGTTCCCACCAAAATATCATCTTGAATATATATATATAATATATATATAATATTATATATATGTATATAAAAAATGGGAGTTTATTAAGTATTAACTCACATGATCAAAGGTCCTACCATAGGTCATCTACAAGCTGAGGAACAAGGAAAGCCAGTTCGAGTCCCAAAACTGAAGAGCTTGGAGTCCGATGTTCCAGGGCAGGAAGCATTCAGCATGGGAGAAAGATGTAGGCTGGGAGGCTAGGCCAGTCTAGTCTTTTCATTTTTTTCTGCCTGCTTTATATTCTAGCTGAGCTGGCAGCTGATTAGATGGTGCCCACCCAGATTAAGGGTGGGTCTGCCTTTCCATCCCACTGACTCAAATATTAGTCTTCTTAGGCAACACCCTCACAGACACACCCAGGATCAACACGTTGCCTCCTTCAATTCAATCAAGTTGACAATCAGTATTAACCATCACATCAAGACAATGGGGAAAATGTCTCCAGGGTATGTCGGAGACCTTTGAGGCAGACCCTCCCATCAAAGGGTCAGAGGCCAAGAAAGGGAAGATGTTTTCATGGGCCAGGTCCAGGGTCCACCTGCTCTGTGCAGCCAAGGGAATTGGTGCCCTGTGTCCCAGCTACTCCACCCACAGCTAAAAGAAGCCAAGGTACAGCTCAGGGTATGGCTTCAGAGGGTGCAAACCCCAAGCCTTGGGAGCTTCCAAGTGGTATTGAGCCTGTGGGTATGCAGAAGTCAAGAATTGAGGTTTGGGAACCTTCACCTTGATTTCAGAGGATGTATGCAAATGCCTGGATGTCCAGGCAGAGGTGTGGTGCAGGGGTGGAGCCCTCATGAAGAACCTCTGCTAGGGCAGTGCAGAAGGGAAATGTGGGTGTGAGTCCCCACGCAGAGTCCCCACTGGGGCACTGCCTAGTGGAGCTGTGAGAGGAGAGCCACTGTTTTCCAACCCCAAATGGTAGATCCACCAACACCTAGCACGATGTGCCTGGAAAAGCCACAGACAGTCAACCCCAGCCTGTGAAACCAGTGAGGAGGGTGTGCTGTACCCTGCAAAGCCACAGGGACAGAGCTGTGCAAGACCATGGGAACCCACCTCTTGCATCAGTGTGACCTGGATGTGAGACATGGAATCAAAGGAGATCATTCTGGAGCTTTAAGATATGACTGCCCTGCTGGATTTCAGACTTGTACAGGGCCTATAGCTTCTTTGTTTTGGACAATTTCTCCCATTTGGAAAAGCTGTATTTACTCAATGCTTGTACCCCCATTGTATCTAGGAAGTAACTAACTTGCTTTTGATTTTACAGGCTCATAGGCATAGGGGATTTGCATTGTCTCAGATGAGACTTTGGACTGTGGACTTTTGAGTTAATGCTGAAATGAGTTAAGACCTTGGGGAACTGTTGGGAAGGAATGATTGGTTTTGAAATGTGAAGACATGAGATTTGGGAGGGGCCAGGGATAAAATAATGTGGTTTGGCTCTGTTCCCACCAAAATATCATCTTGAATTGTAGCTTCCATAATTCCCATGTATTGTGAAAGGGACCCAGTAAGAGATAACTGAATCATGGGGACAGTTTCCCCTATACTGTTCTCATGGTATTAAATAAGCGTCAGGAGATCTGATGGTTTTATAAGGGGTTTTCCTTTTTACTTGTCTCTCACTCTCTCTCGCCTGCCTCCATGTAAAACATGCCTTTTACCTTCCACCATGATTGTGAGGACTCCCCAGCCACTTGGAACTGTGAATCCATTAAACCTCTTTTTCTTTATAAATTACCCAATCTCAGGTATGTCATTATCAGAAGCATGAAAACAGTCTAATACACCATCTTATCTTGGAATTTTCAGTGTTAGAATTTTTTTACTCTTAATTTAATTTATTTTATAGATCCAGGGCTAGTCAGGCTGTCCAGGTATTTTTGAGTGAGCTCTGTTAGTTTTTGCCTGTTAAGAAATGTTTTCATTTAATCTGTGGTATTGCTGTAAGTGATCTCAGGATCCAGCAATAGTGGTTATATCAATCTGCTTGATCAATAGACGTATCAGAAATAGTGACAACCTGTCTTTCAACCAGAGGAATGACATAAGCCATTGCTAGTGGCACCCTGGCCAGAAAGTAAGGCAAGTTCATTTATATTTTCTTGGAAATAAACTGAACCAAGAAGAGATGAAAGCAACAATGTCATACTTATTATTTCACCCTATTTTGTTTTGTTTCTATGTTAATAATTTCTGCCACAGGACTATACTTGTCCTTTTGTACAGTTCATGTGAATAAAATATTATCATGTATCTTTATTAAAAATATGTTAAAGAAACCAAACACCTTTTGAATAACATGATTCTTCACAGCCTCCAATTATAATACATGTTCCATTTGAACAGATGCCCTAGTTCTCTTCTCTCCATCATTTTGCATGGACATGCATGGCCACTTCCCTACCTGACTTGATCTCAGTGTCTTGCTTGGCAGCGTGTTACTGAGGTGACAGAATGTGGTGACATGTTTTTCTCCTTGCACTTGTGAAGTTTGTCACCTGAGTGCTAGATGGACCACTTAACTGATGTAGGCTAGTAGACATCCTCAATCTTTGTCAGTTTGCTTTTCAGTTTATAAGCACTACAGATTCTTCTAAGAAGATTGGGAAATATTCAACTTCTCTTTTGTTTTCAAAACTTAGTATTCAAATCTCTCTCCATCTTGAAAATTGTCAAAGATGTACATAACCTAGCAAAAAAAGAAAAATTTATAGGGCTAGAGAGGGAGTCAGTAACATAGTGAACTTCTATGTTCCTTGCTTTTTGCTTGTATGTTCATTCTAATTCAGCACTATATCATAACAGAAACAGAGTCTCATTGGGAACTGAGTAAAGCACAGGCATATTTAACATAAGACATAAGAATTAGATGTTACTAAACCTACCAAGTAAATGTTAGTGTTAGAAACCACTGATTATAATGTCTGATCTCTTACATTAATATAGATGAGTTTTCGTGTATTAAAATGGAAACAACACTGAATTACAGCAAGTTGTTTTAGCTCTTACATGTGCCAGAGGTAGGACTAGATGGCTGCTTTAAGTCCTAACAATTGTAGAATTCTGTGACTTGAAGTTGAAAATCAAGTTCTTATAATTCAGTTTCCTCAATGAGTTTCTATATGACTACACTGTTGTTTAGTTTTGTTTTTTGCCAGGTTGTCCTACCCTGTAAAGTTGCAGTGAGATTCAAGAAACACATGATCAATTGGTGAAACAGATATTGACAGTTAATAGCGAAAAAGTCAGCTATTTCTTGCAGAGGGTTTTAGTCAGGGTCCTCCAAAGAAACAGAACCAATAGGGTGTGTGTGTGCGTGTGTGTGTGTGTGTAATATGTGTGTTTGTGTACAAAGAAAGAGAGATATTTATTTTAAGGAACTCATTCATGCAACTGTGTGGGCTGACAACCCTAAAATCTGCAAATTAGGCCAGCAGGCTGGAAATTCAGGTAAGAGTTAGTAAGAGTTGATGACGCAGTCTTGAGTCTGAATTCACAGTGCTGTAAGTGGAAAACTCAGGCAGAGTTTCTTTTTTTTTTTTTTTTTTTTTTTTGAGACGGAGTCTCGCTCTGTCGCCCAAGCTGGAGTGCAGTGGCCGGATCTCAGCTCACTGCAAGCTCCGCCTCCCGGGTTTACGCCATTCTCCTGCCTCAGCCTCCCGAGTAGCTGGGATTACAGGCGCCCGCCACCTCGCCCGGCTAGTTTTTTTGTATTTTTTAGTAGAGACGGGGTTTCACCGTGTTAGCCAGGATGGTCTCGATCTCCTGACCTCGTGATCCGCCCGTCTCGGCCTCCCAAAGTGCTGGGATTACAGGCTTGAGCCACCGCGCCCGGCCCAGGCAGAGTTTCTATGTTGCAGTCTTGAGAATCCCTTCTTCCTCAGGAAACTTCAGTCTTTATTGTTAGGGCCCCTTCAACAAATAGGAGGTATACTCCCCTATTATGAAGGGCTATCTGCTTTCCTCAAAGTTTACTGTTTTAAATGTTAGTCACATGTAAAAAATACCTTCACAACAACATCTACACTGGTGTTTGACAAACTACTGGGTACCATAGCCTTGCCAAGCTGACACACTAAAGGTAACCATTGTGAGTGGTTATTCATTAAGGCTTTAATCAGTGTCAGCAAATCAAGCATTAAAGTATTAGCAAACAGTTATTTCATCAGAAAGATAATTATTTGTCATTCTAGTATTTACTTCTTTTGCTAATTTATCATGTCTTCATTTTGTTTCAATAAAGTTAATAATATGGAACTTCTAGATATTTTAATATCATTCATCCAAGATTAAGCTATATTTAAAATCATAAGCTTTAACATATTGACAGCACTAAAAAGGGGAAAAAATAAGAAGCTCTTAATTCAGGTCTTTGAAAAGGTAAAACACCATCAGAGAAAGACATTAGTCTTATTTATATGGATTAGAAAAAATATTAGAAAATATATATAAAACAGTGCTATTCAATGTAAGCTAAGTCTATGGAATACTCTACACCTCATCATAGTGGTGAGGCTCTGTCTAAATTCATTTACCAAAAAGTACAAATTGATTTTCCATATTTTGATATATTTACTATAATAGTTTTGAGAACTCTTCACTTTGGAACATGTGATGTAATCCATGTTATAGAAAACCACATTTGTTAAGATGTATTTGTTCACTTAAAGCTTTTGTGAACTGTGCTATAGTATATGAATTAAATTCACTGCATTTGTGAACATTAGCATCACTGAACTAACAAAAATTAACTCATTCTAGTGGTGTGAAACTCTAGAGAGTTCTTTGGAGCTAGAAACATACCTAAAAGCATTCCTAGTTCTTTTAAAAAAAAAAAATCAGGCAAAATGGATTAGAGGGTCTAATGTTTAATTTAGGAACACAATGAGGAATCTCAATTATAAAAAATAGTAGTAGATAACACTTAAAAACATTTTATGTGCATTTAAAGCATTTAGCCAGGCATTGTGCTAAGCATTATTCATGGCACATAAGTTATAGTATTTAACTCATAGTAAATCTGTAATAATTTTTATATCCTTCTTACAGATGAGCTGCAATAGCAGAAATTATGTAGTGTTATAGTTTTACTTGAGTCTCTCCTCTTAACCTTTGTGTGTACTGCTCAGTAACACAAAAAATGGGAGATGATGGTTGAGTGGATGGAGAATGAAGGATTGAAGGCAGCAGGGTAAAGAATAAAGAAATATTAGATGAGCAAAGTGGGAAATACTAAAATATTTAGGGGTTAAAGCATGTTTAGAGATCTGTTTTGGCTCCAGTTTTTCAATTCTGGTGAAAATGAATTTTAATTAGATTGATGTCTAGGCATGATTTACCCAATAACTGAGATCTACTACAGCTTTATGCCATCACCCTAGACTTCATGGATACAAAAAATATTCTATGTCCCCTTAAAGAAATGACAAAAACACTTTCACCCTGATATCGTAACCTCTTAGAAAGTCTTTGATCTTTCCTATCTCCATTCAACTGAACTCCAAAGAGTTGAACTTGAAAATCCACCTCAAAACATGTTTCCTCCATGAAGTTTTTTCTAACTTTTCTCTGACAAATCCCATTGGTTCAAATATATTTGTCAATTTCATCACACTTTTCTGAAAGTTGACCCTTCTTATCATTTCACGGTACTTTCTAGTTTAGATGCCATAGGAAGGTAGACATGAGCATAAAAACTCTAAAAAGACAAGACCAGGACTATGAAAAATCAAAAAGTAAGCCCATAGAGGAGAAATCACAGACACAACATTAAGAAGTTGAGGAAGTTTAGTCCAAGAGGACTTCCTGGATACAGAGAGATGAAAACAAAGAGATACAGAGCAACGTGGCAGCTAGATGGAAGGGTTGGAAAGTAGCAGAACCAACATGTCTCCAATGGCCCTAGCAGAAATTGTACATATGTAGTCTCATTTAATTCTCCAAAGAAATATATGTTATTACCATTCACATTTTCTAGGTGTTGAAACAGAGACCAACAAATCTGAATAACTTTAAGGTCACCTCTCATAAATGATAGAATTATGCTCAAGTTTAGGTTTGTCTTACTGCAAATTTCATTCATTTCATTCATTCACTTATTCTATTTATTTCATTTACTCTTCTAAGTATGAGATTTTTAAAGCATAATAGGCATTATTCATTTTGATCAGCTGAGTTGACATATAAATGCATAAATGAAGGAAAAAATGAAGTTTATGAGTTCACAGCAGTCTAAGTTATTAGTATAAAATCCTCTCTCAAATTGTCCTAAATTCTGACTCTTTCAGGAGGCTGAAATCTATTTCAGGATGGCAAGAACTGTATTCTAACTTTAGGTTGAATTTGGATTCTGCTTATTTGAGATAACACTTAGGTCTCAAGTGGAACAGCTAGCACAGAAGAAAGAACTTTTCTCAACACATTTCTTAAGTTATACTCTGATTTATCACACAAGGGATGGGGAAAAGCTAATCACTATTCAGACTTAAAAAAATATCTTTCTGTGGCTCCATGTTTGGATAGAGACCAAGAGAAGAAAATAAATTAAATAGGAGAGCTAATTAAGAATGAAGCTATTGCAGTGATTTCAATATCCAGGCACTTGCCTTGAATAGTCTCCAGAGGTGCTATACCTTACAGTTAAATGGCCTTCCCAAAGAGGACCAGTGGATTTTCATGCCAGAGGAAACTTACTAGAAGCATACAAAACACACAAAAATAAGTAAAAACAAAAACCTGATTTCTGTGTTAACTTAGGAGGATGATTTTAAAGAAGCTGGAATATTTCTATTTTGGGGAGACACTTTGGAAAAAAAGAGGATCTAGAAAATATGAAACATAAAATGTATTCCAAGAAAGGAAGAGGCAGAGAGGGGAAAGAAGAGAGAGAAGGGAGATGATGAAAGGGGGAGGAGAGAGATACTTTCAGGAGTAACAACTTGCAGATTTCTAGCTGTAGCATAGGTCACTGGTATATTAAAAAGCTTCAGCTAAGTTCTTGAAGATGGCTTTTGAAGACCTCATTTTTTGGAAATGAATAAGCAGTTTATGAGTTAGGAAATCTAGAATCTCTTTAGTAACAAAGTTAGGGAAAAATTTATGAGGGTCTAGAAAGGCAACATGCTGCTCTTTAGACCTGTGACCACAAATTGATTGGGAATAAGGTGACTGACTTCTCCTGGAGGAGCAATTATGAGTGTGACAGAAACTCAGCCCATCATCTGGGACAAGGGAGGTCCCATATCCACAGAGGCTGAAAACTGCAGAGTCCACAGCCCAATGCTCAAAGCCCAGTCCTTTGGACAGGCTGATGAAGGGTGTCCATAAGAGGGCACAGGATAGCTGGCATGTTCTTTGCTGACCAGGAGAAACATGGTAGACACTGAGTGAAGGAGGTCCCTATGGCCACTCAATTCCTGAGTTGGGGGGAATTCCCTTTGACAGATGGTGGATATATAAGTCTGATTGGGCTGCCATTACAAAGTACCACAAATTTAGTGACTTAGTAGGAATGTGTTGTCTTACGGTCCTGGAGGCTGGAAGGCTGAGATGAAGGTATTGGCAGGTGGGTCTTTCTGAGGGGTGTGAGGAAAGCATCTGTTCTAGGCCTCTTTCTTGGATACTTCTCCCCAAATGGCCATCTCCCTAAATGGTCCTGAATGGTCTTCTCCTTGTGTCTCTTCACGTTATCTTCCCTCTATGCGTGTCTGTCTCTGCCTCTGTATTTCCCCTTTTTATGTAGACACTAGCTATATGAATGAATTGGGCCCACCCCAGTGACCTCACTTTCACTTGCCTGTCTCTATAAAGGCTCTATCACCAAATAAGGTTATGTTCTGAGGTGCAGGGGGTTAGCACTTTAAAATACAAATCTCATGGGAGGACAAAATTCAACTCACATAACAGGAGACAGGCCATCGCTAAAAGTAAGAAAAAAAAATGCATACTATGGAATTTCAATTAGATATTGTATCTTGACTTCAGTTTTCCTTGCATTTAATAAGGAATTCTAACAAAATTTCTCCTAAAGAACTTTATATACCCTTGACCACTGGTGTAGGGAGAAAACATCCTGGTATTCAAAAAGTCCTTTGCAGTTTCACTAATTAGTTATCTAATTAAAATAAAATTGATTTGCCCCTGCAGATATGGCTGAATATGTTTTATTCATGTGCTTAAGAAGATCATTCCTTTCTTATTTTAAGGATGACAGTGGCTATTTTCATTGCCAATAATTACCATGCAACCTGGCAGGTCCCCCGCCACCTCCCATTTCCTGCCATCTCATGGTGACCAGATGCCATGCCCTTTATGTCTGTTTTCCAAGGAATCAGGCAGCAAAATCTCATAGTTCATGAAATTATAATCATATATTTTCTGTTGTCAACAAATAAAATTAATAAAGTTCACACTAAAAATACCTGTATTCATCTTTTTAATAAACATTACTGAAAGTCCATTGCAAGTCAGTAATTGAGGAATAGACTTTGTCCCTATCTTCCAGGTTCTTCTGGTCTGGTAAATTAAGATGGAGTATTGTGCAAAGCTAGGGTGTCCTAAAGTAACAATAGACTAATAGCTCTGGAGGCCAGATGTGTATGGTTGTAAAAAGTTTCATTAGGGCCATTATTGCAAATCATCTTGGAATTGTTTACCATTTGAGAATATTCAATTAAAAAGGCATTATAATGCCAAGATTTTAAAATGTAAACTAGAACCTGGAAAGTTTTCAATTATTTATAGTGTAAAATTAAATAAAGCACCAATAAAACCAATTAGATTCAGAACATTTTAAGAGAAATGAATAAAAATACTCAACTACTTTTGGAAACAAACGTAGAGGAGAGTCAACTTTACTCAACCAATAAATAGAAAAGCAATGCTATTTAATTGATGGAACAAAAAGAAACACTTCCTCAGTTTGAAATTATTCCCAGTTTAGAAAACCAAACCAAGAAAAGGAGTGCTGAAAATAAGCATAAAGAAAAGGAAAATATAGAGAATGGAACAGGGATAAAGTAAAAAAAAGATCGATGGAAATAAAAAAATAAGACAAATTAGAGAAGAAGCGTAAATGAAGAAGAAACACACCATAGGGACATGAAACTAAATCGTATAGTTAGGTCATTGATCACTGATTTTTGAAAAGCTGACTGGTTCCATAAAGATTTAAAACAGTGCTTTCAATACTGTGTTGCAGGCATTATGTTTTTATTTTGTAGTGAGTATAGAGTTTGAAATTCCAAATTTCTCATTTAATCCTGAACATTTTGTTCTTAAGCCAAAGAGTGACTCAAAGCACAAAAACATACTTAAAACTATTTCCAGCCGTGGTTCTCAAATCTGATACCTCAGCATCACCTGGCAAGGGTTTGCTTTGTTATTTCAGCAGAGATTTACTAACCAGCTGGCAGTACTCTGGTTATTTATGTTTCAGTATCTCTATTTATCTATTTATATTATCCCAGTTCATTTTCACAACCACACAATGAGCAAAGCGAGGCAGTGCTGGAAAGGGCAGCATCAGGGTTTGCTGGCAAAGTGTTCTGACAGCACAACGCATGCTGAGCTTCTACATTTCATTGTCCCACAATTGCAATGGCAGGCCCCCACCGTAGAACTACTCTCTGGGCTGGTAGGATTCTGACATCTATATTTTGAACAGCATTTCTTAAAATCATCAGGGTTTAAGATTCTGAGTGGTCAAACATACTCCATTCCACAATGACCTGAGATTACCTTATTTGTCCCTTGTTTTAAATCCCAAGTCTTTAAAAATAAATCAAATCCTGGAATGACGGTAGGTGAAAAATTTAATATCAAGGAAAATAATGAAAAAGAAAGAAGGAACTCTGGGTATAACACTTCCCCAGGAATAATTAGGCTCAACTACATCCTAAAGCTCTTTAACCACCTTCATGAAAGCCTCAGTCCACTTGGAATGGGACAGAAATTGCAAAGGAATACTCTCTGGGCACCAGCGATATTGCCACAACCAAATCTTAGCATCATAGGATTTCAGCTCTGAAATGGAAAATGAATGAAGAGAGGTAAGCAGTTTATAATACTAGTAAGGGAGAAAAGCAAAACAAGAACTTTGGAGGTTTTTCAAAAATAGGGGCTCTCTACAGTTGTTACCAAGAGATACTGGGGTACTTTACCTCTACCATGTCTGTGTCTCTAATCATCCACCCACCACAGAGCTCAGCCAACTGAGAAGGACTAAGGGTCCTATCTAGGACTCTTCACTTGATTTTGCTTTCTTTTCTTTTGAGAGTGCACAAGCCAGGCAGGGCACAATGGCTCATGTATATAATCCCAGCATTTTGGTAGGCCGAAGCGGGTAGATCATCTGAGGTCAGGAATTTGAGACCAGCCTGGTCAACATGGTGAAACCCTGTCTCTACTAAAAATACAAAAATTAGCCAGGTGTGGTGGTGGGCACCTGTAATCTCAGCTACTCGGGAGGCTGAAGTGGAGAATTGCTTGAACCCGGGAGGCAGGGGCTGCAGTGAGCCAAGATCATGGCGTTGCACTCCAGTCTGGGCAACAGGAGTGAAACTACATCTCAAAAAAAAAAAAGTGCGCAATCCTAGGACACAGAGGAACCTCAAATATCCTCTACTTCTAGAGCTCTGAAAATGCGGAAGCAACTTGCAATAACCTCCCCCTTTTGTTTCCTTTTTTCCTACTCTCCTATCTACATTTTCCTTATCCATAATTGTTTGTTTGTTTGCTTTCCCTTCAGGAATAGAGGGAGCTCATGAACAGAAATCTCACCCAATCCTATGATACCTTCCAGAGGTTAGATGAAGAAATGCTGAGTAAATACGGAGTTGCCTTCTTTATGCTATTTTGTCATTCCTTCAATCTCCAGCAAAGATTTTAAACAGAAGGGAAGCAGGGAGACAATGGTGACATCCAAAATCAGGTTGAGGCCAGACTTCTTCAAAGTGACAGGGAAGGGGGCAGGGAAGTGCTGGGTAGGGCCTGTGCCCGCAGACCTAAGTGAGGACAGGCACTCCTGTTTTCATGCTCAACTGTTGCATTTTCCAAGACCACCCTGGCTCACAATGTCCCCATCCTCTGCCTATGAAAACCCCGAGACCCTATCAGGCAAATACAAAGGCAGCTGGACATCAAGCGGAACAACACCAGCAGAAAAACACACTGACAGACACTGGCAGACCATCAACTGTGGAAAGCCAAGGGAAATTTGGCTGAGGATTGTCAGAAGAGAGCCCAGCCTCTGAGCTACCCGACTCCAGGGGAAAACCACCTTCCCACTCCAACCCCCTTCTAGCTCCCCATCTATCTGCTGAGAACTGCTTCCACCATTCAATAAAATCTTGCACTAATCCTCCAAGCCCACATGTGATCTGATTTTTCTGGTACACTAGGGCAAGAACCCTGAGATACAGAAAGTCTTTTGTCCTTGTGATAAGGCAGACGGTCTAACTGAGCTGATTAACTGAGCTAAGCCGAAGGAGCCAACTATAATATATGCCCACTGGGGCTTTGGGAGCTGCAAACACCCAACCCTAGATGCTGCCATGAGGTCCAAGCCCACGCTCCCCACGACCTGCTGGTCTGCATGGTCCCCCCTAGGGGTTTGAGCTGTGGGGCACGGAAGAAGTGAGCCACACCCTATTACATGCCCTGCGAGGGGGATAAAGGAACTTTCCTCATTTCAAAAATGGCAGAGGAGGAAGGGTGCTCACACACATGTCTTCTAGCATGTTCTGTTTCTCCCTTATCTCGCTTTTTCCCCCCACTAGGCTAGGATTTGATTCCAGCTAGATAAAGGCCAGCCCGTGGTTTGTATCTGATCCACTGTTGAGGCTGCCTATTTCTGAGTGAAAAAGCTTCCAAATCTATTAATAGATATAGCCAACTTTCACTCAGCTGCCAAATCAAAGAATGAACAAAGGCAAAATAGTTACCATTTAGATAGGCTTCTGAGATGCTTGATTTCATATAAGACATCTGCATGCCTAACTTCCCTTTTCATTCTATCAACGTCTATCTATGGAGTGCCTACTATATGCTAGGGACTGTTTCTGTGCTACAGGCATATTCATCATGCCGTTCATTTGATTTCTAACTGAAAGCCCTTTTTCTTCTGCCTCCCAGTTTCAGCTGTCATAGCCTGTCAAAATCACTATTTGCCCTGGTATTTATGGTGAAAAGAGTCATTACTAGTCATCATGCGACCATCTGTACAGTGTCACTGGGTAGTGACATGGCCTCTGTTCAAACTCTAAGATGTTCCATCTTGCAGGATGGATATTAATGCCACTAAATCCATCTTCAGCATTCTTGAATGAGAGCATTTGTAATGGCTATTACATCTTTGCAATAGCATGAAAAGAGAAGACAGCATATTATTATCAAAAACTGCACATTACAATCAAATTACAATAGTACAAGGAGAAAATAGATTACCTTTCCTCTATCTTTAATGTACTTTATAGTCTTGGACAGACGAGCCGTGTCCAGAGGGGGTTACGGTGGTCAGGCATGCAGTATGATTTCACAGGGCTATGAGGATCTCCTATGGGCTCCTGGCTAGATATTAACCTTTCAATTTAAGGGAGGAATTTCCAAAAATGGTGGTACATCAGAACCACGAATGAGGCAGCCCTAGGAGGAGTTTAATCATCTGTTTTTTATTAATTAATTATTTGTTGGTTTATTTGCATGTCCTAAAATGACCCATTGTTCATTCTGTTGCATATTCAGAAGTTAGACAACACTGATTTCAGCATTTGCCCAGCATATAAAAACCAACTCAAATTCTGCTGGCTTATAAAGTATTTGAAGTCAGAGGAGATCGTTTCAAGCCAGTACATGATGCAGGCAGCTCATAAATATAAGTGAGGTGGTTCAGTGGATTTGTGATTTGTTTGATGATTGATGCTTCATATTCTAATCCATCATCACAGACATGACGTATTTTCCTATTAAACATGAAAGAATATTTGTCAAGTGCACGAGGATATAGTTTTCAGAAATTTTCTTGAAACCCAAAGCTTCTTAATTCATCTCACATTCTCTCGCTTATGATAGAGACATTAACTAACACGACAAAATAATAGTGCAGGCCTGATGCGTATTCACAACTGAAATTTGGCTGTAGAGCTGGGAGACAAGAGGGGTGGTTAGAGTTGTGGGGATGATAAGAAGCATGTCCCACATCCGTGGAGCAGATTGTCTTCAGTTTCAGCCAACTGTGAGTGAGAAACACAGCATCACCAGACTTTCGGAATTTTTAAAAAAAGAAATCACAAACCCAAATTTTTGTGAATCTTTTGATGGTTGAATATTAGCAACTAATTTATAGTTTAATAAAATGCCCAGGGGCGCCTGCACTTGTGAGGTCAACGAACCTATGTGGGCTGGATTTGACAAGAGGATCTGTGAGCTTGTGGTCTATTATTTTAACCGAAACCATTCACCATCCCAGTAGTGCGGGGAGGGCAGGATATGCATGGGGAGGAGAAGGGCACTATTGCAAAGCGGGGAGTGCAGCCATAAGGGTGAGCCCTGATAAACACATTTGCTGACTTTGTTCATTTGATTAACACTGGTCCTATTTCCAGTTACCAAAAAGTTACCCTTAGTTGTGATAGGATGGTTATTTTCAAAAAGTTCCTTGGAAAATGAGGATTTGAGAAAGAAATGGCCTTCACAGCACCATGTGGGCTAGGACTTTTCTCCTAGCTGCCAGGAGCCTATAGAAAGAAATTTAGATATTTGGAAGATCGCAAGATAAAGTTGTTAAAAGTAAGCGTTTGATGTGGGGGAAGCTTCTTTGTCATTTTTTTGACTTACGCAAGTTTTATCTAGTGAGTTCTAAAGAAAATTCCAATAAAACATACATTTACATTAAGAAAAAGTTGATACTTTTAGTATCTGTTGTATAGTTTTATTACCTTTTTATTAACTAGATTTGCAATTCCATGACATAAGCCATGACTTTATACTTCTTGAGCCCCTGACATCACATAGTTGGACTTTGGAGTATATTCTGTCAGGGAATTTGTCTTGAATTGTTAGAAAACATACATCCAAAGAACATAATAAAGCTACCAGACATTTTCTTATTTTGTTTTCTGTTTTGGTTTGGGATTAAACAGCAGCAAAGACAACAAAAACAACAGCAAAAACACACACAGCAATGTAATTACTAAAAGTGAGGCTGCGGCCCCAGAGAGAGACATTGTCCTGACAGGTGTCCGAGGGAGACCTGGCACTGTATGTAAGTCCCTGATGTCTTTGAGAGGCTGTCATGAGCACATGCTCAGACATCTTGGGCAGGGCATGTTAGCAGAGGCAGAGACAGATATAGCTTAATGAAGGGTAAGGTTGAGGGTACTTCTCTTGCCTGACATTTTCCAAAGCTCCCAGGGAGACTGGGAGGAACCCACTGCTCCAGCTATGCTGCTGTGGACTAGGAGTCCCTCGTGGCATCCTCAGGCTGTGGGTGTATCCACGGGGCTGCCTGCACTACTTCTAATACATCTAGTCCCCAGCGTCAACCTTATAAGCCTTAGCAAGTTTTCCTCTTAAGTAGAAGGACTGGAACAAGGACACTGCTGTGCCACAAACTAGAAGACCCCTACAACCCTGGATCCACAGCTGTTTGCAGCCGATCCTCATACAAATAGCCTCCACTGCCAACAGACACAGGTGGGAGGTGAACCAGGGACATCTGGATCAGAGGCGCACAATCTCAGGCTTGAAGCCCTGCTGAAAAGAAATGACAGAGGGTGTTACAGCTGTGGCATTGCTCACAACAAATGGCAATGTTTAAAAAAAAAACACAACTTTTCTGTCATAAAAAATAATTCAAGTATTTTTGATGTACTATTTCTAAAAGAAACACTGAATTTTACTTCCATTTGTTCTACAGCAAATCATGTTGACAAAATCATTGTCATATGTAGAGATGATCAAAGACTGACTATGCAACCAAAAAATGCAGAAAAAGGTTATAGATGAGGATGATAATAAAGGTATATTATTGTCTTGATTTTGTGACAGCTTGGGTTAACTATGGAAGTTTTTATTCTAAGTTAATATCCATGTTGATATCTATCATTATATTCATAATATTGTATTTTTAATGAGGATCTCCAAATTATACTTTTCAACACCCACAAAACCTAAATCCACCTCTTTAAAGAGGGCTGGGACAGAGTCACATATCACAAGAAGGGAGAAAAACACAGAAGTTGATGTTACCCTGCAGATGCTCAGAAGGCATCCAAAATTTTGGGTTTAGAGGTATTGTAAGCAGGTAGGCTCCAGAACACTTAAAAATATGAATGCATCATACAAAAGGCATCAAATAAGTTTACTTGAAAGCACTTTGATTTGCTTTAAGGATGGAGTATCTATCCATTAGTTGCAAACCCTGACAGTCCTGAGCATCCTTCTGCTGTTCTGACTACTCTGACTTGTTTCCTACCTCATTTCAGCAGTGTCTTCTACTTTGCTTTTTTTCACGAGTCCATATTGTTGTTTTATTTATTTATTTTTTGCTTTTGTTTTGATTTTTTTTCTAAATATTAATTTTTTAAAAAAATTGTTCAAGATAATATCTATGTCTAGTTATCTCTCAATTCCTTTGGCTTACTTTTATATAGGCCCTTGAGACTGGACTTATAAGCACTGATTATAGTAAATAACAGATGGCAAACTATTTTGGAGAGCATGAACCAATATGATTTCTGCCTCTAGGCCATTAACAAAAAATATGAATGCATTGCTGTCCCCACCCAAGACAGAAAGAATTTCCCAGCCAAAACAGGAGCAGATGTATAAATCATGGGCAGAGAAAATAAGAGGGGTTTTCCTGGCCATAATGGAGTAGGCATTAATCACATACTGTCATAGCATTTAAAACATAAATGTATTTCATTGACGCAGAGCTGTAAAAACAAAATGAGTTCTACCATAAACGTAAGATGAAGGGTGTTAGTTAACTGCAATTACAAAGATTACTAAGTTACTTATATGCAAAGGTGGGAGCTCAAATTTGTGAAGGATGACCCTGTAAGGTGCCACACCCACGGCTGAAAGTATATAAATGGTCCTGTCCAGGACTGGCATCCAAACTCAGAATCTTCTCAGTGTAACTCAGCTGAACTCACATCTCCTGTCAACATGTCCTACAACTGCTGCTCTGGAAACTTCTCCTCCCGCTCCTTTGGCGGCTACCTGCGCTACCCAGCCTCCTCCTGTGGCTTTTCCTATCCCAGCAACCTGGTCTCCAGCACTGACCTCTGCTCTCCCAGCACCTGCCAGCTGGGTTCTTCTCTCTACAGGGGCCGTCAGGAGACCTGCTGGGAGCCCACCAGCTGCGAGACGTCCTTTGTGGAGTCCAGCCCCTGCCAGACCTCCTGCTACCGCCCCAGAACCTCCTTGCTCTGCAGTCCCTACCAGACCCCTTACTTTGGGTCTCTAGGCTTTGGATCCAGCAGCTGCCGCTCCCTGGGCTATGGATCGAGGAACTGCTACACAGTGGGCTGTGGGTCCAGTGGCTTCAGATCCCTGGGTTATGGAGGCTGTGGCTTCCCTTCCCTGGGCTACGGCTCTGGATTCTGCCGCCCAACCTACTTGGCTTCTAGGAGCTGCCAGTCTTCTTGCTACAGACCAACTTGTGCATCAGGCTTCTATTACTAATCATCATCTTGAATTGCTAATTTTGTTGGCCAATGCCATTAATGCCTCTACTCATAACCTTTATTGTCTTCATCATTTACAGAAAGAATTAGCCTCTTATTCTCTAATTATCAAGTTCTCAGTTTGTCTTTGGTCCCACATACTGGCTGGTAGGCTTCATCTGAAAAACTGTAATTAGAGTACTAGCTCAAAATAAATCTTGAAGTACACATTAAAAGTAGAATTTGTATTATTCAATTTTCTTCTACAATTTATAAAAAGTCAAATCATTTTAATCCAATAAATCCATTGGTCTCATACTCAGCTATGTTTGTGGTGGTTTTTTTATTACTAGGTTTTGGTTGTGATGTATTAGGGGATTATTATGTAACAATTGGTATATATATGTAGGAATAGGTTTGAAAATCATATGAAGTTTGGGATTCAAACAAACTTTTGGGGGGTCTCAGAGATTTTTGTTACTCAAACTACAGGTAGTGGAAGTCTACTAAATATACAGACTTTTATTCATTAAAATCTCAGAATGAGGAATTAGCTTGATCCCCTTATAAAATGCGGATTCTTATGTCTATGCCAACAAGTATAATGTAGCAGACTAGTTGATAGTTATATCAGGAATCTGCAGAGAAAAAAAATTTAGAACTATATGGTTATAGGTACACATAAAAGAAAAATTAAAGACAAACCAAAATGATTTGAAGTAACTTTTGAAGTCACCCAATATTTGTTGGTAATCATGATCAAATGCCTGCATCTCATTGATGAGAATTCAATATGATTCAATTATCTACATATGTGTAATAAGGGATACCATGAAACCTGAATGGAGGACTGATATTCCACCTTGGTTTTTATTCACGTTTCACACTAAGTAAAGCTGAAGATAATAACCCTTTGATATCATCAGAAGTGATCATTTAATTCACATCTGAGCATAAAATTAGGGAAATGTTATTTCTCTTTTTTGTGGTAGCATTCTTTGTTTTCTCAGGAAAAGTAGTTCCAGAAAAAGGTTAAGTGTGAAGATAAATAGATTTCAATAAGGAACCTAAAGTTGAGAACAAAAAAAGAGTTCAAACAATGTTCAATAACTATTCCCATTCATTATTCCTTTAGACAACAGCTGTTAGAGAAAGCGATCTATTATACATGTAAGTTATGTTAAATGTAAAAATAAGGAGACACAAAGATGATAAGGAATGTAGAGGGAAAACTTATTCTATGATATCTTAAAGGAGCTGCAAATTTTTGACTTGCAAAAACAGAAATATCAGAGGAGAGAAATCTGGGAAGATTAGACACAATAAGCAAAGCAGAAAGGACTGAAAATCTTTGTGTATTCAAGGAATGATAGGAAATTTAGCTCAGTTACAGTTACAATGCAAAGTGATTCATATGATGTGGTAATGACAAATATGGTCATTCAAACTACTAAAACAGTCTTGAGATAGGGTACTTTTTTGTTTGTTTGTTTTGACAGAGTCTCGCTCTGTCGCTCAGGCTGGAGTGCAGTGGTGCTATCTCGGCTCACTGCAACCTCCGCCTCCTGGGTTCAAGCGATTCTACTACCTCATCCTCCCAAGTTGCTGGGATTACCGGCGCCCACCACCAGGCCCGGCTAATTTTTTTGTATTTTTAGTACAGAAGGGGTTTTGCCATGTTGACCAGACTGGTCTCCAACTTCTGACCTCAGGTGATCCGCTCGCCTCGGCCTCCCAAAGTGCTAGGATTACAGGCATGAGCCGCCATGCCTAGTCGAAATTGGGCACTTTTACTCCATTTTCTCTTCTCTTCTAATCACTTATGTGCTTTTAAAAGGAAATCTCTTATCTAATTATTAGGTTCATACCTAAAGGTATTAGGTTCATACCTAAGGGTAAATAAGTTAAAATCAAATGCTCAAAAATGAAAAAACTATTTATAACTAATGTCCGTTGTTTAGAAAATCTAGACAAGGAAAATACACGTGAAGATATTCAGAAATTATGAATGCCAAAAATCTAAGAAAGGTCTTGATAAATAAACAGGAAGTCACAGAATCCATGACTACTTTTAGAATAAGAATGTTGTTCGATCCAAAAGAGAGGCTGAAGTACAGTCCCAAATCATTTCAGTACTTGATAAGGTTAAGAGGATATAGGAATACCAGGGCTCTTGTTCTATCCTGGCAAAATCAAATTTAAATTCTTCCAGGAGGAGGATAACATCACAGTGAGCTCCAAATTACTTCTTTACATGATAAATATAGATACAAATGTAAATACAGATACCTATTTATATATAGATATAGATACCATTGCAGATATAGTTATATCTAGATACACATGAAGACACAGATATAGTCTAGTATCCAACAAAAATTTACCAGACTTCAGAAGTTAAGAAATTTCTAAATCCAAAATATAGATATATGTAGCAGAATTAGGATCACAAGATCTTCAGTAAATGAAAATATTAGACATAAATGTTAAATAACTATACTTGATATGCTTAGAGAATAAAAAGATAGATGCAAAATTTTGGCAGAGTTCTGAAGTATATTAAAAGAACCAAAAAGAGATTTTAAAATTGAAAAGTGTAATAAATTAAAATATTGAATTGGTGAATGGATTAAAACAAAATTAAACATGGCTAAAGAGATAATTAGTTATTGTTCAGTAGAATATATACAAACCAAAAAAAAAGAAAAATTATTAAAATATTTAAAGGAGTTTAAGAGACTATGGAACATGTGTAACGGTCTAACATAGTTGCTGTTGGAGTCCTAAAACAAAATTTTGTGTGTGTGTGTGTGTGTATACATATGGCTAGAAATAAGTCCGCATATCAGTAAATCTAAGAGAAGTTATATGTAATAGAAACAAATCAACGGGGGATCCAAAGATAATTTTTGAATAGAGGAAAGATCAGATACATAGAGTCAAGAACTACTAAAAATCCCATGCACGATAAATGTGAAGACAAGCCCATAACTAGGCATATTGAAGTCTCACTGAGGAACAGGAAAGAAAAAGAGAAAAAACTTAAAGCAGCCACAGGTGGGAAAAAAATTTAAAAAGAAATTTACCTTCATCAAAGCAACTGAGATTAAAAGTTAAATTTTAAACAGAAAAGAAGAAATATAAGAAAACAAATACATGTCCTCAAATGTTAAAAAAAAAAATCAAAACTAGAGTACTAAGACCAATGAATGTCTGTTTTAAAAATGAAGGAGAAATATAGACATTTTCAGACAATCAAATACTTATAGAATGTGTCAGTAGCTTTCCAGCACTAAAATATATAATTAAAGTTATACATAGTCGAAACAAAATGATCCCAGAATATAGAAAAAAGGTGTAAGAAATAATAAGTAAACAAAAGATACATATTGGGTAAATTTAAGCAAGTATGGTTGACTCTTGAACAAGTGGAAGTTAGGGGAACTAACACCCTAACCAATTGAAAATGTGCAGGTAACTTTGGCTCCCCCATAAACTTTACTAATAGCCTACTGTTGATCAGAAGCTTTATCAATAACATAAGATTTAAGTTAACACACACCTTGTGTGTTACATGTATTATGAATTATAATCTCATAATAAAGTAAGCTAGAGTAAAGATAATGTTAAGAAAATCCTAAGGAAGAGAAACTGTATTTACTGCTCATTAAGTGGAAGTGGATCATAATCAAGGTCTTCATCCTTGTCTTCATGTTGAGCAGGATGAGGAGGAAGAGGAAGAGGAGAGCTTGGTCCTGCTGTTTCAAAAATGTCAGAGGAGAAAATAATCAATTTATAAGTCAGCCTACAAAGTTTAAACCCATGTTGTTCCATGGTCAACTGTATTGCTCCTAAAAGCATGAGGGCAAATTATCTATCTATCTATCTATCTATCTATCTATCTATCTATCTATCTACCTACCTACCTACCTATTTAATCTATTATCTATCTATCTACCTATCTATCATCTATAATCATATATGAAATTAAAATACAGAAAATTCTAACAGTGATAAAAGAATTGAGGTGAGGATAAATAGTCTTGAAGACAGACTTCTAATTTTCCTGTTTGTACAAGTCGTAAAAGTACTAACTTATGCTAGCAAATCAATGTGTGCTGTGATTTCTAAGGCAGCACTGTCCAACAGCATTTTCTGTGGTGATGAAAATATTCTCATATATGCACTTTGCACTATATGGTGTCCACTAACCGCATATATTCTATCACGCAATTTTTATGTGGTTTATATGACCCAGAAACTGAATTTTAATGTAATTCTATTTTAATTAATATAAATTAAACTTAGTAAATGTGGCTAGTGGCTACTCTTGGATAATGTGGTTTTAGGGTAACCTCTAAAGAAATCATAAAATAATGTATACCATCCTGCATGCCTGTCAGACTGTGATTGTTAAGAAATATCCTATTTTATATCAAATAACTTCTTGTTGGTTAGCCAACCTTGTCTGAGATCGTAAAAGCAGAAATAGCATTGTTTTATTTGCTTATTTTGCTGGATATATCTTTTTATATTTCCCTTTTCGTTTTTCTTAGATTTAATAAAAATCTCTTTTAAGTAAAAAATTGTTTTGATGTTTAGCCTGCTCTGATATTTGATGTCTGTGTTAAGATTTTAAAAATCATATCATATTTAATTTAATTATCATTACATTTAGACTTCTAGCTATAGATATTTACTCTGTTGTTGGTGTTTGATCCATTTTCTATGTTCCCTTTTCTCATTTTCTTATTTATTTATTTACTTACTTATTATACTTTAAGTTCTATGGTACATGTGCACAACATGCAGGTTTGTCACATAGGTATACACATGCCATGTTGGTTTGCTGCATCCATCAACTCGTCATTTACATTAGGTGTTTCTCCAAATGCTGCCCCTCCCCCAGCCCCCCACTCCCCGACAGGCCCTGGTGTGTGATGTTCCCCGCCCTGTGTCCAAGTGTTCTCATTGTTCAATTCCCACCCGTGAGTGAGGACATGCGGTGTTTAGTTTTCTGTCCTTCTGACAGTTTGCTGAGAATGATCTCATTTTCATACATTTTTTGGGAGAGGAACACTTAATGAAATGGTTTAATGCTACAACTTTACAATTTAACTTACTAGTTTTTGCAACTTTTTAATTTTTAGCAATTTCTTAAGATATTTTAATGAGCATTCTCCATTTATACTTCTACCTATATGTTAAGAAAAACATGTGAACAATTCATATTCAGGCATCATGAGCTTATGTTTCAGTCTTCTTTATTTCCTCCAAGTTTCCTTGTGAGATTACTGTCCTAAATGGAGAAATTCCTTTGGTGTTTATTTTAGTTTAGGTTTATCTGATATGGATAGCACTATAAAAAGATGATATTTGGACATTTTACAATGGAAAAATAATCCTAAAGAGATTTGGAAAAAGTGTGTTTTACAACAAAACAGAAAATGCCTGAGAAGATTTGAAGGTAGAAGTGTAGAGACGGTACTGCCCGAAGAGAGTTTTTCCAGAAGAGGCATCTCTCTCAATGAGTTGTAAACATGAATGACCAAAGAAACCATAAACATATGAAAACATATGAACTATGTTAATATTGAATCAGTTTTTATTTGAATTACACAGAAATGGGAAAAAAAAAAAACAGAGTTGCTACTTATCTCCCCTCAGCTCAAGGGTGTCTGACTTTTTGAGTGCTTCCTCATGTGTACAAATTTATATCCACTTTCACTTTGTTTCAAATTACTCTTCTTTTGTCATTTTTCCTCTCCTCACTGGTTCTGGTTTATCTCTATGACACACCATGTCTCTCGTCCTATTTATCTTATCTATTTTTCCCTTTCCAGTGAATGTAAAAGCAATATATAATGTAATATATGGAAAATAATTTTAAGGAAATCATTGGTGATTAATAAAATTAATACATACACTGCTAGTTTAGTTTACGGAATTCATGTTAATGGATTCATTCTAATGAATCAAGGGAATTTTTGCTTATGCATTTAATTCATGAAATAGATAAAAACCAAATGCATATAATCTAATAAACTCATACAACCTGACATCCAAATATACTAACAGTTTCACTGTTAGTTTTGTTGTCAAAGGAGCGTTTTCACTTGTTTTGTTTGGGATGTTTTAGTTAAAAGTCCCTATGCCTCTGGAAGCAAACTGGAAACTTGATTGATTGGTGGAGTTGAATTAACTTATTTTGGGTTTTAAATATCTTCCCTCTTTAAGATGGCTATTTTTTGGAAATTCTATACCACATGCATAGACTTTATATGAATAATAATTTCAGGAACAGTATATAACAATTTCTTTCAAAGAATGTGGTGTTATGATGTTTGCTGAAAAAAGAGGAACTTGGAAATAACAACTGAGAGAAAAAAATTTAAGTCACGCGGAAATTTTTTTACATAGGCTTAAGTAGCTTTTTGATTCAGTCAATGCTAGGTGGCAAAAAGAACCATATCCATTCATCTCACCAAGTATTTTAGCATATAATTAATTTCCTTACATGTGTACAAGGAGGAAACCAATTATCCACTATGAGAATTAATTAGGTTCATGAGATGCAGGGTTTCACCTTTGTAGATCCAAGACTCAACTTCAACATGAATGGAGAAAGCAAGCTTTTCATATCATCAGAAATGATTGTCTCATTCATATTTCAACACACATTTGCAGATGCCTAGTTTTCACATTTTATGTTGCCATTCTAATATTTTATAGCCTAAGTATTAGAGAAAGTAATAAAATGCTACGGTAAGTTGTATATTGGTAAGACCTAAAGCTAACAGCATAAAGATATCTTTGTAGAGTGCTAAAAAGGAAAGTTAAAAGCATTTCCCTATCCAGTAATTTTTAGATCTCTACAAGAATCATGAGAAATGTGCATTTCATGAACTATAGTTATTTTACATATAAGGAAATGAAGACTCAATGTGGATCAAGGATTCACTAGAGGTCCCGGTCTTAAAAGAAAATCAAGATTCAAGATTTCATGAAAGATGGAGACTAATATAAGAAACAAAAACACCAGTAGTATGGTAGCAATTAAAGAGAATTTTGAGAAGATGAAATAAAATGAACAAAGCAGAGATGTATAAATGTACTTGTATTCAGCAAATTATTGGAAATCAAGTTATAATTTGTATGATGTAGCAATGGAAAATCAGTCTACAGATATATGATAGGTACCCATTCATTTATTGTTTGAATGTCTTGAACTTTGGATCATATTAATCTTGATCTTCTCTGATTTATATACTATTGAAGTGCTTTTCTGATCATTCTTACTCTATCTCCTTACCTATCTAAATATTCTCAAGTACTTTATAAAATAAAACTTTTGTCAAATGTTATATAAAATAATATATTTTATATTCATGTATTTTGCATAAGCATATTTTCATGTTGAACATATAATTTAACATAATATAAAATGTGTATAAATATATAATAAGTGATGAAATCTCTTGCATTTCCTGCTACATCTAAGGGAGCAGAACACTTGTAGTTCTTCTGAGTTCTGAAACATATTTGTCACCTAGAAACACCTCTCTGGCCCATAGACCCAGGTTTAGGTAGCATGAGGAGCAGGAAATGATTCTGCTTGTCTAAGTACAGATGCAAGCAGTCCTGCTAGTCCGACTAAATCTGGCAGACTCTACAGTATTGGGTGTATCTCTAATATGAAAAAAAAAATGCAGTGTGGAATTTATGGCACATTCCAGTGGGAGAATCATAATGTAGGCACATGGATGTGTACGGCCAGGCTTTATAATCTTTAGTGGTGAATCAACGTATCTATGGGAAGTCAGCTTCTGGGATATAACCAGGCCATGGGAGAGATCCAGAACTTGGCCATGGGGCAGCAAGTGACCACTTTTACTCAGCTCACACCTGGCTACACTGGGAGTCTGGAATGCCAGCTGGAAGAGGAAGGAAAAATCTCAAACTGGGTTTGCAGATAGACGGACTCATTATGTGACTGTATTTAAACATGATGTTGAGCAAAATATCATCTCTCTTGGCAGAACATTATGTTGAGTACCTGGTTATCTACTAGGTATAAAAAGAAAAATGGTCACATTTGATATTTCTAGTATTCCTGAATGATAAAAGTTGAACTGACCAGTTAGTTAGCAACCTGGAGGGGAAAATATTAGAATATTGATACAAGAAAATCCGGTGTAGACATGCAGCTGGTCATATGGGAGTGGGCACACAGTGTGAAGATCTTTGCATGTCTTCTTAATGCTTACCAGAATGCATCCACCATGGAAGAAGAACAAAAATATCAAGTAGACAAAGTAACTCTGCAAGTTGATGATAGCCAGGCTTTGTCACCATTCCCCACATTAGGAGGCTGCTAGGAAGGATATTTCATATTTTGGGAGAAAATTATGAAATGGGAACTGACTTTCAGATGCACAAAGCTCACTCCTAATCTGAGTAGTAAAAACCCTGAGTCATTTTAGGATGCGGACTTTGTGTTTTCCTGGTTCATGTCTGTTTCCAGCAATTTCTCATGATGTGTTATTCTTCCACCCTCCGTTGGATGTGAGAAACACCATATAATAACATATAATAGATGGGAAATAATTTTGGAGAATATAAATCAGTGGTGACAAGTAGAATCAATCATTAAAAGCATCCTTGCCAAAGACAAAGCTGTGCCACTGGCTATTTGACACAGGAGAAAAATGACAGACAGAATCCCAAGGCATAAGCAGATACAAATGGACTCATGGCCAGAGAGGAAAGGAGGGCCTTTTTAGAACAGGAAAGGACGGGCATTACTAACAACTAGAATTACAACTAGAATTTCTGATGTAGAAATGCTCATTGGCTTTGTGCTATAACAACAAATTATAGTATCCATAAAAGCAATAAAAAGCCAGTCAACTACAATTATAGAGGAGGTTAATGACTTACACATATGCAGAAGAGGGTGTATAAATGAGAGAGAATTAAACCTGTACTGTTCCATACCCATTGAGACAAGTATATAAGTTACTCAGTTCACAAGATGGCCCTAAGTCTGAGAATCTTCTCATTGTAATTCAGGTAAACTCACATCTCCCGTTAACATTTTCTACAACTGCTGCTCTGGAAACTTCTGTGGCTCTTCCTACCTGAGCAACATGGTCTACAATACTGACATCTGCTCTCCCAGCACCTGTCAGATGGGCTTCACTTTCTATAGGGGCTGTTAGGAGACCTGCTGGGAGACCACCAGCTGCCAGAAATCCTGTGTGGAGCCCAGCCCCTACCGGATGTCCTGCTGCCATCTGAGGAATTCTATGCTCTGGAGCCCCTGACAAGCGACTTAACCCATATCGCTGGGCTCTGGGTCCAGCAGTTGATGCTCCCAAGAGCTGTGGATCTAGGGGCTGCTCCTCACTGGGCTATGGATTCAGTGGCTTCAGTCCCCTGAGTGATGGAGGCTATGGCTTCCCTTCTGTGGGCTATGGATCCGGATTCTGCTGTCCAATATATTTTCCATCTAGGACCTTCCAGTGTTCTTGTTACAGACCAATGAATTTGGCTTGTACCTTTTTTTTTGAGGCAGAGTTTCACTCTGTCGCCCACGCTGTAGTGCAGCTGCGCGATCTCAGCTCACTGCAACATCTGCCTCCCGGGTTCAAGCAATTCTCCTCCTCAGCCTCCCAAGTAGCTGGGACTACAGGCGCCCGCCACCACGCGCAGCTAATTTTTTGTATTTTTAGTAGAGACAGGGTTTCACCGTGTTAGCCAGGATGGTCTCGATCTCCTGACCTTGTGATCCGCCCGCCTTGGCCTCCCAAAGTTCTGGGATTAGCGGCGGGAGCCACCGTGCCTGGCCGGATTTGGCTTCTACTTCTCCTGGTCAAATTGTTGAGTTCCAGTATGCTTTAAGCAGTCATCAAAATGTCTACTCAGCATTTCATCATGCTCATTGTTTCCAGTAACAACTATCTTCTTAGTCTTTGATCATCAGTTTCTTACCCAGTCACTTTCCATTAAGCACAGGCTAAAAAAAACTGAATCTTGCATCTTGTTAATTTGGTGACTTAACCCAATAGTAAGTGTAAATTCAGCATTGCTGATGGAACTCATGCTAATGTATATTCTGACAAAATTAATAAAAATTTAATGATTATAATTCAATAAATTTATTATTGTATTCAAATATATTTTATGGTATCATTTATCGGTTATTGATCAGAGTTTGTTTTCAGTTTGATTTGACAAGCTAAATAAAAGCTCAATATGCATTTGGGAGTAAATTTTAGCTGTGGATTTGATTTATTTTGAACCAGCTATTTTTTCATTCAAACTATAGTTTCTCAACATTCACATTTTCTAGCTTGAGAGTTTTATAAATGAAATTGTTAGGATCAGGAAATACATTGATTCATTCAAAGAACACGGGTTGTACCTATGCTGACAGAGGTAACGTAACTGTGAAGTTGACAGACTCACGGGGAGTTTAGTGAACAAGAATAACATTTATGTTTGCATAGGTTAAAAAATGAACAAACAAATACAAGATCAATTTAAAAATATGAGCTTGAATAACTTTCAATAAGTTAAATAAGTTTATCCAATACTTATCATTAAAAATTACTAGACTTATGTATCCAGTGTTGAGTTCCCACCATAATTTATTTTATCATATGGATAGAAGAATATAGTTAATAATTTTTGGTGGGAAGGACATACCTTCAGTATGTTTATGATTTCTCATCAATGCTTTCCCAAAGTCAAACTGAATATAGATAAAAATAAAACTTCTTTATATCAGCTTAGATCTCAACATAAAGTTGGGGAAACTATGTGGTTACTTTTTTGGCAACATTCTCAAGCTAAGTATTTTGGGAAACCATATGAGACTAAGATAAAAAGGATTACTAAGGAATATAAACCTATTATAGAAAGACAGCTTTTAATAGTGTTTTAATCAAAACTCACATAATAATCCTATTTATTATTTCTTTAGCCTGTCAAATAGACCTATGGCAAAGACACTTTTTAAAAATTCAAATCATTCAGCTGGAAACCATCATTCTCAGCAAACTATCACAAGAACAGAAAACCAAACACCGCATGTTCTCACTCATAGGCGGGAACTGAACAATGAGATCACTTGGACTGGGGAAGGGGAACATCACACACCGGGGCCTATCATGGGGAGGGGGGAGGGGGGAGGGATTGCATTGGGGGTTATACCTGATGTAAATGACGAGTTGATGGGTGCAGCACACCAACATGGCACAAGTATACATATGTAGCAAACCTGCACGTTGTGCACATGTACCCTACAACTTGAAGTTTAATAATAATAAATAAATTTTAAAAAAAATTCAAATCATTCTACATATGAAGAAATGAACAGGTAAAGCAGCTCAGCGACTTCCACAGTTCTCAATCTTATAGGATAATCAAGATTCATAATTTCCCAAAGTATGGGGTCTGTTTGATAGGGAAATGCAAAAAGAATACAGGAACATATCATTAGAAAATTGGGGAGCTGAAGCTGGATGAGCAGAGCAGATACCGTTGGTTCTGGTTACTGGTGTTAATTATGTTCTAGAAAGGAAAGTATCTTTATCTGCCAATAACAAAAAGGCTAATATGAAGACATTAGCTGTATTCTTCCATTCTTAAAAATGTTACTCTTTCTTGGTTATGTTGTCTGTCCCACCACATTGGTCATATTTATTATTTTCTAGAAGTCTTTCTTCTTTTCTAATATATGCACTTAATGTATAAAAATCTGCAGCTTTTGGTGTTTTATCTTTTATGTAATTCAGATGAAAGTATTTTCTAATGTACATTTAAGTATTTTTTCTTTGATCCAGGAGTTATTTACATTTTTATTTCCAAATTGACAAGATTTGGACATTTTTCTAGCTATCATTTTTTACTGTCTTCTAATGTATTTCCTTTCTTCGGTAAACATATAATGAATTATCACAGTCATGAAATTTGTTGAAGCTTGCTTTGTGATCTAGCATATTTTCAGAAAAAAATATGTATATATGTAAAAGAATGTGTTCGCTGATCTTGTTGAGTGCAGTGTTTTGGATGTGTCAATTTGATCAATTTTCTTAAATGTGTTGGTCAAGCATTCTATATCCTAACTACTTTTGTCTGCTGCTTTTACATCTCTAAGCATTGTGGGTATGATAGTCACAGTCAACTAACCCCCGTTTTTATTATGACATCCTTCTTTATTACTAGTAAAGCTTCTGTGGCCGATATTAATGAAGCCAGCTTATATTGGGGTTGTTTTAGATGATGTATGTATTTCTTTTAATAGTTCTGTGTCCTTCTATTTTTATTGCTTACTCTTGAAAGAAGGATATTGTGGTTCTTTTTTACTTTTCTGAACCCAATCTGGCATTTTGAGACTTTGTACTGAATTTAGTTATTTTATAAAGACACCCACACATGTTTATATCTGCCACCTATAATTTTATTATTACCTGACCTAACTTTATGTTCCTTTTCAGCCTTTTCAGGATTAGTAAAATAACTTCAATCATCTCAGTTTCCACCATCTTAATATAGTATTTGTATTGTTTTAGTGATTTTAGAATTTCATAAAAATTTTCATGTGTACTCTTGATTTCAGTTTAATATAAATTACTATTTTACAATTTCTCCAATAATGCTAAAATGTAGAACACCTTAAATCCAATTGCCTTCTTTTAGGCATTGTTTTCACACATTTTAATTTTACATATATTTTAAAACAAAAATCGTTTCAATTATTGCTTTCTAAAGTCAATATTCAAATGTCATTTATGTTTACTCACACATTTACCTCTCATTTCTTCCTTCATCACTATGTTTTTCTCTGATAACTTTTTTTTTTTTGGTATTTGAAGAAAATCCATTAGTGTTGAGTTTAGAGAGCTCATTAGAAGCAGACATTCAGTTATCTTGCATTGGAAACATAACCTTACGGAGGTGGGGCAGGGTACGAGAAGAATGTGTGGTAACAAGCAAAACAAACAAACAAACAAACTGTAGGAGAGGACCTGATGTGGGGTGACAATGCCTGACAAGCTCTTCCTGAAGAGCAAGATGCCGGGATATATTGTAAATACAATCACAAAAAGGCAAAATATATTTTAAAATGTATTAATTTCAATTACTTTTGAACTGTTTTGATTGGAGTAACATTTACATTCAATACATCGTAAGTGTAAAATAGGAAAGAGGAGAAATGTAAACATTGCACCCTGTCCCAGGTCCTTGTCTTCTTCCCCTCACATTCTATGAGGCTCTTCTTTTAGCCTCAAATTGGTCTGCATAAGTAATTCTTTTCTAATTCACTTGCCTCCAAATACTTGTCCAGGATTCAATCTTTTCCTAGCTTTCTTTCATTCAATTTGTAATATTATTGGGCATTCTCCACTGGACATGAGATATCTGCCTTAATTATTAGTGCTTGGAATATAATTTTGGACAATGAGAATGAACAGTCATAAGTAAGGTCATTCTTTAGAATTTTCAGCAAGATCAAAGCTGTGTCTGTTACCAAGTTAAAAAAAAATGTTACCTCAGTCACAAGCCTTAGAAGGAATACATAACCCAGCAAAACCATAAGCAGATAGACATGAATCGTACACCAGTACAAAAAGGAGGAACATTCCTGGCCATGATGGAAGGGTCATTAATGGAAAACAATCACAACATTTTCTACATAGGAGTAGTTTATTGGTTTGGTATTATAACAAAAATGTTATAGCACATATAAATGCAATGCATAGGAAACTATGCAGCTGCAATTACAGAAAAGATTCTTGAGTTCATAGCATACACATCAGAGAGTACAAATGTAAGAATGATGATCTTGCAGCTTTCAAAATGTATTGCCAAGAGTATATAAATACAACAGTCCGAGAAGAATAAATGAAACCGAGAATCTTCTCAGCATCGCTCAGCTGAACTCACATCTCTTGTCAACATATCTTACAACAGCTCCTCTGGAAACTTCTCTTGTTCCCGTGTGGGCTACCTGCGCTACCCAGGCTCTTCCTGTGCCTCTTTCTACCCCAGCAACCTGGTCCACAGCACTGACCTCTGCTCTCTCAGCACCTGCCAGCTGGGCTCCTCTCTATATAGGGGCTTTCTGGAGACCTGCCCTGAGCCCACCAGATGCCAGATGTCCTGTGTGGTGTCCACCCCCTGAAAGATGACGACCTGCTACCACGCAAAGAGCTTCACACTCTTCAGTCCCTGTCAGATGACTTATTCTGGCTCTCTGGACTTCGGGTCCAGCAGCTAGCACTCCCTGGGCTATGGGTCATAAAGCTGCTAATCACCGGATTGTGAATCCAATGGCTTCAGGTCCATGCATTATAGAGTCTGTGGCTTCACTTCCCTAAATTATAGATCCAGTTTCTGCCACCCAATCTATTTTCTTTTCTTTCTTTCCTTTTTTTTTTTTTTTTGGAGATGAGTCTCGCTCTGTCACCCAGGCTGCAGTGCAATGGCGTAATCTCGGCTCACTGCAAGCTCTGCCTCCTGGGTTCACGCCATTCTCCTGCCTCAGCCTCCCAAGTAGCTGGGACTACAGGCGCCTGCCACCACGCCTGGCTAATTTTTTTTGTATTTTTAGTAGAGACAGGGTTTAACTGTGTTAGCCAGGATGGTCTCGATCTACTGACCTCATGATCCACCTGCCTCGGCCTCCCAAAGGGCTGGGAGTACAGGTGTGAGCCACCGCACCTGGCCCACCCAATCTATTTTCTTTCTAGGGGTTTTTATTCATCCTGTTATCAGCCTTTCTGTAGATCTGGTATCTACTGTTTAATTTGTTGACTGGGCACACCTATTTAAGAAATGCAGACTCTGTAGTAAGATTATCTATTAACTACCCCCTTTGTGAAGTATCCTAATGTTATTGATCACCAGCATCTTTCTTCTCTAGTCCTCAAATACTAGACGATATATTGGTTCTGTCAAACTACAAAATTAATGAATAACTCAAATTGCATTGTAGATAGCATTTATGGTTTTTGCATTTCTCCCCAAAAGAGATGTGAAGTCAAATGATTTTATTTTAATAAACTTCATTCTTGTCTCCAAATATGCAGTTAATGTTGTTACTTATTAGTAAAGCATTAATAGGATGTGCGTTTTCATTGCTTCTGGTAACAGGCTTTAGAGTATCCAGATTGTGGGGTTTCTGCATTAATTTCAGTTGAACTTCAGATATTTTCCCCTCTTTAAGCAGGAGTTTCCTGGATACCCATATTTTCCAGGGATAACCCTTATCTTAACCAAAATCTAAAGAGCATTGAAAATCCTTATTTACTAGGATCTAGAACCAGAAATACCATTCGACCCAGCAATTCCATTACTAGGTATATACTCAAAGGATTATAAATCATTCTACTATAAAGACACATGCACATGTATGTTTATTGCAGCACTATTTACAATAGTAAAGACTTGGAACCAACCCAAGTGCCCATCAATGATAGACTGGATAAAGAAAATTTGGCACATATATATCATGAAATACTATGCAGCCATATGAAAGAATGAGTTCATGTCATTTGCAGGGTCATGGATGAAGCTGGAAACCATTATCCTCAGCAAACTAACACAGGAAGAGAAAACCAAATACCTCATGTTCTCACTCATGAGTGGGAGCTGAACAATAAGAACATATGGACACAGGCAGGGGAACATCATACACCAGGGCCTGTGGGGGAGTAGAAGGAAAGGGGAAGGACAGCATTAGGACAAATACCTAATGCATGCGGGGCTTAAAACCTAGATGATGGGTTGATGGGTGCAGCAAACCATCCTGGCACATGTATACCTATGTAACAAACCTTCACGTTCTGCACATGTATCCCAGAACTTAAAATAAAATTTTTTAAAAATCCATGTTTACTCCATAAATATTCATGCATCTCTAAGGAAAAAATGTATCAGAAGTTTGAAGAATGCAAGAACAAAATTTAGATTTATATGATGAGTTCAGTGCATGAGGATATTAAACTGGAAGACTTATGTGGTTTAAATGTTACAAGTATACATATGTAACAAACTTGCACATTGTGCCCATGTACCCTAGAACTTAAAGTATAATAATAATAATAAAGTTAAAAATAATAAAACATAAAATAAAAATTAAAAAATTAAAAAAAAAAGAAAAAGAGCACCTATGAGCTTTAGGTATCATGGTGCAGGAGTAGCTTCAGATTTCTGGTTATGACGTTTGTGGCTTTCGTTCTCTGGGCAATAGATTCAGTTTCTTCTTTCCAAACTACTTTGGTTCTAGGAATCTCTGTCCATCTTGCTACCAACCAATCTTCTAACCTTTAAATCTTATAGCTGTACTAGCAATGGAATTCATCCAATTACAGTCAAGGGCCACATAACAACATTTCAATGAGAGACCTCATTTACAACAGTGGTCCCAGGAGATCACAATAGAGCTGAAAATTTTCAAGTACCTAGTATTTATTGTACTCTACTTTTCATTATTATTTTACAGTGTTCTCCTTCTTAGTATAAAAAAAGTTAATTGTAAAACAGCTTCGGGAATGTTCATCAGGAGGTATTCCAGAAGAAAGCATTGTTGTCACAGGAGTTTACAGTTCCATGCCTGTAATTGTCCCGAAAGATCTTCTAGTGAGTAAGATGTGGAGGTAGAAGATAGTGATATTGATTATCCTTTTCACGTAGGCCTAGGCTAATGTGGGTGTTCTTAGTTTTTAACAAAAAACTTTAGAAAATAAAAATAAAATTTAAAATAGAAAAGTGCTTATAGAATAGTGATACAAAGAAAGAAAATATTTTTGTCCAGCTATACAATGTGTTTGTGTTTTTAAGATCTGTTAATACAAAAGAGTTAAACAGTTAAAAAAAATTACATATTTATAAAGCAAAATTTACTATGAGCTAAGGTTAATTACTGAAGAAACATTTTAAAAAATAAATTTGGTGTAGCTTAGTGTACAGCACTTATAAAGTCTACAGTAGTGTGTCATAATATCCTAGGACTTCACACTCACTCACCACTCACTGACTCATGTACAGCGAATTCTAGTCTTTCAAGCTCCTTTCGTGGTAAGTGCCTACAAGAGTGCACCATTTTTTAACTTTCATATTTTCATATGTTTAGGTATGTTATGATATACAAATACCATTTTATTATAATTGCCTGTAGTATTTAGTACAGTAACATGCAGTGTAGGTTTTTAACCTAAGAGCAATAAGCTATACCATACAGCATAGGTATGTAGTAGGCTATACCAGCCAGGTTTATGCAGATTCATTCTGTAACATTTGCAAAGTGATGAAATGGCCTAACGACACATTTTTTAGAATGTATCCCCATCAGTAAGCAAGTAAGCAAGGTATTAAACATTTCTGCCTTCAGAAACGAAGAAAATCTGATAACATTGAATAAACAACAACATTAAATAAATTAACACACTTATTCTGCCATTTACATATATTTGGGTTGTTATTATTTGTTGCTTAGGCATTGAAGAGGAATTTCTTTTATTATTTATCTCATTTATAAACGTAAAAGATTAATTTTCTTCTTACAGCAAGCTTTGAAATCCTGGAGGTTGGGAGATTTAAACTAAAATTTTTTATGTTTAATTTTTTGTCTTTTTGTATAAAGACAAGAGCTATGGATAGCTTTATTTTTTAATGATGTCAGTTTTTGTGCCTCTCTCCACAGGGGAAGAAAAGTACAAAAATTGGTGGATACATATCAAATGGACAAAGAATAAAATTTAGATTAACTGTTAGCTTTTTACATGGAACAAGATTGTCTATTTTGTAGCTGTGTATTTTCAGAAAACACTAAATACAAGGCTTAAATAACTTCTATTAAGTTCATCTGATGTCGACTGGTAAAAGCAAACAAACCCCTGAAACCCACTGAGTAATTTTCAACAACATGTAAGGTAATTTTAACGACATGTAAGGAGGAAGCCAATTATTTTTTGTATAAGGAACCTTGGTTCAAGATATATAGGTTTTTACCTTCATGCTAGCCAATGACTCAAACTACAGAAATCTGAAAACAACATGCATTTATTTCAACAAAAAATTGGAAATCCTTTTTTTAAAGTTTTTTACATTTATGTGCTAATCTTTTATAGGCCAAATATTTCAGAAAATACAGTACCATGACAGAACCAGTTTGATAAGGAGAGAAATCTAAACATAAAAAGCCTTTATCTTTATATTGAGTTAAGAAAATGTTAAAAGATATTTTCAAGTCATTATTTCTTCAGAATCTGAAACAACACTCAGAGGAAAATAAATTGAGGGTGTTGCCTTTCTTCTAACCACGAGGCTCTGGAAACTCAGTGAATCAAGATCTGGCCAAAGGTTAAGTCTTACAGAAAAATTGTCCACAATTTCCTGAAAGATAGAGCCTACTTAGAAAAGCAGGAACAGAAGAAATATAGGATGGAATAAGGAAAGCTTTGGAAGACAAAAGGGAGTGAACAAAGCAAGGATGTATAAAAGCACCTTTTATGCTTAGGCAATGTTTGGACAGTTAATTTACAATAAACAGAGAATAACTAGGGCTAGACCTTTAAAACAGTTCTGCATTACTCCATCCTTTTGAAGCTCATGAGTTCGAGTGTTCAGTGACAATAATCCTAGGTTTCACCTCCACTTACTCATTTTACTGGAACAAATTTATGATTGATAATTCTCATTCCAGGTTTTCTACCTATTCTAAGTAATTTTGCATATATAAGAAAATAAACCTTTTTACCCATCACCATTACATACCGAAATTTAATACGATATTATTTAGACAATATAACTTTTGGCAGCAGCAGTCTTGGTAGCTCAAATCAACCCTATCAATAAGATCCCTAGGAAAACTGAATAAAGCAATCCTTATGTAAACTCTAGAGCACACTCAGGCTAAGAACTGCCGGAACAAAATTAGGAGAAGGTTTAAATCAAAGGAAGTGTTGACAGTTAAGCTACTTTCTTCCTAGAATTGTTCACTGATTTAAAAAAAAAGGATATTAATGGGCTAATGGCTTGAATGACCACAAGCAATCAGGCTGCAGGACCTTCTAAGGACCTGGGAACACACGTGAACATGCTAGGTTTTTGGTAAGGACCTCAAATAGACTATTAGAATTTTTAAGAGTAAGCAAATATAGAATATGTTTCATAGAAACTGAAGCCAACCTTTGAATTGCACTGATGTTGATGATACGGGAGTGTTAGTAACATTATCCCAGTCTGTTATATCCAAAGTAAATTCGTCTGCAAATAAAACCACTCAAACTCTCAAATTACCTATGGTAATTAATTAAAAATGACCAATTCTATAAAAAAGCAAGATATGACCAAGCCAAGAGACAATACAGAGTGCAAACAAATCCACAAGAGATCAGTGTATTAGAATGTGCAGAAAAACAATTGTGGTTATTGTTCTTAAGCATTTTAAGACAAATTTAAGAATTTTGACAGAATACTATTATCTATATAACTAAACAAAAAATGTTAAAAATATAAAATACAATAATTAGAATGAACAAATCTCAAACAATTCCAATGGCAAACTAAAACACTAAACACTCTGAAACTATAGACCAACCTCCCTGCTAGATGAAATATAGACTATAATAAAGAGCACGGATCAGAGAGTGGCAGGATCTGGTTGCAGTTTAGACAGATTGGAAGTAGAATCAAGCTGATTAAATTTAGTAACAATGTTATTTAATTCAATTAATTGAGGAATTTTACTGAGAAGCTCTTTATCTTTCTAAAATGCAGAAGGAAGGGATTATATTCTCTGGAAAATGATAAAAATATTTGCATATGTATATTTGTGTATATGTATGCATGCACACAAATATATGCGTAAGTAGTAATATTTATATGCCACAAGCCACAGCTTTTCTATATTATGTCTATAATGCAATAAAACATTACAAAAAAACTTGAAAAAGCAAGTAAATTTAATCAAAGGAAAACATTTAATAGAAGAAAATTCACATTTACTACAAACATTACAATTACCAAGCATTGACTGTAAAATGACTATGATATAAAAATAAAAATTAATCTGATGAATATCCCCAAATAGATAAAATTTTAAAATAAAATTTATCAGATAGAATGAAGAGAATATTTGGCAAAACAGTAATAAAGATAAATCAACTTGAAAATAAATTTTTTTAGAAAAGATTAAGTACACAAAGAAATTGAGAAGGAAAAATAAGATCGAGTAAGTTACTAAAGATTTGCTGAAAAACATTAACCAATTTAAAGATTATCTAACAGAAATCCTAGCAAAAGAGGGGCAGAAGAAAGCAAAGAAAAGCTATTAGTCAAAATATTGTGCTTTTGACAAAAATACTACAACAGCGAGCAAGTAACAACAACAACAAAAATCCCTTCAACCCACAGATCCAAGAATGTTAGGATTCTTAAATCAGAGTAAACACAGAGAAATTCAGACTCAACCATACAGTAATTAATTGATGAAAATGAAATAAAGAAAAGATCTTGAAAGTATCCAGAATTTTATAAACTACACATTTTTAGGGGAATAGCAATAAGAATTATAGCTAATTTTCAACATAAATATTGAAAGTCAGAAAAAAAAATGGAATGACAGCTTTAAAAATCTGAAAAAGAAAAATACTTAATCTAGAATTTTTTATCAGTTAAAAACGCCCTTCAAAAATCAAAGAGAAAAACTCAGAAATTTTAAATCTGCACAAATTATTTATAAAATAAGTAATCTGACCAAGGCTGATTGGCAATAAGCTGATTAGCAATTTCTAGAAGAAGCGGGTAGGAGCTGCGAAAATAAGTTATATGGTCTCTAGACAGCACCCTTGGATCCGAAATAATTCAATCTATACATCAGGGATGTAAATCCACAAACCAAAAAATAGCAAGCCAATATTTCCACAACGAAAAGCATGCAAATTTCAAAACTTTCCATTTTCAAAATGTTGACAAATAATTCATTTTTTATTCTTAAAAAAACAAACTACCCCTGGAGGCTTACACTGTACAGACCTTACCAACAGAATCATGCAGCTGGATTAACCAGGATCTGGGTGCATATCAAGTCTCTTTAATGTGATACTCACCCCATCATTCACACCATAATACGAGTGTAGAATTAGCGAATAAAGTGAAAGAGAATGCCTCTACAAGCCTCTCTGATTGGTGCAGAAACACGAACTAGAATTCTATAATTTTTTAGAACAAATTGATTAACTTTCTACTCTTGGCTAAGAGTAGTTTTGCTCTCTATTCATCATGTGGCTACTCTAATGTTTTGCCATAAAGACTATTTTGAAGAAGTGTTTCAAAAACAGAAAGAAAGGAGAAGGCTAAGACATTTAACCTTACTGAAGGAAACGGAGAAGTTAATTCTGCTTTGGAATATAAAATAAAAATATTTTTTTAAAAATTATATAAATTTTCTGCAGTTATTGACTTCTTTTTCTCTATGCTTCTTTTAAAATTGAACTACTGTTTTTTTTTTTTTGTTTTTTTTTTTTTGAGACGGAGTCTTGCTCTGTCGCCCAGGCTGGAGTGCAGTGGTCAGCTCACTGCAAGCTCCGCCTCCCGGGTTCACGCCATTCTCTTGCCTCAGCCTCCTGAGTAGCTGGGACTACAGGCGCCCGCCACCTCGCCTGGTTAATTTTTTGTATTTTTTAGTAGAGACGGGGTTTCACCGTGTTAGCCAGCATGGTCTCGATCTCCTGACTTCGTGATCCGCCCATCTCGGCCTCCCAAAGTGCTGGGATTACAGGCTTGAGCCACCGCGCCCAGCCTGAACTACTTGATTTTATCGACCGTCACAAAACCTAAATTTTGACTGTTGATTTTCTGTTTTATGTTTGACTTATATTTAATTGGCTTCTGTTCTTATCTTCATAATTTTCCATCTTTATAATTTCTGACATTTCTTTTAACTTAAATTGTTTTTTTCCTAGCATCCTCACATAAAGTACTGAAACTTTGATTTGAAGTTTTTCAATATTCTCACTAAAATCTAAAATTTTCTTTCTAAACAGCTGCATCTCTCAAATTTCACTGCATTTTGTCATCAGTATGATGCATTTCAAAATATTTTCTAATTTCTATTGTGGTATCTCTCTAACATTTGAATTGTTACAAATGGCATTGATTAATTTATAACTGTATGAGGTTTTTTTTTTTTTTTTTGAGACACTCTGTTGCCCAGGCTGGAGTGCAGTGGCACACTCTAGGCTCACTGCAAGCTCCGCCTCCTGGGTTCTCCTGCCTCAGCCTCCCGAGCAGCTGGAACTACAGGTGCCCGCCACCACAGCCCGCTAATTTTTTTGTATTTTCAGTAGAGACGGGGTTTCACCATGTTAGCCAGAATGGTCTAGATATCCTAACCTCGTGATCCGCCCACCTCGGCCTCCCAAAGTGCTGGGATTATAGGCGTGAGCCACACGCGCCCGGCCTGTATGAGTTTTTTTTTTTTTTTAAGTTGAAAACCATAAATTAATTTCTGTCTTACATCTACTAATGTTTTACCTTTTAAAAAGCGTATTGCCAGTGCTTAACTGAATAATAGCTCAAATTTAAAGTCTGATGCCAGCACCTGTAATAGATTTCATTTTAACAAATTTTCTTTCTAAAATAAAATTTGCATAATTTAAGGGTAATAAACTCCTTAGCCCCGGAATAATGTGGTGGCTTGTTATCTATTCATTTTCTAACGTGATTTTGTTGTGTATTTGTGGTATTAAAATCAAATAGCTATAGTTCTTTGTGAATGAGCTTTGTATACAAAGCCTTAACCGATATCTTCAGTTTTTAACTCTCTTAAAGTAATAATTTCCTAGTAGTTCAGAATTTGACTGTGAAGCATTCTCTGACTAAACACCTCAGGAGCAGAGAAGAGCTTAATTCACTCCATGTACAATTGCCCATGTGTTGCTGCTGACAGGAGGAGGGAACTAAGAAGCTGTGCAAGCACCAGGAATACATAGAGCAGGGTGACACTTTAGGCTTACATGGCATGGCTCACATTAAGAAAAACAGAGAACTCATGTTTGTAAAATTGAGAAAAGAATGCCTATGGGCTTTTTTTTTTTTTTTTTTTTTTTTTTTCCCTCCTTGAGACAAAGTTTTGCTCGTTGCCGAGGCTGGAGTGCAGTGCCACAACCTCCGCCTCCCCGGTTCAAGCAGTCCTCCTGCCTCAGCCTCCCAAGTAGCCGGGATTACAGGCATGTGCCACCACACCGGGCTACTTTTGTATTTTTAGTAGAGACGGGGTTTCTCCACGTTGGCCAGCCTGGTCTCGAACGCCTGTTCTAGTGATCCGCCTGCCTCAGGTGATCTGCCCGCCTCAGATGATCTGCCCGCCTCAGGTGATCTGCTCGCCTTGGTCTCCCAAAGTGTTGGGATTACAGGCGTGAGCCACGGCACCTGGCCGCCTATTAGCTTTTAACAACTATCTCTGAATTCACCCCATTTTGGGTGCAAAGATGCCTGAATCCCTGCATTCACCAACTGGCTACAGACTGATTTATTTATCTGAGTGTGTGTAAGGAGATTATAACTGAACCTAGGTGGAAAGGATCTAGACGTGGAAGCTGTGGGTTCCATGTTGATGCTTTCCCATGGCTCAAACTCAGTGTAGCTGAAAATAACCTTCTGTAGCAGCCAATATGGCTATTTTAGTTACATCTCACAAAAAAGGATGCTATTTGATTTTCTTTTAATGATGATTTTCTAAGTTTTTATGAATGTAGTATTTCACAAAATAATAAGTTGTCAAAAATATGACTGGTTGTAAATGAGCCAAAATTAAAAGCAAAATGACATCTTTGTGTAGAGCCAAGCAATCTTTAAATAAATTTTCTAAGCATCATCTCCTTACACCTTCAAGCAGACCTGTGAGAGAATTCACTCATAGTCTAAGGTCCTTTTGCATATGAGAAAATAGACTCTCTAAGAGAATCATAGACTTGACAAAAGTGCCATTCCCTTAAAAAATGAGAATGTTTCACTCTTTCTAAATAAATATGACAGAGGTAAGAAACTGTAGAGATCACCAAATTAAATGTACTGTATCAAGGTGGCACTTGAGATCTAAAAGACTTTATTTTTTTAGATAGGGCCTCACTCTGTTGCCCAGACTGGAGTGCAGTAGTTTGATCACAGCTCATTGCAGCCTTGACCTCAGGGTCCAGGTGATCCTTCTACCTCAGCCTCCTGGGCAGATGGGACAATAGGCACATGCCACCATACCTGGTGATATTGAGAGGTGACAACGTGCTGGCCGCCCTTGCTCGCTCTCAGTGCCTCCTCCGCCTCGGTGTCAGCTCTGGCCACTCCTGATGAGCCCTTCAGCCGCCGCTGCACTGTGGGAGCCCCTCTCTGAGCGCTGAGGCAGGAGCGGGCTCCCTCTAGTTGCGTGGAGGTGTGGAGGGAGAGGCGCGGGCGGGAACCTGGGCTGCGCGCGGCGCTCAAGGGCCAGCGCGATTTCCGGGTGGGTGTGGTCTCGGCGGGCCCAGCACTCCGAGAGGTCGACAGGCACCGCCGGCCCCGGCCCCGGGGTAGTGAGGGGCTTAGCACCCTAGGCAGCAGCTGCGGAGGGGGCACCGGGTCCCCCAGCACTTCTGGCATGCTCGCGCCGCGCTCGAATTCTCGCTGGGCTTCAGCCGCCTCCCGGCAGGGCAGGTCTCAGGACCTGCAGCCCGCCATGCCCGAGCCCCCCTCCGCGGTGGGCTCCTGCGCGGCCGAAGCCTCCCGGAGGAGCACCGCAGGGACCGCCCAAGGGCTGAGGAGTGCAGGCACAAGGTGAGGAACTAGCGGGCAGCTCCGTCCGCAGGCCTGGCGCGGGATCCACTAGGGGAAGCCAATTGGGCTCCTGAGTCGGGTGGGGACTTAGAGAACTTTTATGTCTAGCTAAAGGATTGTAAATGCGCCAGTCAGTGCTCTGTGTCTAGCTCAAGGTTTGTAAACGCACCAATGAGGACCCTGTCAAAACGGACCAATCAGCTCTCTGCAAAATGGACCAATCAGCAGGATGTGAGTGGGGTCAGATAAGGGAATGAAAGCAGGCTGCCTAAGCAGGCAGTGGCAATCTGCTCCAGTCCCGTTCTCTACTGTGGAAACTTTATTCTTTCCCGCTGTACAAGAAATCTTGCTGCTGCTCACTCTTTGGGTGCACTGTGCCTTTATGAGCTGTAGCACTCACCATGAAGGTCTGTAGCTTTATTCCTGAAGCCAGCAAGACCATGAACCCACCAGGAAGTCCAAACAACTCCAGATGCCTCGCCTTTAAGAGCTGTAACACTCCCCACGAAGGCATGTAGCTGTGCTCCGTAAGTCAGCTAGACCACAAACTCACCAGAAGAAACTGCAGACATATCTGAACCCCTGAAGGAACAGACTCCAGACACACCATCTTTAAGAACTGTAACACTGTGTCGCCACCCGAATCTCGTCTTGAATTGTAGCTCCCATAATTCCTACATGTTGTGGGATGGACCCAGTAGGAGATAATTGAATCATGGGGCAGTTTCCCCCATACTGTTCTCCTGGTAGTGAATGAGTAATGAGATCTGAGCATTTGATAAGGGGAAACCCTTTTCACTTGGTTCTCATTCTCTTTTGTCTGCTGCCATGTAAGATGTGATGTGCCTTTTGCATTTACCATGATTGTGAGGCCTCCCCAGCCACATGGAACTGTGAGTTTGTTAAACCTCTTTTTCTTTATAAATTACCCAGTCTTGGGTGTGTCTTTATCAGCAGCCTGAAAATGTATTAATACATCTGGCAAATTTTCTGTTTACTTATGTATTTTTTATTTTTATTTTTTGTAGAGACACGGTTTTGCCATGTTGCCCAGACTGGTCTGGAACTCTTGGGCTAAAGTGATTCACCTGCCTTGGCCTCCTAAAGTGCTGGAATTACAGGCACAAGCCAAGAGGCAGTTTCCACATCATGCAGCAAGCAGAGGATGGAACTCTGGTTCGTAAGTTTCATTTTAATGTGGTTTCAACTGAGTCTTGTGGTCTCATTTTCCCTCTCTTCATGAGCCCTATTTCTTATTCTCCTCCTCCCCGTTGTCGTCACCATCCTCATCACCACTAGATTTCTTGGGTAATAATCATAATTAGTAGACTTTTACTGGGAAATCCAAAGGGATTGAAATAATGAGTAGAAATATGGAAGGTTCTATTCAGCTTTCTGTGACAGAAATTGGAATGACAATGATTGATGCTCCCTGGTGAACTTGATCTAATTTTGTTTATAACTTTTTTTTTTTTGGCTCATAATATAATTGCTTTTTTATTATTAAACTTGAAGTTCTAGAGTACATGTGCACAATGTACAGGTTTGTTACATATGTATGCATGAGCTATGTTGGTGTGCTGCACCCATCAACTCATCATTTATATCAGGTATATCTCCTAATGCTATCCCTCCCCTGCTTCCCCCACCCCACGACAGGCCCTGGTGTGTGATATCCCTGCCCTGTGTCCAAGTGTTCTCATTGTTTAATTCCCATCTATGAGTGAGAACATGCAGTGGTTGGTTTTTCGTCCTTGCGATAGTTTGCTGAGAATGATAGTTTCCAGCTTCATCCATGTCCCTACAAAGGACACAAACTCATCCTTTTTTATGGATGCATAGTATTCCATGGTGTATATGTGCCACATTTTCTTAATCCAGTCTATCATTGATGGACATTTGGGTTGGTTCCAAGTCTTTGCTATTGTGAATAGTGCCTCAATAAATATATTGTGCGTGTGTCTTTATAGCAGCATGATTTATAATCCTTTGGGTATATATCCAGTAATGGGATGGCTGGGTCAAATGGTGTTTCTAGTTCTAGATCCTTGAGGAATCGCCACACTGTCTTCCACAATGGTTGCACTAGTTTACAGTCCCACCGACAGTGTAAAAGTGTTCCTATTTCTCCACATCCTCTCCAGCACCTGTTGTTTCCTGACTTTTTAATGATTGCCATTCTAACTGGTGTGAGATGGTATCTCATTGTGGTTTTTATTTGCATTTCTCTGATGGCCAGTGATGATGAGCGTTTTTCCATGTGTCTGTTGGCTGCATAAATGTCTTGTTTCGTAATTTTAAAAAGTTATAATTCAACTTAGCTCTATATACCAAATTCTCACCTGTGAGTTTCTGCTATCTTAGAGATCTAGAACACAGACACAAATAGCATTAACATTAAAGAATACTTTCTGGCTAAGCCAAAGCCATCTTGGATTAATGGAAATGATGTGCCTATTTTAGATATAAAAGTGGTTCTCTGGCCTCTGGAAATACTCTAGTTAGAAAAGCAAACTACCTTTTAAAGACTAATCAGTGATAGTTTCAATAATAATTACACAATTTTAAAGTAAAGCATGCTTACACAGCTGGTAGTTATAATGTTGGAGACAATAAATTTGCAATATCAAAACTGGTTCTGAAGTTAAAAAGATTAATATCTAACTTCAGGATGAAATAATGATAAATTTATCATCATATTGTAAACTCTATCATTATATCATTATAAACTTCATCATTATATTTCAAGAAACTATCCCAATGCCATATTAAAGTTTCTCTAGAAATGGCCAGCCCAAATCCCTGAGTCTTTTGCAACATTTTGAATTTACCAGGATTAAGGTGGGTTTCTCCCTGTATTCCAGCAATTCAGGAACAGTAATTCCAAATCTCCAGTTCCCTACAGAGGCGGTCCTGCTGTCTACCGGATTTCTATTAGATCTCTCGTGGGCTTTGCCTCTACAATGGTGTGGGTTTCCACTGCTGCCTTCCCTGTTTGATCTGTTACACTCATTAGCTCTGCGAGTCTTGAGTCTGGGGGTTCAGGTCTTAAGTTCCTGCTGCCCAAGCAACTGTATTTCCAGAAATTATCAGCCATCTAGCTACTGATCGGCATGTGGTTCTGACTTCCAGGAATTACTGTATTCAGTTTCCCAGGTAACTCATCATGAATCATTTATATGCAATTGATTTTATCAATTTTTATTTATTTATTCTTGTCACTTTAGTGATTACAGATAACAACTTTGTTTCCCCCAAACTTAACTCCTGTATTTTTCATTAGTCATGCCTCAGTAGCATTTTGTCACATCTCAAAATAAGATTCATCTGGCTCTGTTCTTAGGGAATGCATGATGAAAAATATTTTATTATATTTTTCAAGGAAAATGCATCCATTCATGGGCTACCCTATAATGAGAACATTTTAAAACAATTTTTTGAAATACAGTTTCTGTTCCTCTGAATTTACCATTTATCTGGTTTAATCGATATTAACCAAATAATTATTTAATTACAATAGTTATTAAAGCTGTGAATAAGCAGCCTCAACATATAAGAACACTTAACAAAGAGATGTCACCTATTTAGAAGTTAGCAAAGGTTCCCAAAGAAAGTATCCTATCAGCTGAATCTAGATAGTGAGTAAAAATAGCTTGATTGGGGTGAGAAACTGGAATAAGCATATGCAATTAGAAGGTGCTTTGCACAAATTTGAATGAAAAAGATAAAAAGCTATGATTAGTGATATCCAATCATCAGACTATATGTACTCATTGTACATTGCAAGTTCTGTCTCACATTTCTACATAAACCCTCTTTTACTGTAAACCAACTAAATTTCAGTTCTTCCCTAAATACAAAATATGCGTTTTTTTTTTTTTTTCTCTCTCTGCTTTGGTCATTTTACTTCACCTTCTCATATTTCCCTTAGCTATTCTCATAGTTCTTGTGATTTTGATATTGAAGATAGCCCCAACTTTTAGATACATGTTTAAAAGTTCTTCTGAAATTGGCGCCAAACTGAATTAGAATGAAATTTAAAGAGTGAGGTAGTCAGGATACGATGGTATAGTGAATGTGGTGATCTTGAATAGGAGAAATTCAATTAAACTGCTGTGTGTAAATACCCCACTTTCCGAGCTGAGAGAGTTTGAAAATGGAGTTCTCAGGCTCCCTGGGGATGGCAGAGGAGGCATGTTGTTGCAGATGCCTTCTAAGTTAACTCAATTAATAATATCAATCATCTTTTACATGTCTTCCTGGTCAGATATTACTCGATACTATAAACAATAGGCACTTAAAACAAAAAATATACATATTTATTAATTGTCATGAACAAAAACGAAGGTAGCACACTACACACTCATACACATACATGCAAATCAACCATATTGCACATTCCCACATTTCTAGTCAACATTGAACTATTGGTCTTACAATGAAACAGCAAAAAATAATAACAGGAAGTGAGTGGTAAAACATTCTAGTCACAGGTGCAACTGCTCGCATCGAAAATCCTAAGTAAGCTATAAAATTACTATAGAAATATCGATTTTGTCTATACAAATGAAAAGCATATGAAAAATTAAGTTTAAAAATATATTGTAATAATATCAAAACATCATTTGTGGAATACATTTCAAGATCTTGAGTCATATCATGGATCTATGAATTTAGGGATAATTTTTATTATCTCGAATTCACGGATCCAACACATTCCAAACAAAAGTGCCAAAATTGCCAAAAATTGAAAAATCGACTGAAATGTATAAAGTTTAACGGAGGAAGAATAGGCAACACAATCTTAAAAAGGGGGAAATAAAACAGGAAGATGTATATTAAAATATTGTGGTACTGGAATTAAGTATAGATAATTAAATTAGTGGAACAAAATAGAGTTATGCAACAGACCACATGTGTGCTACCTATTTTTTACAAAGATATGAAATCAATTCGAATGTAAAAAAATGTCTTTTCAACAGATGGTATTAGAGTCACTGATACGCGTCAGTATCCAGGCATCTGGAGCACCCACTCTCCTGGATTAGGAGTTTAGGGTACCCTTCCTATCTTTGCAGAAATCTTGAGATTGAGGAGCTTTTCCACCTCCATACCTGACTCATCTCTGAGTGTTTGGTGTCTGCCGACAGAATTCTCCCTCAAGGCTGGTGCTTGTGCCTGTCATCAGGGGACCTGTGGGCAGAACTGCCAAGTCTGGACCTGCCCATCTTGACCGCTGCTCCCATGGAGCTGAGCAGGGAGCTCAAACCACTGTGCACTCCACAAATCAGCCCATTGGCTAAGGGAACAGAGAGCTTCTCTCAGTAAACAAGGATCAGGTTATATACCTAGCCACGTTGGCTGCAACTGGCTGTTTTCCATCGGCGCCATCTACTGACGTGCAAATCAAACCACACAGTCCAATATAAAACATGCCAACAGAGTGCATAGCGCTGTAGGAGCAAAGCCAAAAACCCTACCCAGCATTCTCTACAGTCGCACCCCCTAAGGAGGTAGGAAGGGGAAAGGGAGAGAAAAACAGAGAAAGAAAGAAAAAGAAAAAATACTACTCCCCACAAAAATAATTACAATAATTAGAAGTTCCAATGTTTCCAGATGAGAAGAAACTAGCACAAGAATCTAGCACCATGAAAAATCTGTAATGACACCACGAAAGGATTACACTAGCTCTGCAGCAATGATCCTTAGCCAAAATGGAAACTCAGAATTGATAGATAAAGAATTCAAAGCATGGATGGCAAGGAAGCTCAATGAGATCCAAGACAAGGTTGAAAATCAACAGAAAGAAACTTTTCCTTTTGTGGGATAGATCTTTGTCTACCCCTTTACTTTGGGCCTAGGGGTGTCATAGTGTGTGTGAGGGGTCTCTTAAACACAGCAAATGAATATTCTTTTTTATATTCAATTTGCCATTCTGTGCCATTCAAATGACACATTAGGCCATTCATTTACATTCAAGGTTAATTTTGATATGTGAAGTTTTTATCCTATCATGAAGCTGTTAGCTGGCTGCTTTGTTGATACTCTATTCTGTGGTTGTTTTATAGGGTCTGTAAGCTATGTACTTAAATATGTGTTTGTGGCAGCAGTCCCCCCCCGCCCCCCACGTTTAGAACTCCTTTAAGCTGTCTTGTAAGGCTGTTCTAGTGGTAATAAATTCCATTTGAGTTTGCTTGTCTGGAAGAGATTTCATTCCTCCTTTCCTTATGAAGCTTAGTTTGTCTTAACAGAAAATCCTTGATTGGAATTTCTTGTCTTTAAGAATGCTTAAAATAGGCCCCTAATCTCGTTTGTAAGGTTCTGCTGAAAAGTCCACTGTTAGCCTGATGGAGTTCTCTTTGTACATGATCTGACTTTTTTCTCTGGTTGCCTTTAAAAAATTTTGTTTAGTATTGGCCTTAGACAGTCTGGTGACTATATGCCTTGGTGACATTCATTTTGTAGTGCAAATTACAGGTGTTCTCTGGATTTCTTGTATCGCAATATCTATCTCTCAGTCAACATTAGGGGAATTTTATTAATTGATTCCCTCAAATATGTTTTTCAGGTTGTTTACTTTTTCTTCTTCTCTCTCAGGAATACTAATAATTTGTAGGACTTGTCACTTTACATAATCCCATATTTCTCAAAGACTTCAATTTTTTAAAAACTCTTCTTTTTAAATTTTTGTCTACCTTGGAGAGTTCAATATTCAAGCTCTGAAATTATTTCTTCTGCTTGGCTCAGTCTATTGATAAAGCTTTAAATCGTGTTTTAAAATTCCTTAAGTGAGTTTCTCATTTCAAGAAGCTCTGACTTATTTCTTTTTAAGATGTTAACTCTTTCTTCATTTCTTCATTTCCTGGATTACTACAGAATAGTCTACCCAACTACTACAGAATATGTATTAATCTTTTCTGCACACACAACGTATTGCAAGATTGACCATATGCTTGGGCATAAAATAAGTCTCAATAAATTAAAAAAAGACAACTGATTTCACCATACTCTCAGACCACAGTGCAATAAAAATGGAAATTAACATGAAGACTTATCTCTCAAAACCACACAATTGTCTTGCAATTAAACAGCTTGAATGACTTAGGGGTTAAAAAATGAAATCAAGGCAGAATTTAAAAATTCTTTGAAATGAATGAAAATGGAGACACAACATACCAAAATCTTTGGGATGCAGCAAAAGCAGTGTTCACAGGAAAGTTTATAGAGCAAAATGCCTACCTCAAAAAGTTATAAAGATCTCAAATTAAAGATTTAGCATCACACCCAGAGAAACTAGGAAAACAATAATAAACTAATCACAAACCTAGCAGAAGAAAAGAAACAAGCAAAATCAAAGCACACATGGAAAAAAATTGAGACCTGAATATTGATACAAAGAATCAATTAAACAAAAAGTTGGTTCTTGGGAAGGATAAACAAGATAATTCTAACTAGTGATCTATTGATCACTAGTTAGATTATCAAAAAATAGAAGAGATAAGATTCAGATAAACATGATCAGAAATGAAAAAGGTGACATTACAATGAATCTCACACGGACACAAAAGATCCTCAGAGACTATTACGAATACCTCTATTGAATCAGGAAGAAATTGAAACTCTGGAGAGATGAATATTGAGTTCTGAAATTGAATAAATAATTAAAAAAACTACCAACCAACCGAAAAAAAAAAAAAAAAAAAAGGCTCAGTACCAGGTGGATTTACAGCTGAATTCTACCAGATGTACAATCAAGAGCTGGTCCCAATTCTCTTGAAACTATTCCCAAAACTTGAAGAGGAGGGACTCCTCCCTAACTCATTCTATGAAGTCAGCATCAGCCTGATATAAAACATGCCAGAAACAAAATCAGAAAAGACAATTACAGTCCAATATTCCTAATAAAATAAACACAAAAAAACTTAACAAAACATTAGCAAACAGAATCCAATAGCATATCAAAAAGTTAATTTACAGTGATCAAATAGGCTTTATTCCTGGAATGTAATGTTGTGTAACCAGGCGACCCCAATGTAATTATAAGTATGAAGTGGGAGGTAAAGACAGAAAAGTAGGTCTAAGTGATGCACTATGAGAATGATTGGACCCACCACTACTGTCTTTGGAGACAGAGGAATGGGGCCATGAACTAAAAAATGTAGGTGGCCTCTAGAACATCCATCTCCAAACTTTTTGGTACCAGGGACAGGTTTCCTGAAAGAGTTTTTCCACAGAATGGAGGAGAGGGGAGGGATGGTTTTGGAATGATTCAAGCACATTCCATTTATTGTGCACTTTGTTTCTATTATTAATACATTGTAATATATCATGAAATAACATAAATACAACTCACCATAATGTAGAATCAGTGGGAGACCTGGGCTTGTTTTTCTGCACCTAGATGGTCCCGTATTCAAATGATGGAAGCCAGATCATCAGGCATTAGATTCTCATAAGGAGCCTGCAACCAAGATCTCTTGCATGTGCAGTTCACAACAGGGTTTGTGCTCTGATGAGAATCTAATGCTGCCGCTGATCTGACAGAAGATAGAGCTCAGATAGTAACCATTGCTCAACTGCCACTCACCTCCTGCTGTGCTGCCTGGTTCCTAACGTGCCATGGACCAGTACCAGTTCATGGCCCAGAGGTTGACGACCTCTGCTCTAGAATCTGTAAAAAGCAAGGAAATAGATTCTCCCTTAGAGCCTCTGGAAAGAAACTCAGCCCTGCCAATATACTTTGATTTAGCCCAGTGAGGTCATCAGATTCATCAGATTTTGAGCTATAGAATTAAAAGATAATAAATTTGTATTGCTTAAAACTCTTAAGTTTAATCTAATTTGCTATGGCAGTAATAGGAAACCAAGATTAGAGTGTATTCCTGAAAGCCAGAAGACCATTCCTGCATCTGCAATTTGGAGACAATAATAGAGAAGACCTCAGCCTGGCCAAGAAGCTATAGGTGCTCCTCATTAAACCCTTGCCATTGCCTATGTTTTGGGGGGCATAAGGCTTGATCATTACTCTTGGGTAAATATTATGAGCATGGGACTAACTAGAATCACTAAAATTAAAAAAAATCAATGAAGTTATAAAAAGTACTGAGTTTATAGAGGATGTCACAATTCGTCATTTTAATTTTTGTAACTCAATCACTGATAATTTTTCCTATGCATTTTCTTTCATTGTTCCTTATTTCTTTCCTCTAACTATATAAGCACCATGACTATTTCCTAAATTGATGGAGGAGAAGGAGGAGGGAGAGGAAGAAGAGGAAAATAGGGAGCAAATGAGGGAAATGAGGAGACAAGAGAAAATGTCACAGCTGGACAGATCCAATAAAATAAATTGGGTGGAATAAAGTAGTTCTACTCACAGCTCTACAATAACTTGCTGAGCAAAATTTTAGAATTCTATCCAATGCTGCTGTTTCCATTTCCACCTCTGTAGAATAAGGATGTTGAAGTCGATGAACTCTACAGCTCTCTTTGTATTTCATATTTTATTGCATTAGCAGTAAAAGAGGAAGTAAAGAGAACATGATAAGATGACTGTGATATACTTACGACTAAGCTTTTTTGCCAAGTATCTAATACTCTGCATTCTAGTTCTAATTTCAGAGAATGTTCGAAGATCTTATAAAGAATAGGCAAATACTTGAACATTGCTTGTTTTATATAAATATTATGTCTCCCATTACCATCATATTGCCTTAGTACCTTACTTTTTATAACACTTGGATGTAAGAAAGCAGAACAGCATAAGTACAGCCTATCCAATTTTATTTCAAGATACAACAAAAAATCATTTTTGATGATAGTAAAGGCTTCAGAGTTTTCAATTAGATTAGATATTTTGGCAAAGAACCCAGGTACAAGTAACACCTGCTGAGCCTACTTCCTTCCCATCAACGTTTGTTGCCTGCCTTTTTAAACAAATGGAGATCATTTGAGCAGATTGAAAATAGTAATTGGGGTACTGGGATTTAGCTAATTAAAAATAAGTGATACTGCTGCACTGTCATTACCTTATGCTCATAGGTGCTCTTTTCTAAACATTTACATCCATGTGTTAGTCTTCCATTTTAATACACTTCATAAACAGGCCTAATCATATAAATAAAAATTTTGTTCATGTACTCTTCAAACTTTTCTGATACATTCTGTCGTTAGACATGCATGGCATATTCAAGGAGTGAACAAGGATAGTCAATGCTCTTTATATTATCTCAGTAACTTACTTTTCATAACACTTTGATGTGAGAGAGCAGAACAGTATAAGTACAGCCTATCCAATTTTATTTCAAGATACAACCCAAACAATCATTTTTGATGATTTTGATGAAAGGCTATCATCAAAAATGATAGCAAAGGCTATCTTAACTATCCTAACAAGGGTACTTAAGAGAAAGGCTATCCTTGGAAACTGTGAGAATCCCAGAAACTCCTTCTTAAAGAGGAGGAAAATATCTAAAACCCAACCAAAATTAGTGCAGAGACACCACAATCTGGGCATTGCAAAGCCCATTACTAGAAGCAATGACAATGCACATCCTAGTCACTGCTTTACTAATAAATAATATTAATAGCACGTTTGGACAGAAGAAGGAAGAGTTTATTAAAATAAAATCTCTTTCACTTCTTATCTCTTTTGGAAAGAAATAGAAAAACTATAAATTGTATCTATAATGCAGTTTGGATCATTCATTGATCCAGTGGCTTCAGATATCTGAATTATAGAATCCATGCCTTTCCTTCCCAGAGTTATAGATCCAGATTGATCCAGTTATAGATCAGTCATTGGTCCAAACTGCAGTTTGAGAGAACTAACATACAAGCCAGTTTTTGAAGGCTGGAAAGTAAAGTAGACCTGGTGATCAATAATATTAGAATACTTCTCAAAGGAGGAAATTAATAGATGACCTTACTAAAGATAGGCATTTCTCAAATGGGTTTGAGCAATCACCACATTAGACAGTAGAAACCAGATCTACAGAATGGTTGATAACAAGATGAATGGAACCGCCTCCTAAATGGGTGGCAGAATCTGGATCTATAACTCTGGGACGGGAAGACATGGATTCTGTAATTCAGATATCTGAAGCCATTGGATCCACAACCCAGTGAGGAGCAGCTCCTGGATCCACAGCTCGGGGAGCAGCAGCTATTGGATCCAAAACTCCGAGATCCAACGTGCATAGTCGGGCAAGAATTGCAGAGCATGTGGGTCTTGGGGTAGTAGCAGGAGGTCTGGCAGGGGCTGAACTCCACACAGGATGTCTGACAGCTGTTGGGCCTCCAGCAGGTCTCCTGACAGCCCCTATAGAGAGAGGAACCCAGCTGGCAGGTGCTGGGAGAACAGAGATCAGTGCTGTAGACCAGGTTGCTGGGGTAGGAAGAGCCACAGGAAGAGCCTGGGTAGCGCAGGTAGCCCCCACAGGAGCAGGCGGGGAAGCTTCCAGAGCAGCAGTTGTAGGACATGTTGACGGGAGATGTGAGTTCAGCTGAGTGTCCCTGGGAAGATTCTGAGTTTTAATGTTGCATCCTGGACAGTGCCATTTATATTCTCTCAGCAATAGGTGTGGTGCCCAACAGAGTCATCCTTCACATTTTTGTGCTCCCTCATTTACATGTGTGTAACTCAGCAATCTTGTCTGTAATTGCATCTGAATAGTTTTCCACATATTGTATTTATGGGTGCTATAATTTTGGTGTTATAACACAAAGTCAATGAACTGCACTTATGTCAGAAATGCTATGACTATTTCATATTAATGCTTATTTTATTATGTCTAGGAAGGCACCTCCTTTTCCTCCTAGCATAATTTTCATGTGTCTTGTTATTGGCTCTTATGGGCCAATAGTTTTCCCTAAACAGTGAGAAATGAGATAAAGTTACGTGTCTTTTTTTGTCAATGGATTAGAGATACAACTTTGGCCTTAATGAGAAACCTGCTAAAAACTAAACCTACTTACCACCATCCTTTCTCATTCTACAAAAGTTTCCTTCATCTATTGTGTACTACTACCCACTGTGTCTCACATCCAATGTAGAAGAAAAAGTATAAGTCAAGACAAATTGAATAACATTGATGCCTATGACCAGAAGGAAACCTGGACAATTATTTGGAGACGTGGTGACAGCAAGGGATGGAACTGAGACAATCACAAATGAAAACCAACTCGGGGGCCTTGTGAAGAGAATCAAAGTGGCAAATAAACACCATTGAAATGCGAGAAAAAAATAAATGAATTTCAGATTCAATGCATCTAATATGAGGCCCGTGGTCCTAACAGATTCTCATTCACATGTGTGGCAGCCTGGAGAATTCACATCTCGGATCTTAAATTACAGGAGGCTTAAATAACCAATGACCCTACCTGCTGTGTTCTAAAAGTTAACACTGCATTTTTTGGGAAGGCTTGCTTTCTCTGGGCTGCTCCCAGGCAAAGACTGAGCACAGTGGAGATATAGGGATTCCTGGAAGATACTTGACAGCCAGCTTTGACTCAGGGTTTCCTCAATGGCCTTAAAGAGCTACTGTCCCCTGCCTAGGTCTCAAGCACTTCTTTCTCTTTCTCCTTCACTTGGGCCAGACCTATGTCCAAATCTTACAACTCTCCCAACCTCTCCCAGGGGAGACTCTGGAAAGAGAAAAAATGCAGAATGTCTGTAAATTTTGTTTATACTTTTAAAAAAGTGATACTGTTTGGATTTGTGTCCCTGCCCAAATCTCAGGTCAAATTGTAATCCACAATGTTGGGGAAGGCCTGGTGGGAGGTGATTGGATCATGGGTGTGGACTTCCCCTTTGCTGTTCTCATGCTAGTGAGTGAGTTCTCATGAGATCTGGTTGTTTAAAAATGTATAGCACTCCCCACTTCACTCTCTTCCTTCTGCTCCAGCCTTGTAGGACTGCCTGCTTCCCCTTCATTTTCCACCATGATTGTAAGTTTCCTGAGGCCTCCCCAGCCATGCGTCCTGTACAGCCTGCAGAACTGTGACTCAATTAAACCTCTTTTCTTTATAAATTACCAGGTAATTTATAAAGTAGTAGTAGTTTATAGCAGTATGAGAATAGACTAATACAAAAAGTAAACCAATTTTTTGATGGATAGTAAAAAATTTAAACTGAATATTTTATCTCGAGTATGCCAATCAGGGTAAAAAAAAAAAATTATTTCAGTTGTTCAATGATTTAGAGAAACAATAAAAAAAACTTTTGAGTTTAGTTTTGGAGCTTATATTCAGACTGTCTCCAGGTAATGTCTGCTAAAACCCATTTTTTCAGCCATCTCCACCTTAGTTAGACTAGATCTACACCATTCTCCTATTATTTCACATGTGAGTTGATGTCTTTTATCAAGATTGGTAAATTCCCAACTGTACTCTCTTCAAATACTGTTTCTGCCCCATTCTCTCCTCTTTCTTTTGCTTAGATACCTATGATAAGCAAGGTACACTTTTTATCTACATTACATATGGCTCATACTCTTTTTTCTATTTTCAATCTTTGTATAGAAGTATTGGCTTTTGCTTATTGAGGTTGTAACCTGGACGGTTAGTGAAAACAAGATTTTCCAGCATGTTAGAGACAAGTTGACTGGTATTTTAGAAAAGAGAAGCAGGTAGGTGCCAAAAGTTGTAATTTTCAACTATGGATGAGACTGTTGAAAACATATCTCAAATATCCAAAGTCATTATTCATAGCCCAGTGAAAAGAATCATCTGTCAAAAGATCAGAAGCCTTTTGATGTATATCCCTGAGCCATATATTTTATGTGAAAGATCTCAATTTTTAATTGTTGATAAATAATTCAGTTAAAAAAAGAAACAACAATGATGAGGCTCCATATTAGACAAAACAAATAATACAATCTCCAAGATGAAGTGAGTCCAAAGTCGTGGCATTTACAAGTTCTTCTTAAACTTTCATGAAATTAATGTGAACAAAGTTTTAGAGATTTAGAGGCAGAGAGAAGGGACACCTCTTTTCACAATAACTGGTTCAGAAAAGGATTTTTGAATAAAGAACCTGGATTAACTGAAGACAAATTCACTAAATCCCTCAGTTTCGCCTGAATAAATTCATGCTCCCCATTTAACTCGTAAGTTTGGTATTCAAGATTATTTTAAAGAGTTACGTTTGAAACAAAAGAAAATGGGGAAGAAATAGTTTCCAAACCTACTTTCTAAGGCACAAGGTAAGGAGAAACCAACTGCTATTGAAAAATAGAAAGTAACTCGCGGAATAGATATTTGAATTGGCCGTATTTGCTTCTTTCTTCATTCTTCTTCCTTCTGGAAGGCCTATATTAAGTTACTTTTCAATGTTGCCATACATTTTAATCGAGAAAATTTCTAACATTATTGTTGTAAGTTTATTATATTTTATTATAAAATAAAACCATGACAGTACACTTTCTTTGGTCCTGAATATAATTGAACTACTTGTATTTCAACATAGAATATTTTGTGAATAAACTTACAGAGTGGCTATCCTCAAAGAATATGACAAAGCTGTCCAATTTTTATTTTTCAATATGGAATCTATAATTCAGCAGAGGCAAACAAACAAATGAACAAAACAGAAAATATGACAAGTAAAAAAAAGAAAAGAACAAAAGATAAAATCAAACTTAAGCACAGAAGAAAAATAGAGGGAAAGAGAGTCAGAGGAAGAGAGAGACAGAAAATAAGAGAGGAACATTCATATACCATGCTGAGGAAAAGAGGACTGGGGAACAAAGAAACTTCCCATTTTCATAGGAAAATGTAGGATGGTACCTGGTTCTACAAGTGGCAAAAAGTCATTGAAAACCAGTAGTATGGAAAGGTAGAGACATTCTAAGAGGGTAGAAGCCCTGGATAATTATAAAAGTAGATGATAAATATATCAAAGTTCATAAGATTTGCTAATTTTGAAAAGTTTTGCTCATGAAGACATTGAGACAAGACACATGCCAGCTTGAATGCAGTAGGAAAAAATTCTGAAATTCCTGAACTAACTTTTTGTTTCTCTTTCACTTGTTTCGTCACTTCAGCAGATAAGCATTCAGCTGATTAGCTGACTAGAGATGGACCTCAAATTGATCTTCTCTGTGACTGTGTGTCAGTCAAACTTCTTTTTGTTATCTTGTCTTTAAATACATGGCAAGGTTTCTTTCAGTTTTTGGCCATTTCTTTCTATCTCTTTGGTTTGCCTGTTCTTGATCTTTCTTCATTGGATATGAGACACACTTTATAACTGTAGTACTTAATGTATTAATTTTCTCTTACTGCCCTAAAAAATAACCACAAAGTAATTTTGGAGTATAGCAATGAATGGTGACAAGACGGATCATTTTCACAAATATTCTCATCCAGGTAGAAACTAATCCATTGCACCAGAAAAAAAAACTAATGTTATCTCTTTCCCCACTCGTAGGAGGAAAACATCCACTAGCAAAGCCAGATGTGAGTACACAGGAAAAGAGGCAGGTAGCATGTGCCAAAGAAACAGGAAGAGCTTTCCTTGTCATGATGAACTAGACATTAACGTAAAACAGTCATAGCATTTCTGACATAAGTGCAGTTCATTGGCTTTGTGCTATAACACCAAAAATATAGCACCCATAAATACAATACATGGAAAAGTATTCAAATGCAATTATAGACAAGATTTTGGAGTTACACATATGTAAATGAGGGACCACAAATATATAAAGGATGACTCTGTTGGGCACCACACCTATTGCTGAGAGGATATAAATGCCCTTGTCCAGGATGCAACATTAAAACTCAGAATCTTCCCGGGTACACTCAACTGAACTCACATCTCATCAGCATGTCCTACAACTGCTGCTCTGGAAACTTCTCCTCCCACTCCTTTGGGGGCTACCTGCACTACCCAGGCTGCAACCCCTACAGCACTGCACTCTGCTCTCCCAGCATCTGCCAGCTGGGCTCCTCTCTCTACAGGAACTGTCAGAAGACCTGCTGGGAGCCCACCAGCTGCCGGAAATCCTGCTACCGCCGCAGGACCTCCATGCGCTGCAGTCCCTGCCAGACAACTTGCACTGGATCTCTAGGCTTTGGGTCCAGCAGCTGTCGCTCCCAGGGCTATGGATCTAGGAGCTGCTACTCTCTGGGAAGTGGATCCAGTGGCTTCGGATTCCTGAAATATGGAGGTTGTGGTTTTCCTTCCCTGAGTTATGGATCCAGATTCTGCTACCCAAACTACTTAGCTTCTAGAGCCTGGCAGTCTTCCTGTTATAGACCAATCTGTGGATCTCGCTTCTATCAATTCACCTGCTAAATTTCTAGATCCTTTTGAGTATTGGGATCAAAGTCTCTACTGAATGCAGCCATTGTTTTCATTCTTGCCAGTTCCCAATATCCTTTTATTCGTCTTCCACCAGCTTCTTGCATCACCAACTTCTGGCAGACTGAAATTAATAAGTAACCTAATATTAAGTCCTAATATCTTTACCATTGATCGAATATATGCTATCTGATTTTTATCCAAAAACTGTTGAAAATGGAAATTTTAATCTAATAAATTTACGTAATTTGGCACCCAAATATATTGTTCACATTGTTATTATTTTATTATTATTATTTTGCTTACATTTTTGCATTCAAGAATTTTGGAGATTTAAGTAAAAATCAATATGACTGTGTAACTGGATTTGGGGCACATATAATGTGACAGATTTGAGGTCATTTCTCTTGAAATTAGGTATGTTGTCTATTAAGAGTAATCATTTCTGGAAGACCATAGTTTGCATCTGCAGACTTGTCTCAACAGCAGTGAGAGTTGTCTAAGAATGAAGGACATGCATTTCTACTGATATAGGAAAGCAGATTTGATGAATAAACTAGAAATGCAGACAACAAGACTAGGATGTAATTTATAAGGTAAACTGTATGCTTATACTAAAGGTTACTTAAAGTCTAGTATCTGAATGTGGATTTTCAACCAAGAGAAAAGCGAAGCTTAAACAACTGCTAGGACAGACACTTTGCTCTTTGTTAGCAGGCATAAGTGCCAAGGTTCCTACCTCCCACTGGTAAGGAGAGTAAGGATCGTTCACCAGTGATCTTAAGTGGGAATGATTGGGTCCAGGAGGCTTGGGTAACCTACTGATGCTTCCTCAAGGCTCAACCCCAATCAAGCTAACAGCAACACACCTGAGCCATGTTGAACACGCATTTATATCCATTAGTCTTACATGGATCCTCCTCTCCCCAGAACAGAGCTAATGTCAAAGATTTGGGTGCAAACAGTTTATGTGGCACAAGATACCAGGAAGCAAGTAGGAGACACTATAGAAGATGAAGGAATCAAAGAGGAAAATCTAAAGAAAGGGTGCATTTTTGAGTTTATTTTATGAAGAGCAACTTGGCTAAATCTTGTAAGGACCTTTTAGGAGCATGTAGAATGACTTGGAATTGTCCACCACAGGATCAGATGAACGTGGAAAAACATTTATCCATCCACTTCTTTCTCCCATTGGCTGAACAACATCCAAGATGTGTAATTTTCAGGAACCTTATAATTATGCAAGGGAAGAATCACAGTGGGCTCCTTCTGTTTTCCTAGTTGTGACCTGGGAGAAGCCCAGGTACAGTAAAAGTGGTGTTGGATATGATTGAGGGCAGATGTTGTCCACATAAAGGTGGTTGGGTGGTTGAAGCCAACATAAAATGGTTTGCATTGCTATGCCTGTGGTCATAGGTGAGTGTATACCACACAAGAAAGCGAAAGAGGTATCAAGTAACAGATTTTCATTTAATACTTATCCCTATAAAAAGACAAATATTATATAGTATAGACCTTTACAGGCATGGGGGAATGGAGACTCTAAAAGGATTTAAAACTGGCCAAGGCTTACAGAACAAAGATCTGGTAGAATATGATCTCTTGAATGAATCTTGTTTTGTTATTCTTTTCTGTTTTTTCTTTTCTTTTTATTAAAAAAATACAACTCCTAGTTTAACCAAGGAATACTTAGTATTTCTAGTACTACAGAAATACTACAAAATTACTATTCATCTAAATAGATATAATCCACTCTTGGATTTATTTGTTTAGCCTCATGAGTAGTGTCAGTAATAAAGAATGAAAATACAAGTAAGTTTAGAGTTTAGGAGAAGAGCTCCAAAGAAGGTGAACTAATTTATTTAAATAATATTTTAACTATTAAATACTAGAGTAATAGAAAAATATTCGATGGCACCTCAGGAAGAAAATGTTAGGAATTCTGAGTGCTATGACATATCTTAACATTTTAATTATTATAGTGAATATAACTTAGTTTTTTCAGATTTAGGATCCAAGATGATAGATATAAAGTGCTGCCTTCAATAATACCAAACATTATGAACAAGAATGGTGAAATTGCAGACTCTTGTGACATCTCACTAATAATGTAAACCAGAGTCCCATTTTGGTGAGGTTGGACTGAAGGAGAATAAAACCAATCGGAGTGAATTCATGGCAATGTTCTTGAGTAAAGTAGCAATATAGAATGTAGAAGTGGCATACGATGTGTAAAAAATATTGATAAACAGAAAATTCCTTTCATATGCTTTTCTATATAAAACAATACGTATTATTACTTAAATGAAACAAGAGCTCAAAGATAATACAGCAGAAAAATGTGAACATGGTGATTGATGAGGTAAGGAAAAGTATTGATTGCCAGTACAATTTAGGGTATATACATAGTGTTTTAAAATTTTTCAAATTACATCTTCTGCTTTTATTGATAGAATATTGAAACTTACTCGGATACAAAGTGAGTTATGTATTCACCACAACTAAAACTGTGCGTCTTCTCCACAGGACTCTTATTTTCTTTACCATGATGTCCTTAACAAAATGTGTACTTTTTATCATTATGGATACAACAAATAATCATATCTTCAATGTTTAACTTTTAAAGTAACTTTACATTAACTTTATCAAACACAACATTATGAACTTTTTATAGCTTTACTTGTTTGTTTTGTGGGGGGCTAGGTGAAGAAATCCAAACATTGTTGGAATTAATTTATTTTCTTTTTGAAGTGTCTGACAGTTCTAATATAAAACCGAATTCATTTAATCCTTAGTAATTTGTTTTTCCTGCTACTGGAGGGGCACATCATTAACTATTGGTTCAATTATTTTCTGTACATGCACAAGAAAAGCTATAATTTAACATGAGTGTAAATGACTTAAAACAGTTATTTGACCTAAATGAAAATGTCTGTATGAGGGTGATGTATTGACATACTTTTTGCAACTGTTAATAGTAATCATCTTAGGACTTGATCTTCTTAAACATTTTTCTGTCTTGTGAAGTAGATACTGATATATCTTCAGTAAAACTATATCTTTTACTTTTCATGTGGTCAATGATATCACCTACTCTCATTTGAATAATAAATATCATTAAAGTGTTGTACATGTTCATGCAGTCATCATCAACTGAATTTAGTGGTAGAAATTCAGAAGCCAACTTTTTTTTTTTTCCGTTAAAAAATCAACTTTTATTTTTGGCTTATTTTCCTTTTCTTCTATATACAAAATTTAAAGAAGAAAAATGTTACTGAATAATAAAAAAATAGTTGTAGATTTAAACAATACAAGACATGGCCAAATCACTGTAGCAAAAGCATTGAGATTATCCTTTATCTGTGGCTTTGTGGCAGTCCAAATTTCACGCCCATACTTCACGTGCACCTAGCCAGTACTTCTCAAATTTCCCACTAACTCCACCTGCTGTTGGCAGCTATATTAATAGCTGGAATAAACACAAAAGATGAAAAGTCTTCTAAATTAAAAAAGAATATAGACAATTTTACTCTTGATGAGAATTGCTGCATCTTGCCGCTATGGAATGGGCCATCGCACTACCGGCTAGGTTTGAACAACAAATGACCCTCCACCTCCACCCAGACTTGAATGAGGAGGCTGACCTATCACTTGTATGTAAGTGTAATTTGTTTCTCAAGTGATCTGTCTGCATATTCTCTTTGCAAGAAAAACGATAGTTTTTAGCTAGGTATGGGGGTGTGTGCTTCTAGTCCTAGCTACTTGGGAGGCTGAGGTAGGAGGAATGTTTGAGCCTGGGAGGCAGAGGTTGCAGTGAACCGAGATTGTGCCACTGCAATCCAGCCTGAACCATAGCACCACATGTTGTCTCAAAAAAAAAAGTGATAATTCTATTTTGTTTAGAAATTTTAAGAACAATTCTAAGCATTGTGTCTTCTTTCAGATTTAACAATTGAATAAAGTAAAAACTCTGCTCACTGTGCATACTACTTTTTCTTCACTACATGAAACCATGACAAAAGTAAAATAGAAATTTCCTAATCATTATTTATGTTAATATATTACTGATTATAAATAAATAAAAAGTTAAAAATCTGAGACAATTACCAAGTGGTATTAGATACTGAAACAACAACAACAACAAAAATAAACTAAGCCACATTGTTACCCGGTAGGTAAATATCTAGGTCATCCATTTAATAATGTTGTTCTTGACTTAAATGATAAAACATTTGGGGCTTAACTGCTAATTCAAGGATTATCAACTGCATGGATGTTTAGCCTAATCCGATAATAAGAGAATATTTGCATTGGTTTTGAATTTTATTTTTTCAAGAAAGTGCTGCCAACCAAATAACTCAAAAAATAAAAGTTGAGACTTCATCAAATTTATATAACTGATTATATAAACAGGTTGGCCCTACTTGCTAATGAATATTGAAATATGTTAGCACTTTAATTTGGAGAATTGATTTCTTACCTGGCACTAAGGCTAGGGGATCTGGAGTCCTCAACAAATCTAACTCACTAAAATCTAACTTTTTATTGGATATCCTCACTCTGAATTCTCATATATTTCAAAAATATTTTATAAAAGTATTCTTTCTTCCAAAATTATGTGATATGATCAATTTGACAGTCATTGCAAATGTCATTATTTATATAAAAATATTGACATTTCTAACCCCCTGCAGAAAAAGAAGACCACAGTGGTTGGTTTGTTTGTAGTCTTAAAAATATGTCCTTTTCATTTTGTCATGTGAAGACATTAATAGCTGGAATAAACATGAAAGATGAAAAGTATTCTAAATTTAAAAAGAATATGGACAGTTTTACTCTTTAAAATTAAAAATAAATTAAACTTTTATTTTAGGTTTAAAGGTACATGTGAAGGTTTGTTACGTAAATTCATGTCACAGGGATTTGTTGTACAGATTATTTCATCACCCAGGTATTAAGCCCAGTACCCAGTAGTTACCTTTTCTGTTTCTCTTCTTCCCACCCTCCTCCCTCAAGTAGACCCCAGTGTCTGTTGTTTCCTTCTTTGTGTTCATGTGTTCTCATTATTTATCTCCCTCTTATAAGTGAGAACATGCAATATTTGGTTTTCTGTGTCTATGTTAGTTTGCCAAGCATTATAACCTCTAGCTCCATCCCTGTCCCCACAAAAGATATGATCTCATTCTTTATTATAGCTATGTAGTAGTTCATGCTATATATGTACCACATTTTCTTTATTCAATCTGTCATTGATGGCCATTTAGCTTGATTCCATGTCCTCGCTATTGTGAATCATGCTACAATGAACATTCGTGTGCAAGTGTCTGTAGTAGAAGACACAGAAAAACCCAGCCGGATATTTAGTAGTTTTTAAGACAAAAAGTAAGCAAAGAATATTAAAGCAGATATGCTGATGTAATGTTACCCAGTTTTATTTAAACTTACGTCCTTCACTTTGTAAAATTTAAAGCAACTACTCTAGGGGAAATAACTAGGAGACACAGTAGGAGAAGTGTGCTTTGATGTGGCACATCTATATAATTATAAATAAGCAGTTTTAACATCTTTCTCCAGTGAATATTTTCTAGTTACTGGAATGTAGATGATTCGTAATCTATCATGGGTAGCAGTAGACATCAAATTCGTAGGCAAATGATAGGATAGGAGAGCAATAGACGGTATGCATATATGGATACGGACACAGTAGGTATTGTGTTTAAGTTTCTGGTTCCTCAAACATAATTACTAAAAGTCAGATTCACAGGTTGGTTGATAAGAAGCAGACTGGCAGCTTCTAGAAGAGTAGAAGGTTGGGTCTATAATTTAGGGATGTGAAAGCATTGGGACAACAACCCATGGATTAGAATACACTGGATACAAAGCCCAGGGATGGAGAGCCATGGCCAAAAGACTGAAAGCCTCTGCATCCAAAGCCCAGAGATCCAGAGTAAGTCATCTGGCAGGGACTGCAGAGCATGGAGGCTCTAGGGCGGTAGCAGGAGGTGTGGCAGATGCTGGACACTACACAGTATGTCTGGAACCCCGGGAGTTCCCAGCAGGTCTCCTGATAGCCCCTGTAGAGAGAAGAGCCCCAGCTGTCAGGTGCTGGGAGACCAGAGGTCAGGTGCTGTAGACCAGGTTGCTAGGGTAGGAAGAGCCACAAGAGAAGCCTGGGTAGCGCAGGTAGCCCCTACAAGGTGGGAGGAGAAGTTTCCAGAGTAGCAGTTGTAGGACATGTCGGCGGGAGAGTTGACTTACAATGACAAGGTTATGACTTTGAATGTCAGTTCTTGGACCTGGGGACTTATATACCCTTAACATTGGGTGTCATCCACATGGCACATAAAAACAGGTTACCTGCCAACTTTAAATGAATTAAAAAGATCGTCATAGTCAGACATATATATTACTTGTGATTTTACAGCTAGAAAGTACAGTAATGTTTGTGCCTTGGGATTCAGATAATAGTGTTGACTCTCTAAAGCTATTACTCATCTTCCCTTACCAAAGGTCACTCTGCAGATAACTCAGAGAATTGCTTTAGAGGTAGACAGTGTCTGGGCTGAGGGAAGCTGCCTTAATTAAAAATAATTGATACCCGTTTCACAATCTGTCTCAAAATTGTTGCCATCTGGTGTACAAAGTTGCCAGCTAACGGATCTATTCATAGTCATTTCTTTTAAACAAAAACATACATTCACTGTCACCGCAAAGTAGCAAGCTAACTTAATGAAGAATATCATCAGAAAGCGGCGACTGATATGCAAGATATAATGTCTTTTTAAAAATCAAACCTCAACTGGAACGGCTTTAATGAAATATTAACTGAGATTCCCTTATTTTGCATGGTCCTGTTCAAAACTGTGTGCAGACTATTAGGAGCCAATCTTAGCTTTTCTTTCCTTGGGTGTGTGTTTACTGTTGAGCGAATTAAAAATAATAAACTGCTTTATGTATTTTGGAATGGTCGAGATTATTCATCTAAGATGCTAAAAAAGCATTAAAAATAAAAACAAATCATGTGGCAAAAATTCCTAGTGTATTTCTACCTCTGATCAGAGTCAGTGTTTCCCACTAAAAGAATTGCCCAGAATCTGGAAAACATTCCTGTTTTAAAGAAAGTTTACAAAGTAACTCCCTTAAAGTGGTGAGACAAAGGGAGCATCTTAAGAAGATTCTTCCCTTGCCTCAAAAGTAACATATATGACTTTGACGTACGTTATTTTCAGGTGTTTCTGACAAGTGTTACAACACTTCTAAAATAATGGTCATATTTTCCCTTGTTCTGTGACTTGTATTTCACCTCGATGTAATGGTATAATGAAGACTGATATGTTGAGGAAGAGGAGAGATTGAAATTTATCTTGCTGTGGTTTCTGTGTTTTTTGATTTGCGCATTTTTAGAACAATGTTTCCATTCCACTTCTGAACGAAAGTAGTTGAATGCAAAAATATCCATACTTTGAGAAAAGAACGTGCGACGTTACTTAATATCCGATCCCACAGAATATTCTACTGAAATTGCTTACACAGGAGTGGATGACACTAAAACAAGCAAGCAACTTCAATTTAGGTGAGCTAAATATTCGTGTGGCTATTTTGATATTCAATATTTTATTGACAAATACAACAGGAAGATTTGGAATCTACTAGAATGCTTTTTGCTATTCATAATTGAGAGGCCTAATAAGAATTGTTTATTCCAGAAACACAGAACAAACTATGTTACCTAATAAATGAAACATGACTGGAGATCAATTTGTCTCCTCAGCAGTTTAGACTCATAAAGTCTACAATTTGGAAGGAAGTTGAGCAATTATCTCCAGCCTCCTGTCAGATTGAAATTCCGCTTACAACATCCTAATTAGATTTTCCCAGGGCCCTCAATATGGAAATATCATTAATTACAAGAGCAACTCATTTTAGATTTTTAGCTGAATCTTCCCTTAAAACTTTGACCTAGTAATCCTAATTCTTCATAGAAGGGAGTCTCAGTTCACTTCCACTGTAGAATACATCAGTTCTAAAGATGGATGTCTTAAGAGGTTTGCCCATTCCCACAGGTTAAGCCATTTCATGTATCCGTGGCCTATCTCTATTTACAGTTTGCTCTGATGAACTTTCTGAGTGATTCCAAAAAAATCCTCATTACTCTAGTACTGTAGGCAGAATATATATGTCAGTTGATACATCAGAGGTCACAAAGGCATTCACTCTCAATTACGCATTATCACCATACATCCTTCCCACCCCTTTATTTCAATTTATAAAGTCATTTGTTACTATGAATTCTTCAAATATTTTATCTTTCTGTGAAGACTACGTGGGATAGACATTTTCCTCATTTCTTGCTTTTCTTTTCCCTCTGTAGCAAAAATGTCACCCTCTGAGAGAAAAGAAAGGAAATGATTAAAGATTTACGTTTTAAATGCAGTGCTTATTATTTTGCTCTCAGTAACATCAACACCACCAAAAAATTACTTACACCTTATGGGGATAAACGGTTTTTTATAATCAAACTTAATGATGATTTCTATGAAGAAGCAAATCAACCTCTGAGTAAGGGATTTCTTTAGTAGTTTTACAATGTAAACTTCAAAGCACTTCTGCAAAAATTTGACCATTCTTAAATCCTCATGTACACAAGAGTGACTTGGTTACTTGTGTTATAAGAAATCTAAACTCAAATATGTTTGGCACTCATGTAGCATGTCTACCAAATAAGGATTGTTATTGGGCTATTTCTTCTAATGGTTCAAAGATTTGAAAGAAGGAATAGATATTGAATTTTTTTTTCTGTTCTCCATTGAATTTATAAAATTGGAGCAAGATAAATGTCCCTTCCAGATTACAAGGTATTTTTTAGATCTTTACAAATACCAGAACTCTCAGTGTGTTAGCCATTTGATCAAGTTCTAGAAGGACAGGATGAATGAAGCATCGATCTTTTTTTTTTTTTTTTTTTTGGGGGGGGGACGGAATCTTGCTCTGCCCCCCAGGCTGGAGTGCAGTGGTATGATCTTGGCTCACTGCAACCTCCACCTCCCGGGTTCAAGCAATTCTCCTGCCTCAGCCTCTTGAGTAGCTGGGATTACAGGCACCCACCACCATGTCCGGCTACTTTTTGTATTTTTAGTAGAGACGGCGTTTCACCATGTTGGTCAGGCTGGTCTCGAACTCCTGACCTCATGATCCGCCTGCCTCAGCCTCCCTAAGTGCTGAGATTACAGGTGTGAGCCTCCACACCCAACCCTCTGAAGCATCAGTCTTATAGGTACAATTATGGTGGTTTTCATTCTACCTAAGCAAGATGAATGAGAAATGGCATTTTTGTTTCATGAACAACTGCTTTGAAAAACTAATGAAATGCTTTCATGTAGACGTCTGCATTCATAAAAAAAAGTTATTTGAATGTTAATATATTTCATTTTGACTGGAGCCTAATTAAGTGTTCTCATTAAAATGGGCACTTGTGACTACATCTATTGCTAGAGTATGCAAGTGTGCAGTATAGAAGGTAACATTCACACACACACACTCCTCACTGCAACTCAACTGAACTCAGAACTCCTGTTAACATGTCTTAAAACTACAGCTCTGGAAACTTCTCCTCCTGCTGTTTTGGAGGTTACCTAGGGTATCCAGTTTCCATTTATAATTCATTCTACCCCAGCAATGCCATCTATTCTCCAAATACCTGCCAACTGGGCTCCTCTCTCTACAACGCCTGTCAGGAGACTTACTGTGAGCCCACCAGCTTTCAGACATCCTGCACTTTGGCCAAATCCTATCAGACATCCTGCTACCACCCAAAGAATTCCATCTTCCGCAGTCCCCGCCAGACTAACTACATAGGATCCCTTGGATGTGGAAACACTGGCCTTGGATCTCTTGGTTATGGAAGCATTGGCTTCCCATCTCTGGACTGTGGGTCCAGCTTCTACCACCCAACTATCTTTTCATCCAGGAATTTCCAGGAAACTTGTTACTAACCACCCTTTGGGTCTCGCCTTTTTGAATCAACTTACTGAATATTCTCCATTCTTTCATAATTATGTCTGCACTCTTTGGAACTGTAACACTCAGCCTGTCCAATATCTGTGATTGTTGACCATTTACATCAGTAGGACTCAGCATCCTAGCCCTCTTGGAAGTATATGATTGAACAAGGACAAATTAATCTTGACCTAGGACCTTTCCTAAATCTGACAGGAGATATATCTTGAATTTTAATTTTTGTGCCAATGCTCAGGATTATTTCTGTTATCATCTTCCTAAAATTCTTCTCTCATTATTTTCCCAGAATTCTTCCACTGAAATGTATTTCAAATAGTTATAATATTTTAAATAACCTTATTTCTTTAGCATGAATTCTGGTATTCCATTTTATTTTATTAATATAATACACTTAGGCTGGGCGTGATGACTCATACCTGTAATCCCAGCACTTTGGGAGACCGAGGCTGGTGGATCACTTAAGGTCAAGAGTTCGAGGCCATCCTGGCCAACATGGGGAAAACCCATCTCTACTAAAAATACAAAAATTAGCAAGGTATGGTGTGCACCTGTAATCCTAGCTCCTCAGGAGGCTGAGGCAGGAGAATCACTTGAACCTGAGGATGGAGGTTGTAGTCAGCTGAGATCATGCCACTATACTCCAGCCTGGGTGACACAGCAGGACTCTGTCTCAAAAAAAAAAAAAATGATACATTTAGTGAATTCATCCCATATCTTCAACTGTCTTCATTAGGTATACTTTTTGTTTGTTTCATATGTTTTATTGACAGTTTGTTGAATAGAAAGTAAAGTGTAAAGAAAATTTAAATATATAACCTATCTCATGTTTTAAAAGATTTAAGTCCCCTCATAAGTGCATTTTTTATATATTTGCTTCAGAAAATTTTGTTTTAGTCTTTCATTGAAAAAAATATTTATTGAGGTCCTGTTAAATACCAAGCATTATACTGAACAAAGACACAAATTCTCTGCTTCCAGAAGTTCACACAAATACAATTATAACTTATATGGCGAATGGAATAATGGGGATGAAGACAAGATTCAGTAGGAACACGAAGAAGAACAACTTCAAAAACACTCGGATAAAATAATATAAACCCATTATTGAGAATAGAGTAAGTTACATTCAATTTTTGAAGAACAAATCTTACTGATCTGTTGTGTCCATTGCAGTCCCTTGAAAAGCAGCTGCCAAATAGGATTAAACATAAAAAGGATTTATTGGTGAAAATGCCAGTGATGGATAATGGGGAGGTAGTTGGAGAGGTCTGGGCTCTAGAGCCATACTACTATGGTGTATGTCTAGCCTCAGTGAACGACAGAGGGAAGTAAGTTTGGCCTAGAAGAAACTTCTTTAAGAAACTCCTTCTTTAAGAAACTCAGGGCAATTCTAAGAAAGTTTTGGCAAGTCACCCATCAAAGGAGCCTTACATATCACCAAAATGGGGCCTGCCTTAGCATCCTTGCCAAGAGTACTTACTAACAAGAACGGATGACAGCACAACCTTGGCACAAAAGTGACGATAGATTCACATACCAGCTGCTGTAGCTGTCAATCAATCAGTAATGCTCCCTGAAGCAGGAGATTTAAGAGGTACATTTGCATAGCTTCCATCTTCATGATATTTATTCTGATCCTAAGTAAGCTCAGCACTGATAAACAGTGGTAAAATAATAAATGATAACTTGGAATTTTTCATGTTTTTCTTACTTTGATCAAAATGTCAATTATTATGTCAGACCCTGTACAGGACCCACTGAATGAAAATCTAACCCTACTACTGAATAAGAGAAAATCGAGAATTATTAGATGGTCATCTTTGATTGTAACTGATGCATTAAGCAGACAGGACTCAGGACAGAAATAGGAAATTGCTTCATTTTTTTTTAACACCACTGAATTTAGAGCTCTATCTTCCCTGAATCCTCGAACGACACAATAGGTAGATCTATTATCACATTAAGATATTAAGAAAAATTTTCATTTCATGTTAGTAATTCAAAGTTACATAATTACAAAACCAGTCTTAACAGCCACAATCAAATATTCTCCCTTTCCCCTCAGTTTAGGCCTGTCATGTGTTTCCAGAGGCCACCAGCAGTTTAAAGAAGACTAATTTTTTTTTTTTAATTTCCATACTCCACCTTGCCTTACATCAATGTACTGCTCCTTGCTTCTGTTTGATTCAAAAAGATACAATGGGAGGAAAGAAAATGACAGCCAGGGCCATCTTCCTCAACATGATGCTTTAGACCACCTGTGTCAACAAGGACTGTGTTGTTTGCCTCTGGAAACTTTTACTGGGAAGAGAGAACATCAGACAATAGCTCATTTCCCTGCATGCTTCAAGAAATTCCTATAGACTAATCTGTTGGAGCCAATAGCCTGAAGACCTGAATAAACAGTTCCCTAATTAAGCAACAGTTTTAGGTATCAAGAAACTCATGTCAGCTTCCTCTCTTTGCTGTGCCCATCAATTGTAAACTATTATATTCTAAATATACCTAATTCCAATCAGTTCTCAGCCTTGAAAGACCCACCTTAAACCAGCTCAGCCCAGAATCTCATTTCTAACACCTTTCTGTGGAAACACAGAAAAGACTTATAGTAGCATTCTTCCTTGTGGCAGGGAGCTCAGACATATACTTCATTTCGTCTTAACAGATTTTCTGGTGATCTTACAGGTTTTTCAACAGGGACATTAAGGTTTGTGCATTTAGCTAGGACCCAGTCTTTGCCATTGAATATCCTCTGTTGTTATGCACTCTGTAATGTATAAGCATGTAATGTTTGTGTCCTTCCTCCAAATTCATATGTTAAAATCCTAATTCCCAATGCAATGGTATTTGGAGAAGAGGCCTTTGGGAGGTAATTAGCTTATGAAAATGGAACCTTCGTGTGGAAATTAGTGCCTTTATAAGAAAAGACACAAGAGGTTTCCTTCTGGTCTCTGTGCTCGCTGATACATGAGGACACAGAGAGAAGGTGGTCATCTGCAAACCAGGAGGAGAGCCATTTCTAAAAACCAAATTGGCCAGCACTTTGATCTTGCACTTTCCAGCCTCCAGAACTGTGAAAAATAAATTTCTCTTGTTTGAGTCTCCAGTCTACGGTATCGTAGTCCAAACTGACGAAGACACCACAGAGTTAGCAACCCTTCCATGACTTCTCCCTGAATCCTCATCCCGAGTTCCCTCCTGCTAGGGCTCCATCCCACGCAGCTTTCTTCTGCTAGGATCCATTTGTCCAGGATGTGGCCTTCTTGGCCCATAGGAAACACACACTCACAGCTGTCAGGCCTCTGAGCCCAAGCCAAGCCATTGCATCCCCTGTGACTTGCATGTATACGCCCAGATGGCCTGAAGTAACTGAAGAATCACAAAAGAAGTGCAAATGCCCTGCCTGCCTTAACCGATGACATTCCATCACAAAAGAAGTGAAAATGGCCCGTCCTTGCCTTAAGCAATGATATTATCTTGTGAAATTCCTTTTCCTGGCTCATCCTGGCTCAAAAAGCTCCCCCACTGAGCACCTTGTGACCCCCACTCCTGCCCGCCAGAGAACAACCCCTCTTTGACTGTAATTTTCCTTTACCTACCCAAATCCTATAAAACAGCCTCACCCTTATCTTCCTTCGCTGACTCTCTTTTCAGACTCAGCCCGCCTGCACCCAGGTGATTAAAAAGCTTTATTGCTCACACAGAGCTTGTTTGGTGGTCTCTTCACACGGACGCACATGACAACAGCACTGCCCGTGGTTTGTGATTTGGTCCTAGAGCAGGTGTCTTCCACCCAGCTAATTATAATGGCTCACTGCTTTAAGAGTATGCTAGTCTAGTCTCAAAACTCCAGGAGATACAGAAATACTCAATTTTCTGCCTTGTCGTCTTGGTGGGCAAACAATTCCAGAGACGTGTCGTTTTCTTTTATTAGTGTGACACTTTCGGTAAATGCATCCTGTACTTACTACTATTTGCATTAGGTAAACTTGTTTTCTTAGCATCATGTTTTTTGTTTTTTTCTGGAAAGAAAACAGAGTTTAGAGAGGAATTGAAACATGACATCTCATGTCTTGAGAGATTTACATCCCATCATAGAGCATTTGATCATATAATTGCTTTAGAAAATGTTATTTTCAGTTAGACATTCATTAAACAAACATTCGTTGAGTTCCTGTAACATAAAACATTTTTGTTATAGAGAATGACACCACCTTCTCTCATTCCAGCCAGCCACCACACACTCTATGAATGGGCCTCTTCACCTTCTCTCCTTTCCCAAAGAGAGGGAAGCCGTGTATATATGTGTTTCTCTGTGTGTGTTACATGGGTAGTATTATCCCACAAGAATAAAACTTATTTCAGAGTAAATCTCTTCCTCTTATAAATGTCTAAATTGCGCTTAAGGGGTATAAGACTCAGGAAAGCTGTAAAGCTGTCATGGCCACCTGTAATCATGGAGATGTGACTAGGACTGTGATATATTGTCATTTGCCAATATTTGCCCTCAGCTTTGGGGACTCTACCAAACTTGTAACTTATGTGAAAAGTGTAGGAACCTAGTTTTTAGATTCCTTCCTGGGCAGGGGTCGTCGCGAGAGACCACTCGACACGGAAGTCACAGTGGAGAGATTTATTGCTAGCGCGCTAGGGTCCTATGTCCGAAGTTGGCCACAGGACCCCAAATGCTTGTTACGGACAGTTTATAAAGGCAAAAACCACAAAAATTCACAAAGCTTGAGGCGCAAGATGATTGGAGCAGGTTATGGCCTGAGCAAGGTGTCTTACTCTGATTGGTTGGTTTGAACCTGGTTTGAACCCACGCGGGGTATTTCCCGGACTTGTTCTTCTGTTTGAGTTCCAGGAATTAGGGTGGGTGTTTTAGATAGCCACACGGACATCGGGTGGGTGCTTTAGATGGCCACCTGGTCATTGGGCGGGGGCTTTTAGATGGCCACCTGATGTGGCTTTTCTAAGCTTCTAAGTTTCTAAGTCTCTAAGTCTCTAAGTTTCTAAGTCTAAAAGTCTAAAGGTTTCTAAGTTTTTAAGTCTATAGGTCTCTAAGTTTCTAAAGGTTTCTAAGTTTCTAAATCTATTTTCAAAAGCACCCTATAAAATCATTTTACATAAAGATAAAATAAAACTCATTAAATAAGCTCAATAATGAGAAAGTGACATGAGTAACTATAATCCTATATGAAATACCCTGGATATTCACAAATATAGAGCCGTGGTGAATAAAACCATACTGCCATGGAATACATGATTTTCTATAGACCTTTTCTTCTAGATCAGGAATTGAGAAATGATGGCTGATGGGCCAAATCCAGCTACTGCCTGTTTCTATATATGAAATTGATCGGAATACAGCCACAAGCATCCATTTACATATGGTCTATTCTGACTTTCATGCTACAGTGGAAGAGTTGAGTGGTTCAGACAGAGACCTTATGTCCCTTAAGGCCTTAAATATTCACCATCTGGCCCCTTTCAGAAAAAAAAAAAAAAAAAGTTTGCCAACCTTTGCTTTAACATGATGGAGCTTGCTTCAAAATTGTACCACAATGCTCCAATTTCTGGTAACTACAATAAAGGTACATCAGTTAATCCTTCTCATTTCTTTTCTTTGGCTTCATCTGTACTTTGGAGCATCAGCTGGAGCCTCAACATCAGTATAAATGGCTACTATGTTCTTTTAAAATTTGAAATGAACAAACATCAACAAAGTGTTTCACAGATTCTCAAAGTTTTTCCATTTAACTGAGAGTGCTGAGTTTTGTGATGAATAAACAGAACTCCTTCTAGGTTTCACAAATTATAATCATATGAAATATCCAGGATTTATTATTATATAGCAAGTGCACAGTGTGAATCATTTACTCTCCAAACAATGCTGTAAGGCAAGTTCTAGTATAACCTCCACTTTGCAGACGAAGAAATTGAGGCACATACAGGTTAAATAAACTTTCCAGCAAAACAATGCTGCCAAGTGATGGAGCCTGTAACCACATTTGGTTTACCTCTAGAACATGTGCTCATAACTAGGAAACTGTCTTATTAACTTTTTATATTTCTCTGACATGATAAATGGCTAGTCAATGACTTAGGGAGGAAATTGAACAGATATTGCCATTCTGTACTCACAGCGCACTGAAGCTCACAGCCACATTGTCAAATGTTTATCTCAGTCTTTCCCTAAAGGGATGTCTCCCATTTACACTCCAATCTGTGAAAGATCCTTTGCTTTTCTGACTGGTTGCATCTACAACATGTTATTTTATCCAGAAACTTGCCTCATACCTTTAGCTTTGGCTCAAAGGAAGATACTCATAGCCTCGAATGCACAAGAAAATATCTGACTACCTGAGTTCCACATTCCCTCTGTTTTGCCATTTCTGAAGGATCATTAAGCCAGCTGTCTGCGTTTCAATGAAAAAGCAACTCTTTTCAATTATGTAGAAAGATGAAGAGAGAATAGAATATTGAATTGACAGCCTAGAGACAACTTCCAGAGCTGAATCCATCATTCTCTATGTAACCTTGTGCAAATTATCTTACCTCCTTGAGCCTCAGTTTCCTTATTTGTTAAGTGAAGGTGTTGTATTGATTAATTTTTAAGGTATCTTGTCATTTAACTTTAAAATTAGAAATAGAATTCACATTTTTAAAAGTATGACTTGGTAGTTAATGAAAACTAAAATAATCGGGCACATAAATGATTTTAATAGATTTGTTGACATTATGAAGGTAATACACTTGTTCCTACATATGTAAACCAATTTATTGCAAATATATTTTATGTATTTAGTTTTATCTATTTATAAATACTTTCAGGATTTTCCAGTGGTCTTGTTAGGTCACAGAAGTTGTTCACCACCACAGCGTTCTTTCTCTCACTTTCTTGGCTAATGGGACGTCTACTCAGGGTTCCCCTAGCATTTTCAGAGTTTGATGAAATACTACACCTGGATGGAGTATGGAGTCTGACTTCCTGAGTGCTTCTCCAAAACATACCTCAACAGGAAATGTGGTTGAATTACCCTCACAATGAACCTGATCAGTAGTAAGAGGAGATACTAGAACAGGAAAAGACACGTTTCCCCTTTCTTCCCTATTCCATCAATTTCCTTGAGGTGTATTTTTTTCTTTGCAACCCCTCCAGAGAAGTTGCCAATGTTTAACAAGCATGCTTGCCAAGTGGCTTGCCTTATGCCTCATTATGAAGTAATACTCAGGGCACTAACACACCGCACAGCATGGCATTGCATTTTGTTTGCTGCATTTCCATGCCCCTTTGCCACGGCCTTGCACTCCCCAAATAGGGTGAGTCCTTAATGCTTACCTCAGGTTCTGCATTAGTCAGGTTCTCCAGAGAAACAAAATCAGTATGATCTTTCTGGAATAATGAGTGAGAAAGAGAGATGGAGAGAGAGAGAGGGAGAGAGATTGAGAGAGAGAGAGAGAGAGAATATGAGGAATTGGAGACTGGAAAGTCCCACAGTCTGCATTTGTAAACTGAAGACCCAGGAGAGCTGTTGGTGTAATACTAGTCTGAGTCCAAGGGACTGAAAATCTGGAAAGCTGATAGTATAAACCCTAGTATAAGAGCAGGAAAATACTTATGTGTCAGCTCAAGTGGCCAGGCAAAAGGAAAAAGGGGCAAATTCCTCCTTCCTCTGCCCTTTGTTGTTTTATGGCCCTTGATAGATGGGATGAAGCCTATGTAGGCTGGAAAAGGTAATCTACTGAATCCATTGATTTAAATACTAATCTCATCCAGAAACACTCTCACAGATCACCCGGAAATGTCTTACCAGATACCTGGGCATCCTCTGATTTCAGTCAAGTTGACACAAAATATTAACTATTGCAATCATTCTAACTAAAATTATAGTTCGTATATAATTCTGTTGATATGTGTGTTATTTTAAATTATATCCTCCAGGACCTGGCATAAACCGTGGCACATGGCAGGTCCAAATAAACACTTATTTAAATGGATTTGCTTTCTTGTACTTGAAATATAAACTCTTTGAGTAGGCGATTGCGACCATGAAATATTTGGTAGAAACAGCTGAAGAGGTTCATAGTAAAATGCTCATATGATGAACTAAATTGAAATATTGAGACAAAGGGTAAAGTCTGTGATATCAGCTACAAAGCTTCAGAATGAAGAAACACAGTTCACAATCCATTTTACCACTGCTGGTAGGTGCTAAAAGAGCTGAGTTCTCTGTTGTAGAGCACATAGAATGAGTCACACAAATTGAAGAAAGGTCTTGGAAGGCCCAAGAGATAATAAAACAGAACCTATATTTTAGCAATTGGTCTTGATTATTTGAAATACAGTGAAGAGATAATCTAATTCTTACCATTATCTCTAAGTCTATGATGATCATGCGTGGGTGTGATCTCAAGAGACAATGTAGGCATTTTAGAAGTTTGTCACAATAAAGTCATCATTTTTCTCCAATTACAATTTAACAGGTCATTATAAGGTAAGCACAATCAAAGCTATTATGTCCATATGCTATAGCAGAAAAATACTTGCTAAGTGGGTAGCTCACCATTATTTTAGATTTAGGAAGTGTAAATATACTGATTCAGCAGTCATCCATAACACTTCATTCATTCATGGAGTAATATTGCATCCATATTGTTCTATCCCCATTTCAAATGGGGTCTAGCATCCACTGTCCAGAACTATCCCACACAGTTCATTTCTAATATGCCCATCTAACGCAGTGGTTCTATACAGAAAATAATTTTGCCCCCAGGAGACATATGACAATATCTGGCGACATTTTTGGTTGTCACAAACTGGGGCCTGCTACTGGCATCTAATGGGAAGAGGCCCAGGGATGTTGCTAAGCATCTTACAATACTCAGGATGGTGCAAACATAACAAAGTATGCTACCCAGTTGTCAATAATCCCAAGATTTATGGAAATTGCAAAAAGAGCAAATACTTGGTTAAAGTGCAGGAAACAAAGCAGAAGGGTAGAGAATGACAAAAGATTTTTTTTAAAAAAAGGGTAACAAAGAAATAAAACAAACATGAGGAATGTGATGTTCAGAAATAACATAAGATGGAAAACTAGATTTAAACAATTTTTGGAAACAAATTCTCTGAACATTGCCTTCTGCTCTGATATGCTTCTTGTGCACAGCTGGGCCAGTGTAGCCTTCTTAGCAGAGCTGCACTGGGGAGTATGGAGGACTCATTAGCAGAAAAGTCATGACTTTGAATATGCATAGACATTTTATTGAAAGCTTTAGTTATTACAGTGACAGTTCTCTCTCTCTCCCCTTCCCTCTCTCTCTCTCTCCCCCACCACTAAGAGATCATACTGATTCTATTTCTCTGGAGAACTTTGACTAATACACTGATACAATCTTATGAGAAAAGCAATAAAGATTGGAGGACTTTTCCCAGAAAAGATAAAGCTTGACTTACGACTTAAAGGATCATAGATTTAGATGACAGTGTAAGATCTCAGAAAAGGAACATCACAGGTAAAACCTACAAAGCAGTTTTCGAGCAAAGGTGAGGATTGCTTGAACTAGGAAGGTTATTGGTCACAAGATATCATACTAACAAACTTACATAATATTATATAAGAAACAGGACATCATTGGAAATTTCTAACTAGTCATTTCAGAATTTCCATCTGTCATCTAAATGTAATCTTCTATTTGGGCAGATTTTTAAATGAGATCTTTTATTTGACTGTTTTAGGCAATATTTTATTTGAGATAATACTTACAATTCACTTTGTTCATGTTTTATTATTTGAAATCCTTCTGGCTAAGAAAATATTAGAAATATTTTTTAGTTTGAAAGCTATACCCTATTTTCCAAATTTTTCCAACTTGCCTGGAAGCCCTTAGACAGGGATTGTATCTTCTACATAATTGGTTACCTACAGAGTATCATTTAATAAAACGTTAGCAAGTGATTTATTCTTCTTACAAGGAAACGCAGTACCTTTGATATGAATTGTTTGTTAATTGTAGAAAACTGGCTTTGTATCTTGTCCTGATCCACATAACATCAACTTAGTATTCTCCAGTGTTTCTGATGTGTATGTCATTGTAAGCACATAGGTCATGCTTACTATATACTTTCTGATAGAAAGAGGAAACCTTGTGCAGATGAAAGAATCCTCTTAGAGAAGATGAATGTTCCATCCCAGAAGCAGCAGGTATTTCTTATTGACAGTTTCAGGTATCTTTGTATATAAAGGCATAAAAGATATTTCAAAGAATGTACCACCTCTCAAAGAATGTACCACCTCTAGTACCAGCTTATATTGCTAGGCTTTGATTGTTCTATGGAAACAAGATCACAACATTAAGAAACCGTCATTGTAGACAAAAATAAAATTTATGAGGATTGGAGTCATTCGCCTTTTCACTTTTAGGTTATTTTCAAAAGCGGTAGTCAAAATTTGATGGGCTTTTAAAAAACAATATACATGTTGTAGCAGTATATTTTAATAATCTGTAAAACAATACAAAGAGATGTGTTGGGTATTTGATTTGTTTATATACATAATATGACATCTGAGGTATAAAAAAGTTTATTTGTCCAAAATCAAACAGCAAGCCAGTAGTGTCTTGTCAACTCATGTCTGTTTTTAAACCTCCTCCTATATATTTTGGGCTGTATCACCCTTACGCAAGAGGTAAAAATAAATACAAATAAAAGAACATGACCAGGTGTGGTGGCTCACGCCTGTAATCCCGGCACTTTGGGAGGCCGAGACAGGCGGATCACGAGGTCAGGAGATCAAGACCATCCTGGCTAACACGGTGAAACCCCGTCTCTACTAAAAATACAAAAAATTAGCCAGGCGTGGTGGCAGGTGCCTGTAGTCCCAGCTACTCCGGAGGCTGAGGCAGGAGAATGGCATGAACCCAGGAGGCGGAGCTTGCAGTGAGCCGAGATGGCGCCACTGTACTCCACCTCCAGCCTGGGTGACAGAACGAGACTCCCTCTCAAAAAAAAAAAAAAAAAAAGAAAAGAACATTCATCCTCATCATAGTAAACTGTCACAATCTTCTGGGTAGTAAAGTACCTGTTTTCCTCAAACTTTCTAAGCTTTTTAAATCAAGGAAATATTGAACATTACTTTTTCAGAGATCTTGCTAACATAGTATTTAGGTGTTAGGGATCTGTTCTCCTGAGAGTGAATTACATTTCTACAAGTTGGTTTTACATAGCCTGGTAAGAGACAGGATGAATGTTGAAAAATACTCTTTTTTATTTTTATTTTTTTATTATTATTATACTTTAAGTTCTAGGGTACATGTGCATAACGAGCAGGTTTCTTACATATGTATGCTTGTGCCATGTTGGTGTGCTGCACCCATCAACTCGTCAGCACCCATCAACTCATCATTTACATCAGGTATAACTCCCAATGCAATCCCTTCCCCATCCCCGCTCCCCATGATAGGCCCCGGTGTGTGATGTTCCCCTTCCCGAGTCCAAGTGATCTCATTGTTCAGTTCCCACCTATGAATGAGAACATGCGGTGTTTGGTCTTCTGTTCTTGCAATAGTTTGCTGAGAATGATGGTTTCCAGCTATATCCATGTCCCTACAAAGGATATGAACTCATCCTTTTTTATGGCTGCATAGTATTCCATGGTGTATATGTGCCACATTTTCTTAATCCAGTCTGTCACTGATGGACATCTGGGTTGATTCCAAGTCTTTGCTATTGTGAATAGTGCCGCAATAAACATACGTGTGCATGTGTCTTTACAGCAGCACGATTTATAATCCTTTGGGTATATACCCAGTAATGGGATGGCTGGGTCATATGGTACTTCTAGTTCTAGATCCTTGAGGAATCGCCATACTGTTTTCCATAATGGTTGAACTAGTTTACAATCCCACCAACAGTGTAAAAGTATTCCTATTTCTCCACATCCTCTCCAGCACCTGTTGTTTCCTGACTTTTTAATGATCACCATTCTAACTGGTGTGAGATGGTATCTCATTGTAGTTTTGATTTGCATTTCTCTGATGGCCAGTGATGATGAGCATTTTTTCATGTGTCTGTTGGCTGTATGAATGTATTCTTTTGAGAATGTCTGTTCATATCCTTTGCCCACTTTTTGATGGGGTTGTTTTTTTCTTGTAGATTTGTTTGAATCTCTAATCCATCTTGAATTAATTTTTGTATAAGGAGTAAGGAAAGGATCCAGTTTCAGCTTTCTACTTATGGCTAGCCAATTTTCCCAGCACCATTTATTAAATAGGGAATCCTTCCCCCATTTCTTGTTTTTCTCAGGTTTGTCAAAGATCAGATGGCTGTAGATGTGTGGTATTATTTCTGAGGACTCTGTTCTGTTCCGTTGGTCTATATCTCTGTTTTGGTACCAGTACCATGCTGTTTTGGTTACTGTAGCCTTGTAGTATAGTTTGAAGTCAGATAGCGTGATGCCTCCAGCTTTGTTCTTTTGACTTAGGATTGTCTTGGCAATGCAGGCTCTTTTTTGGTTCCATATGAACTTTAAAGCAGTTTTTTCCAATTCTGTGAAGAAACTCATTGGTAGCTTGATGGGGATGGCATTGAATCTATAAATTACCTTGGGCAGTATGGCCATTTTCACGATATTGATTCTTCCTATCCATGAGCATGGTATGTTCTTCCATTTGTTTGTGTCCTCTTTTATTTCACTGAGCAGTGGTTTGTAGTTCTCCTTGAAGAGGTCCTTTACATCCCTTGTAAGTTGGATTCCTAGGTATTATATTCTCTTTGAAGCAATTGTGAATGGAAGTTCATTCATGATTTGGCTCTCTGTTTGTCTGTTACTGGTGTATAAGAATGCGTGTGATTTTTGCACATTAATTTTGCATCCTGAGACTTTGCTGAAGTTTCTTATCAGCTTAAGGAGATTTTGGGCTGAGACAATGGGGTTTTCTAAATATACAATCATGTCATCTGCAAACAGGAACAATTTGACTTCTTCTTTTCCTAACTGAATACCCTTTCTTTCTTTCTCTTGCCTGATTGCCCTAGCCAGAACTTCCAACACTATGTTGAATAGGAGTGGTGAAAGAGGGCATCCCTGTCTTGTGCCAGTTTTCAAAGGGAATTTTTCCAGTTTTTGCCCATTCAGTATGATATTGGTTGTGGGTTTGTCATAAATAGCTCTTATTATTTTGAGATACGTTCCATCAATACCGAATTTATTGAGCGTTTTTAGCATGAAGGGCTGTTGAATTTTGTCAAAGGCCTTTTCTGCATCTATTGAGATAATCATGTGGTTTTTATCTTTGGTTCTGTTTATATGCTGGATTACGTTTATTGATTTGCATATGTTGAACCAGCCTTGCATCCCAGGGATGAAGCCCACTTGATCATGGTGGATAAGCTTTTTGATGTGCTGCTGGATCTGGTTTGTCAGTATTTTATTGAGGATTTTTGCATCGATGTTCATCAGGGATATTGGTCTAAAATTCTCTCTTTTTGTTGTGTCTCTGCCAGGCTTTGGTATCAGGATGAAGTTGGCCTCATAAAATGAGTTACACAGATCTGATCCTGGACTGTTTTTTGTTGGGAGGCTATTAATTATTGCCTCAATTTCAGAGCCTGCTATTGGTCTATTCAGGGATTCAGCTTCTTCCTGGTTTAGTCTTGGGAGAGTGTAAGTGTCCAGGAAATTATCCATTTCTTCTAGATTTTCTAGTTTATTTGCGTAGAGGTGTTTATAGTATTCTCTGATGGTAGTTTGTATTTTTGTGGGGTTGGTGGTGATATCCCCTTTATCATTTTTTATTGCATCTATTTGATTCTTCTCTCTTTTCTTCTTTATTAGTCTTGCTAGTGGTCTATCAATTTTGTTGATCTTTTCAAAAAACCAACTCCTGGATTCATTGATTTTTTGGAGGGTTTTTTGTGTCTCTATCTCCTTCAGTTCTGCTCTGATCTTAGTTATTTCTTGCCTTCAGCTAGCTTTTGAATATGTTTGCTCTTGCTTCTCTAGTTCTTTTAATTGTGATGTTAGGGTGTCAATTTTAGATCTTTCCAGCTTTCTCTTGTGGGCATTTAGTGCTATAAATTTCCCTCTACACACTGCTTTTAATGTGTCCCAGAGATTTTGGTATGTTGTATCTTTGTTCTCATTGGTTTCAAAGAACATCTTTATTTCTGTCTTCATTTTGCTATGTACCCAGTAGTCATTCAGGAGCAGGTTATTCAGTTTCCATGTAGTTGAGCGGTTTTGATTGAGTTTCTTAGTCCTGAGTTCTAGTTTGATTGCACTGTGGTCTGAGAGACAGTTTGTTATAATTTCTGTTCTTGTATGTTTGCTGAGGAGTGCTTTACTTCCAATTATGTGGTCAATTTTGGAATAAATGTGATGTGGTGCTGAGAAGAATGTATATTCTGTTGATTTGGGGTGGAGAGTTCTATAGATGTCTATTAGGTCTGCTTGCTGCAGAGGTGAGTTCAATTCCTGGATATCCTTGTTAACTTTCTGTCTCATTGATCTGTCTAATGTTGACAGTGGGGTGTTGAAGTCTCCCATTATTATTGTATGGGAGTCTAAGTCTCTTTGTAAGTCTCTAAGGACTTGCTTTATGAATCTGGGTACTCCTGTATTGGGTGCATATATATTTAGGAATGTTAGCTCTTCCTATTGAATTGATCCCTTTACCATTATGTAATGGCCTTCTTTGTCTCTTTTGATCTTTGATGGTTTAAAGTCTGTTTTATCAGAGACTAGTATTGCAACCCCTGCTTTTTTTTGTTCTCCTTTTGCTTGGTAGATCTTCCTCCATCCCTTTATTTTGAGCCTATGTATGTCTCTGCATGTGAGATAGGTCTCCTGAATACAGCAAACTGATGGGTCTTGACTCTTTATCCAGTTTGCCAGTCTGTGTCTTTTAATTGGACCATTTAGTCCATTTACATTTAAGGTTAATATTTTTATGTGTGAACTTGATCCTGCCATTATGATACTAACTGGTTATTTTGCTCGTTAGTTGATGCAGTTTCTTCCTAGCCTCGATGGTCTTTACATTTTGGCATGTTTTTGCAATGACTGGTACCGGTTGTTCCTTTCCATGTTTAGTGCTTCCTTCAGGGTCTCTTGTAAGGCAGGCCTGGTGGTGACAAAATCTCTAAGCATTTGCTTATCTGTAAAGGATTTTATTTCTCCTTCACTGATGAAACTTAGTTTGGCTGGATATGAAATTCTGGGTTTAAAATTCTTTTCTTTAAGAATGTTGAATATTGGCCCCCACTCTCTTCTGGCTTTTAGAATTTCTGCCGAGAGATCTGCTGTTAATCTGATGGGCTTCCCTTTGTGGGTAACCCAACCTTTCTCTCTTGCTGCCCTTAAGATTTTTTCCTTCATTTCAACTTTGGTGAATCTGGCAATTATGTGTCTTGGAGTTGCTCTTCTCAAGGAGTATCTTTGTGGCGTTCTCTGTATTTCCTGAATTTGAATGTTGGCCTGCCCTACTAGGTTAGGGAACTTCTCTTGGATGATATCCTGAAGAGTGTTTTCCCACTTGGTTCCATTTTCCCCCTCACTTTCAGGCACCCCAATCAGACATAGATTTGGTCTTTTTACATAATCCCATACTTCTTGCAGGCTTTGTTCATTTCTTTTTCTTCAGATTTCTCTTCTTGCTTCATTTCATTCATTTGATCCTCAATCACTGATACTCTTTCTTCCAGTTGATTGAGTCGGTTACTGAAGCTTGTGCATTTGTCATGTATTTCTCGTGTCATGGTTTTCATCTCTGTCAGTTCGTTTATGGCCTTCTCTGCATTAATTATTCTAGTTATCAACTCTTCCACTCTTTTTTCAAGATTTTTAGTTTCTTTGCGCTGGGTACGTAATTCCTCCTTTAGCTCTGAGAAGTTTGATGGACTGAAGCCTTCTTCTCTCATCTCATCAAAGTCACTCTCCGTCCAGCTTTGATCTGTTGCTGGCGATGCGCTGCGTTCCTTTGGAGGGGGAGATGCGCTCTTATTTTTTGAATTTCCAACTTTTCTGCCCTGCTTTTTCCCCATCTTTGTGGTTTTATCTGCCTCTAGTCTTTGATGATGGTGATGTACTGATGGGGTTTTGGTGTGGGTGTCCTTCTTGTTTGTTAGTTTTCCTTCTAACAGTCAGGACCCTCAGCTGTAGGTCTGTTGGAAATTGCTTGAGGTCTACTCCAGACCTGTTTGCCTGGGTATCAGCAGCAGAGGCTGCAGAAAATAGAATATTGCTGAACAGCAAGTATACCTGTCTGATTCTTGGTTTGGAAGCTTCCTCTCAGGGGTGTACTCCGCCCTGTGAGGTGTGGGGTGTCGGTCTGCCCCTAGTGGGGGATGTCTCCCAGTTAGGCTACTAAGGGGTCAGGGACCCACTTAAGCAGGCAGTCTGTCCGTTCTCAGATCTCAACCTCCATGTTGGGAGATCCACTGCTCTCTTCAAAGCTGTCAGACAGTGTCGTTTGCGTCTGCAGAGGTTTCTGCTGCTTTTGTTGTTGTTGTTGTTGTTTAGCTGTGCCCTGTCCCCAGAGGTGGGAGTCTACAGAGACAGGCAGGCCTCCTTGAGCTGCTGTGAGCTCCACCCAGTTCAAGCTTCCCAGTGGCTTTGTTTACCTACTTAAGCCTCAGCAATGGCGGGCGCCTCTCCCCTAGCCTTGCTGCTGCCTTGCCGTTAGATCACAGACTGCTGTGCTAGCAATGAGGGAGGCTCCGTGGGCGTGGGACCCTCCCGGCCAGGTGTGGGATATAATCTCCTGGTGTGCCCGTTTGCTAAGACCCTTGGTAAAGCACAGTATTGAGGTGCGAGTTACCCGATTTTCCAGGTGTTGTGTGTCTCAGTTCCCCTGACTAGGAAAAGGGATTCCCTTCCCCCTTGCGCTTCCCAGGTGAGGCGATGCCTCACCCTGCTTCAGCTCTCGCTGGTTGGGCTGCAGCAGCTGACCAGCACCGATTGTCTGGCACTCCCTAGTGAGATGAACCCAGTACCTCAGTTGAAAATGCAGAAATCACCTGTCTTCTGTGTTGCTCGCGCTGGGAGCTGGAGATTGGAGCTGTTCCTATTCGGCCATCTTCCTCCGCCCCCCGAAAAATATTCTTAGAGGAGCTAACAGCACCCATGATGAAGTATGTAAGGATATTTACTGGAGCCAATGGAGCACAAATGGAAGAACAGTGATATGAAAGAAATAGTGTGAAGAGTTGAACAACGTTCATGCAGTTGAAGAGAGGCTCAACTTAAATTTTGACATCTCTACATAAAAGCAAAAGTGATTCCTGCAGAACTAAGCATAGAGCAGGCTTTCTCACATATGATACAATGCACTCTCAATACCCATTTAGCCGCTACATTTTCACAGCCACTAAGTAGAGATTTCTAGCTATTTTGATATTGACTTAAGTAATTGGATTTTACACAACATTAGAAGAAACACAAAGAAAATCAGCATAAAAGTTAAGGACATGGAACATTTTAATTTTGCTCCTTTGTATGTCATGCTCAGAATATTCTGCATATTGAAAGAGAGTAATGAAATTCTATAATGATAAATTCTAAATTGTTAAAGATCATAGTACCAGGCCAATATGAGGCTCAGGTCATTGATTGAAAACCCATTCTATTTCTTTAAAAATCATTCTTTAAATCCCAATTTTGTACAAATTCTGTTGTGAAGATTTAGAATATATTTAGTTTGCCCATTGCCCTCATCCTGCAAAGATATACTCACTCTATTTCAGTGGGTGCACACAACTATTTGTGATTTATATATGTTTTAATTCTGTGATGTATATAACCATTTTATTTATCAAATTTCATTTTCTGTTAAAAATTAAAATATGTTCCCACTCAAAATACATTTTTGTGGAACCATTAAGACTAAATATAAACCAATAACCAAACAAACAAAAAACAGAAGAAAAAGATGTACTATTGAGAGACAAGAATGTTTAGTGTCCCCTGAGGTGAATTACGAAAGGGTGACTTAATATCCACTCTCTCAGTTTCTACACATTCTTCTTAAGAAACCTACATAATTTTTTTTTTCACTTGTAAATTGAGTTATCAGGGATGATTTTTCTGACATATGAGTTCATGACCTTTAATGACCCCTCTTAGCCTCAATTTTGTTTTTCATTTTTACAATTGAATAAAATCATCTATTTGGCAGAAGATAAATAGATATTTATATCTTCTTTAATACTTAGATATAATATATACATATAATGGAAGGCCTACAAAAATGTTAGGGCATTCTCACTATTATTTTCAGTCATTTTAATTTATATGTCCTAAAACATAAACATTTACTCTGTCAATAGTCAATATTTATGGAATAGCATCTTGTGACAGTTACTATGCTGGCTTTGGGTTTAAAAAGATGAAAACACAGCCTGGCGCAGTGGCTCACGCCTGTATTCCCAGCACTTTGGGAGGCAGCAGCAGGCAGATCACTAGGTCAGGAGTTCAAGGCCAGCCTGGACAATATGGTGAAGCCCTGTCTCTACTAAAAACAGAAAAATTAGCCATGCATGGTGGCAGGCACCTGTACTCCCAGCTACTTGGGAGGCTGAGGCAGGAGAATTGCTTGAGTCCAGAAGGCGGAGGTTACAGTGAGCTGAGATCGTGCCACTACACTCCAGCGTGGGAAACAGAGTGAGACTCCATCTCAAAAAAAAAGATGAAAAGATACAGTTCTTACCCTCAAAAAACTTGCATGACAGTTTAAAAAATAGAGTAGTAGAAAGAAAGATGACCCCCATATGTATTTAAGTGTTTCAGAAACAATTGGCTTTCTCTAGCTCTAGAAGAAAATTCTTTCCAAGGGCTGTAAAATTAAAATGCACACTTTGCATGGGAATGTTGTTACTTTCCCTTCTGTGTGAGCTTTCAAAACTGTATCCAAGACCAACTCTACTTGAAGAATACGCACACTCTCTCCCATACAGGAGAGCTGTCTGCTTTGTTATCAGACCAATGGGTGCCAGTGCAGTTTCTATAAAGCAGAAGCTTTCAAATGTATGTGACCAGGACTCATACTGAAAAATACTTTTACTTCAGAACTTATCTTGATCTTTCTCTGAAAGACCAAACATTCGATGACTCTAATAATTTCTATTTTATCTCATACAATCCCATTCCACTCCATTCTGTTCTATTATTTCTCACTGAAAGAAAAGCTGATCACCATCAACAAAGAGATTTTGTGACCAATAGCACAGATTTCACATTTTGAAGACATTTGCTGTAGAGATTACCCGCATGGGAGTTACTAAGGTGGCTAATTCCATGTACTGTTTGACCTTATCACACAAAAAATTCATTCCTTTATTAAAAACTTCACTCTCTGGGACCAGGCGCGGTGGCTCACGCCTGTAATCCTGGCACTTTGGGAGGCCGAGGCAGGTGGATCACGAGGTCAGGAGATCGAGACCATCCTGGCTAACATGTTGATACCCCGTCTCTACTAAAAATACAAAAAATTAGCCAGGTGTGGTGGCGGCGCCTGTAATCCCAGCTACTCCAGAGGCTGAGGCAGGAGAATGGGGTGAACCCGGGAGGTGGAGCTTGCAGTGAGCCGAGATCGCGCCACTGCACTCCAGCCTGGGTGACAGGGCAACACTCCATCTCAAAACAAAACAAAACAAAACAAAAACAAGAACAAAAACTCCACTCTCTTCCTCAGTAAGTGGAACAAAGTTCCCATTAAACCATGGTTCAAGTATTAGGTCACTAGATGCTCACAGAAGAAATCTTAAGCACCTAGACATTTTTTATCCGATGAAATTGCAGAATGTGGACCAAAAGATAATTGAAGACAAAAGTAGAGTCTCTGCCCTAAAGGAGATGAATTGAAATTAGGAAAACATATTGATGCAAGTTTGAATCAGTGTTTTAAAAAAATAACACATCATCTATCTGCTTACATTTGGGGATCCAAAAAGAATACCAATCAAGTAGATATTCAAGTTTGAATTCTTCCAATGATCTTAACAAAGTTTAATCGTTATATAGTGCTTTACAGTCTATTTTTTTAAATTTATTTTTCAACACAGTCTCACTCTATCACTCAAACTTATGCACGATTACAACTCACTGAAACCTCAAACTCCTAGACTCAAGCAATCCTTCTATTTCAGCCTCCTGAGTAGCTGGGACTACAGGCATGTGCCACCACCCCCAGCTAATAGTTTTCTTTTCAATTTAATTTTTTTTTGTTGAGATGGAGTCTCACTATGTTGCCTAGGTTGGTCTCAAACTTCTGGGCTCAAGTGATCCTCCTGCCTCAGATTCTCAAAGTACTGGGATGATAGATATCCATCACAGTTCTTTATAGTTTATATGGTTCATTCATTCACACAAATTATCTTATGAATGCTATCTATTATAAAAAAGTTACTCTTTTTGCAAAGATAGTGAATTATGACATTTTTCCAGTAGAGAATTTGTAAGTTACTAATATTTAGAGTCCAAAATTTCTCTAAATGTGCCAATGCATTGGTTGAAAAGTTCCTTGAATTTAGCAATTGGTTCTAGATCCTTGTGAATCAATACAGTAGCAAGATACCAGCTTTTCCACACAGTGAGATGTCACAAACTAGATCATAACTCAAAGATGAAAATTCAGGATATCTTCTGCCCAGAGGATGAAATTTACCATGGCTAGAACTGTAAATCTGAGGTAACTTCTCTGGCAGGAATGGGAGAGGGAGAAAAGTCTTGGCTGGCACTACTGGGACTGAACACAGCACTGGTACACAGTGGCCTTGCAGAAAGAATTGTGGCAGTCATTGTGGAACTGGGAACTACCTCAAAAGGTACTGGGAAGAGAATAGAAGAAGTGGCTTGGAAAAGAAGACTGATGAGAGATGTTGAGGCCAAGGGAGCCACAAGGACTTAGGTAAAGTTTCCAGAATAACAGCCATCAGGCCAGGTATTGGAAAATATGGTTTTGGTGAATTCTCCTTTAGAAAGTGGTCTGGGGTCAGGTGAGGTGACTCATGCCTGTAATCCCAGCACTTCGGGAGGCCAAAGTGGGAGGATCACTTGAGGCCACGAGTTCAAGAAAAACCTAGGCCACATAGTGAGATCCTGTTTCTATAAAAAAAATATAAAATTAAAGATTAACTGGGTATAGTAGTGCACACCTGTAATTTCAGCTACTCAGGAGGCTGAGGTCGGAGGACTGCTTGAACCTGGGAGGCTGAAGGCGCAGTGAGTCATGATTGCACAATTGCATTCCAGTCTGGGTGACAGAGTGAGACCCCGTCCCCTCTCTCACCCCCCCCAAAAGGAAATAAAATGATCTGAGACAAAATACATAACCCCATTCTTATCCTGTATGTCTTATAAGTGGATGTACATCTACACAAAATGATTTGAGTGAATCTACCACATTAACCAAATTCCTGGCAGTGATATGTCACATGCATTAATATTTAGTTGAATTTTCTGGGAGTTGGTGATAAGGAATATCCACTTATATGTTATGAAACTTATACAATGTTTCAGTTTTAGATAATAATTTTTTATCAAAAGAATGACTCAACATAATTTTATTCATTAATTCCCAAAACATTGAAATAAAATATGTACCAGGGTTAAGCATCTTGTATAACCAAAAGAAAGTGTATGCCTAAAAAGTAGGTCTTCAAAAATTCTCTACTAATATGATTTTATCACTATATAAATTAATTGTCACCCATCTTTTCTGAAAATCTTTTAAAAATAGCACATGTTGTATTAGTCCATTTGCATTGCCATAAAGAAATACTTGAAACTGGGTAATTTACAAAGAAAAGGGGTTTACTTAGGCTCATTGTTCTGCAGGCTGCACAAGCATAACAGCAACATCTGCTCAGCTTCTGCTGAGGGAATCAGGGAGCTGACAATCATGGCGAAAGGCGAAGTGGGAGCAGGCACTGCACATGGCAGGAAAATGAGCATGAGAGAAGGGAGGGAGAAAGTGAGAAGAGAAAATACCAGACTCCTTTAAACAACCTCACCTGAACTCATTACTATGGAAAGACAACAAGCCATTCATAAGGGATCCTCCTGCACCTCAACACCAGCAACCAGGCCCCATTTCTAACACTGGGAATCACATTTTAACATGAGATTTGGAGGGGACAAACATCCAAACCGTATCACTCTGTCTCTATCCTCCCTAATTGCCTGTCCTCCTTACACTGCAAAACACAATCATCCCTTTCCAATAGTCCCCAAAGTCTCAACTCCTTTTAGTGTCAACTCAGTAAAAAGTCCAAAGTCCAGAGACTTATCTGAGACTCAAATTTCTTCCACCTATAAGCCTGTAAGATCAAAAACAAGTAATTTACTTCCAAGATAAAATGGTGGTACAGGCATTGGGTGAACATTCCCATTCCAAAAGGGAGAAATCAGTCAAAAGAAAGAGACAACAGGTCCCATGCAAGTCTGTAACCCAGAAGGGCAGACATTAAACCTTAAAGCTCCAGAATAATCTTCTTTGGCTCCATGTCCTGGGCACACTGGTGTGAGGAACAGAATCCCAAGGCCTTGGGCAGCTCTGTCTTCATGGTTTTGCAGGGTATACGGCCAGTGTGGCTGCTCTAACAGGTTAGGGTTGAGTGATTATGGCTTTTTCAGACATGAGATGCAAGCTGCCCATGGATCTACCATTCTGGGGGCTGGCGGGCTGTGGTCCCTTCCCCACTGTGTTATTTTGTCTGTTTTGCTATAAAGAAATACCTGAGGCTGGGTACTTGATAAAGAAAAGAGGTTTATTTTGGCTTATGGTTCTGTAGGCTGTATGAGCATAACACCAGCATCTGACCAGCTTCTGGTGAGGGCAACAGGGAGCTTACAATCATGGTAGAAAGTGAAGTGGGAGCAGACATCGCACATAACAGGAGAGTCAGCATGAGAGAAAGGAGCAAGAGAGTGAGAGGAGGAGGTATTAGGCTCCTTTAAACAACCAGCTCTCAACTGAACTCATTACTATGAGGAAGGCACCAAGCCATTCATGAGGGATCCTCCTTCATTACCCCAACATTTCCCACAAGGTCCCCTGTCCAACACGGAATCACATTCAACATGAGATTTGGAGGAACAAGTATCCAAACCGTATCACATGTATTTAAAAGTGCTGTGGGAAATCCAAAGAAAGAAAAATCTACCCTACTTTTCATTAAGGCACTTAGAATCAAATTAAGGAAATAATAGATAGGCACATAGAACAATACAGCAACTGTGTCAGAGAGAAATTCTATTGCAATCAGTGGGTCAATACCTTTGAGCAACCATCATGTGTCAGGCACATTCTGCATAGTGAAAAAAGACAGAAAATTTCTGAACCTCAGAGAACTTACCAGTGGTATTATCAGGTCTAGTCACTAAAGTGATAATAATCTAATGTGTTCACGCCAATGTTGATTTTAGTACACAGAACTACTGACTTGGATGACAGGTTTGCCCTGGTCAAACTCATGTTACATCTATGTCCCCCACCCTTTTTTTTTTTTTTTTTTTGAGAGGGAGTCTCACTCTGTTGCCCAGGCTGGAGTGCAGTGGTGTGATCTCGGCTCACTGCAACCTCCACCTCCCGAGTTTAACCGATTCTCCTGCCTCAGCTTCCCAAGTAGCTGGGATTACAGGTGCACACCACCACACCCAGTTAATTTTTGTATTTTTAGTAGAGACGGGGTTTCACCATGTTGGTCAGGCTAGTCTTGAACTCCAGACCTCGTGTTCTGCCCACCTCGGCCTCCCAAAGTGCTGGGATTACAGACATGAGCCACCACGCCCGGCCATCTCTGTCCCCTTCTTATCTGTAATTTCATCCTGACCTTTCTCTTTGACTCTGCTAAATTTTAACTAAAAACAAAATAGGCTCTTGTAAAAATTAATAGCATCATAATTTAAAGTGAGTCTGGGAAATTATTTTCACTCACTATACAAAGATATATCCCAACCCCGCAAACCACGTAGATAATCTAAGTGAAAACGTAGAGAAGAACATGTACTTCACAAGGGTCTGCTTTGTTCACTGCTTAATACTCAGTGCCTCTACAGAGCGTGATTCCAGTCTGTGCCCTCATCTACTGGCTGAATGCATAAAGAAATGAAGAGTTGGCACACTTCAGAAACTTTCCCAAGTCATGTTTACATTAAGAATTACTTGTGCGCCTGTAATCCCAGCACTTTGGGAGGCCCAGACCGGTGTATCACGAGGTCAGGAGAGATCGAGACCATCCTGGCTAACACGGTGAAACCCTGTCTCTACTAAAAATACAAAACAAAATTAGCTGGGCGTGGTGGCGGGCGCCTGTAGTCCCAGCTACTCGGGAGGCTGAGCAGGAGAATGGCGGGAACCCAAGAGGCAGAGCTTGCAGTGAGCTGAGATCGCGCCACTGCACTCCAGCCTGGGTGACAGAGCGAGACTCCGTCTCAAAAATAAAATAAAATAAAAAATCACTTATGCCAGACACTGTACTAAATGTATGTAGTATCTAGTTAAATCATTACAACAATGTAATCAGGTAAGTAATATTAGAACGTTCATTTTATAATATGTAGGCTTATCTTATTGAGGTTATGTAACCAAGATCAGAGAACAAAATTGGGATTTGAATGCAGACTCATATGATACTAGAGTATCTATATTTTAAGCCATTGCATTTATTTTCTTAAAATTCCATATTTTCTTTACAAATATGAATTATGACAGAAAGTGATACTGTTTTGTTTTTGTTCTTAATAGTGCTAAGCATCTGACTTATTTCTTAAAACCTGTTTTGCAATATTTGGTCTTATTACAACCTAAGGTGTCAGTCCCTCTAAAACAAGGATCACGTCTTAAAAGATTCATTTTCCCCCATAGCATCCAGCATGGTGCCTTATGCTTAGTGAAATTCTAATGATTACTTGGTGAGTTGAAATCTGTGAAATAATCAGTCAGTCAAGAAAAAGCCACAATGGTTGAATCATTCAAAATTTTAATAAAGAGAATAAATAAATTATCCTTGCAGTCATATCTGTACTCTTGGTAATATACAACCTCATTTCGGATTGGGCTTATATAAACAACTAGGTGAGGGAGTGCATGCAGTGTGTATAAAAAAACCTGTAAGAAACCACTATATTCAGAAATGCCTAAAACCACAGTCAAATAAAGACTACAACCTGTCATAGCCAAAAATCAAGGGCTATTTAAAGAAACTCATATTGTATTTTTCAACACTTTTTATAGATACTATTTCTGAAACTGGTATTTTTAAAAGAACTACTCTAATTTAAACTTAATAAATTTGGAAGTCACTTTCCTTGCCACTGCACCTTTTCCCCATTCTCTAAGACAGAAGGACACACAATTACTGATGTTACCAGGTCTCCATGTAATTGGCTATAGCCACAGTAGTAGCCAGAATATCCTATCTTTCTTTCCAAGAAAATAATTTAGAGAGAAATAGCCATGAATGTTTAAAAAATTCAAGAATAATCACAATAAAACCTATTAACTTTTAACAAATTAAAATTGGTGTATAATTAAATACATGTCTGCCATGGGAATACAGAAGGAATGAAAAAAAAAATAGCTGCTAAACTCTGCTGGCTTCAGCCCCTTCTCTGCCTCCATTCTAGTTATCTGTTCCATTCCCATTTTCCTCCTCAATGACTCTTCCAGTCATCTACAAATAACCCCTGTGTCTGATGTTTACTGTTCTTCGTTATCTGTCACTACTAGCCATCGCCACTTCCACTCTACTGAAGTGCTTGTTCAGACTTCACCAATGCCATCCTCATTATTAAACGTAATAGTTTTTTCATCACTCTGAAATTTATCTTTCTTTTCTAAACTGTGTGCTATTGGACTCTCTGCCCTCCACTTAAAACTCTCTTTTCCCTTGAACTTCTTGTAAAGTGTTTATTTGACCAGGTATCGTCCTGGATCTTTCCACATCCATCTCACCATAGATTCTGTGTTTCTATTTTCTTCTATCCAGTCTTCAAATGTGGGCATTTCTCAGGATGGAGGCGCAGGCTTTCATTTACTTAAAGAATATTCCCTTCCAAGATGATTCCATCTACTTTCCTGTTTTTCACTGTCAATTTGGCAGGCAATTAAAAAATTTGCATTTCAAATTTTAACTGTTCTTCCAAGAAAAGTCCTAAATGTCAGGTAATTAATTCATAAGCATCCCTTGCCACGTGTATTAGCCATCAATATCTCACATTTTATATTTCAGGCTTGTTTAAAATTTGAACTTATGGTTACATCTCCTTATTGGAATTAATATAAATGATTATTTCAGTTACTATGACTGAATATCTTGGTATCAGTCTGATATTTATCTTTTTGTTAGTCTTCGCTACCAATCAGATTATTCCATACTACTCCTAAAATGTACCACATAGCCGCCCTATCTTTTCATTTAAATTCTACTGTTTTATATAGGCCTGTGTGACCTCTAGCTAGGTAATATTCCAATAATTTCCCTGTTTCTAATTTCTTTCCACATCAGCTTAGTCTCTGCATTGAATCATAAAAGGGAGTTGGATGATGAAAGAGTTGCTTTTTTTCTTTTTTTTTTGAGATGGAGTCTCACTGTCTCCCAGGCTGGAGTGCAGTGGTGCCATCTCGGCTCACTGCAAGCTCCGCCTCCCAGGTTCACGCCATTCTCCCGCCTCAGTCTCCCGAGTAGCAGGGACTAATATATATATATATTTTTTGTATTGTTAGTAGAGACGGGATTTCACCATGTTAGCCAGGATGGTCTCAATCTCCTGACCTCGTGATCCACCCGCCTCGGCCTCCCAAAGTGCTGGGATTACAGGTGTGAGCCACTGCGACCGACCAAGAGTTGCCTTCTTAAAAAGTCAAGGTATCACCATTCTTCCCCTTAAAGACATTCATTGGATTGCCAATAATAATACTAACAATAGTAAATATTTCTTGACAACTTAGTATTTGTTAAGACATATCATACACACTTTACTTCAGAAACCAAAAACTGTGAGTCAGACTGGGCCTTCATTCATTCATTCATTCATTCACTCATCACTCATTTCTTCAGAGTATGTAGTAAGCATCTTTGCGTGTCAGTCACTGTTCTGTGTTTCTTCAACTGACATATATTGATCGCTAACAGTATTTTTAAAAATTTGAATAGGTGGCTGAGCGCAGTGGCTCACACTTGTAATCCCAGCACTTTGGGAGGCCGAGGCGGGTGGATCACGAGGTCAGGAAATCAAGACCATCCTGGCTAACACAGTGAAACCCCGTCTCTACTAAAAATACAAAAACAAAATTAGCTGGACGTGGTGGCGGGCACCTGTAGTCCCAGCTACTCAGGAGGCTGAGGCAGGAGAATGGTATGAACCCGGGAGGCAAAGCTTGCAGTGAGCTGAGATCGCACCACTGCACTCCAGCCTAGGTGACAGAGCGAGACTCCGTCTCAAAAAAAAAAAAAAAAAAAAAAAAAAATTGAATAGGTTTCAACATTTTAAAATAGAGACATTAAAAGATATTTTGCTATTTAAAAAAAAAAAAAAAAAAACCCTGTGGGGCACAATATGACTCTTTCAGGACAGCAGTCTATTTAATCTGTACATATTTTCTTTCACCCTGAGACATTGTTTCCATTTTACTGCAGTTCACCACTTTCTTGGGAACTGAGCTCTAATGACATTATAATTTTTCACTATGCTTGCACTACTTTCTGTTGTAAACATTAATATTTATTAAGTCATAATCTCTATTAAAGCTAATAATAACATTACTAAAAGGGCTCTATATTTTTAAAAAATATGAATGAGTGAATAATTCTTTGTGAAGGAAGAGGATTTCTACATATTGAATATACCAACCAAGTGTGTCCCTGTGGAAAATGAATGCAATTTAAGATGCCATTTGAAATTGACATACTGAGACTTTGGGTGTGGCTCCCTTTTATTCATTGGCTATTATTGTTGTTTAAGCATGTGGTCTGGGATTTGCATGCTCTTTCTTAATTCTTATAACTCTTCGTATTAGGTACCAGAAATCAGGAAAAAAAAAAAAACCAAAAAAAAAAACCAACAAAAACAAAATACGTAACTTGTCCAAGGACACATACCTAATAGTCTTTCAAGCCAGGACTCACGCTTAGCCCTGTTGAATCCAAAGCCTGTGCTTTTTCATTAGAGTTCTTTCATATAATAATCTATGATTTGCTTCCAAGCTACTTTTGCTGATTCATTTCTTCCTGCACTCCAAAATGTTCACTGATTTCTTCTTACGTAGTACTTTTATATACTTTACTTTTGTTTGTACCATTTTTCTCTTTTTAACTGTTGAAATGTTAGACTCTATTTGTCTGTTCCTACCTTCCTTCTCCCAGAAGTGGCCTGCTGCTTTATGAGAGTGGTGCTTGGATTATGATAACCATTTTTCTCTTTGTATCATGGGCGCTCATCTATATTTGTTTCCTACGACTTGAGTACGAACTTCATTAAGTCAGGAAGTCTGCTTGTGGCTGATTTTGTTTTTAATGTAATACAGCATCCAGTCCAATTTTTTTATTGCATAGTAGGTATTCCATTAATGTTTACTGCACTCTACTTAATATAATTAGAGAGGGTTACCTATATAAACAATGTTTCAAGTAATGATTTCTACAATATTGCTCTCCTTTCTAACTTTATGGCCATTAACAAATCTGGAATTACTTATTACATGACACAATAATCATTGTATGTGTAATCTTCTACTTCCTTAAGAAATAGTGAATGGGTCCTAATGGGGTTAGTGACTGACGTGTTACTTGTGGTGCATGCTTAGCTTGTAACACATGTTCAATGAAATGTGAATTATTGCATGAATAAATAAATATCGAACCTTACAGGTAAGCATAACTAGTTTAACATTGATGGTGGGGGTCAAAAAGTGTTTGTAGCTTTTTGCCAATCCTTCATTGTTTCACTAAAGGAACGAGAATATGATATACTCAAAGTGTTGACTTTTGGAGATGTTCTACAATTGGCTTTTCCTTATGAAAGCAGTGTTGCTAAGCAACACTTGTGCATTGGTATATTTCTTTCCCAAACTTTCTATCACAAGGACAGCCCAGGATTTTTTCAATTGTAATCACTGGAATCTCTTGAGAAGTAAACCACAACGTTGCCACCAAGCTTTCCTTCATAGTTTGCATTGAATTTGATAGGAGATGAGTACTCCACTTCACCCCCAAATACACAGGTGACTGACAGTAGGGACAGTTCACAAGTGCAAATGGAGTATGATTTATGACACACCTCAGAAATTACACCAGTTGCTGGTTTTCATTATGTTGCCCAACTCCGATCTGCATGAGGTACCTGCCTCACAAAGGCTATGCACTGGAAGGCTCATAAAAAATCATGTGTTCTGTTACTGAGACACAACTTCTGTTTCCTTCAAGTTTAAGTGTCAAAAATCACCTGGCTGACAAATATCTTTCTCTAGAATATTGATGCACCCTACACTAAGACTCTGACACACTTCCTCAAGGAAGAATAAGAAAAGATTTTTATATTAAATCTTTCCATTTTCCATGTGTCCTGACGTCATAATATCCCCTTTTCTTTTTGTTGGCTAAGGTAAAGAGACTGCAGTATTAGCTTCTGTTAACCAGGAGTTATGTTATAGTAGCTTTACAAATTCTACACTGTTTAATAACTTTAAGAAATAATTTTTGCTAGTGAATTATTTTTCTCAAACCTTTAAACAGTATCTTTTTTTTTTTTTTTTTTTTGAGACGGAGTCTCGCTCTGTCGCGCAGGCTGGAGTGCAGTGACGCGATCTCGGCTCACTGCAAGCTCCGCCTCCCGGGTTCCCGCCATTCTCCTGCCTCAGCCTCCCAAGTAGCTGGGACTGCAGGTGCCGCCACCACGCCCGGCTAGTTTTTTGTATTTTTAGTAGAGACGGGGTGTCACCATGTTAGCCAGAATGGTCTGGATTTCATGACCTCCTGATCTGCCCTCCTTGGCCTCCCAAAGTTGGGATTACAGGCGTGAGCCGCCGCGCCCGGCCCTATGTATTCTTAAGTATTTCTGATCTGTCATTTGTTTTAATGGGAATTGTTCTTAGTAAGGTCCAAAAAATTCTTAGCAAACTAGCAGTGTAGCATAACACACAAAGCATGTGAGTCTTGGAAAACTGGGTCGTGAACATCTTAATTTGCAAGAGTTTCTCCTTCAGGAGAAATATCAGGCTTGACAGAACGAAGATTTTAGAAATAATGAAAGCTTTTGGAGAGTTTTATTCCAATCATAAAATGGCTCTTAGTTGGTCTATAAGTGATACTTACAGTAGAAACTCCCAGCCAACTTCAAGTGTTTGGGCTCTGGAATAATATGATGAGAAACCAGAAACAGTCTTAGAACACAGCCAGAAGCTCAGCTAGGTGATGAGGAAGACAGTGAGTGAATGAATGGAAAGGTTCTGAAAGTGAGTTTCCAAAGTGGCAAGAGATGCCCCCTGGTGTACAGAAGTAATCACTGCAGACTTTTTTTTTGCTTTGGTCAGCAACAACAAAAAAATGACAAAGATGTCTATAATCATATCCATATTGGATATTTACAGGACTTGTAAAATGATGAAAAAATTGTACACATTCTATCTACAACCATGATTTTTCCCCTTGAAATATTATCTTCTTTATAACTGTTTAACAAACACCTTGTTTATGTTACCTCTAGTCATGAAATCATGTGCCCTCTAGCAATGCTGAGCCACTTTTAGCACAGAGAGTAGACTTTATGCATCAGACAATATTGTAAATGTTCTGTGAAGGGCAGGCGGATAATTCCCTTTATTCCCTTTTTCAGAGTTTTACCCTCCTTTTGGATTGTCCTTTAACATTTTATCCTTCCAAAGTCTAGCTCATGTCCCATGAAATGCCTTATTCTCCACAGCAGCAGGATTGCAAAATTTACCTTCCTTATAAGTTAGCAGATAGGGTTTGTGGCATTATACAGCTCATGAAGAAAGACAGAAAGGTTAAGAGGAAGATGAGAGAAAGTGGCTTGCTTACTTGACTGCTCCTTCTTCAACATATTCCACTAGATTGGGTTCCATTATTTTAACACTGGATCTTATGAATTTGCCTTCAATAAAGTGACTTTGTTAATTATCTTCTCAGATTATGGCCTTTGTTTAACAACTAAACACAAAGTATTACTGATATCCCATACCATCTAAAATTAGGTATACTAAAAACAAATGCTGTAGATAACTTCACAATTGCCTTACACTAGAGGCTGCCTGCACGCCCTAGTAAAAAACTGATGATTTCAATGAGGATCCATTTTCTCTCTCTTTAATTCGGGGTCCTAGAACTCTTTTGAGTTTTACCAAACTTATACTCAATCAGTGAATTGCTCCAATTAACCAGTGAAGACAACAAACTCAATCTACCATCTCTTTCAGCACACAATTCATCCCAAATATCACTCCTGGTGCATGCTTTCTGGCAATAGCAAGAGGTAGTAAGAAGACCAAACATGGGTTTTAAATCAAGATTCTAATCCTAACTTTACAACCTATTGGCTGTGAGGTCTTGGACAAGTTACTTAGCCTGTCTGATTCAGTTTCTTTATTCTTGCAATGGGAATCATAATGCTTTCAGAGTTTATGTAAGGCATTTAAAGTATGTGCTTAAATCAAGTAATCAATGGTTGTCCTATTTTGGTATACAATGTTTCTATTATTATACTTGTCATTTCTAAGTTTCTTAGCATATTTAATGCTAACTAATCTCATTTCTCTCTTCTCCATCTATATTTTTGTCTCTATTAATTGTTTTGAACGACTCAATACTTTATAAAGTCACCCATGGACATTTCAGTGCCTTTTACTCAAAACAGAAAAAGCAAAGCAAGGGAGAAGTGCACCAAATGAGAACTGACAGAGTTATATAAAATTTTACTTAGATCTAAAAATGTATACATATTATCTAGCCCTAATCATGGTACTTTGCAGCTGGATAAAAACCCTGCTCGTATAAACAGGAGTTTATTAAACTTAACAGAAGCTGATTTTTACACACTAGATGAAAGACAAATGTTGTGATTAATTTTCAGTGAGCAATTAGGTAAATATGTGAGAAACTAGTGAACTCCTTGTTTCCTATCCTTTGTATGACAAGAGTAAAAGCAATTTTACGAAATATTTCTTTTGTTTCCTTTGTACACTAGGTTTAATGACTGAAGATTCAATTCTCTTCCTTTAGAGACTCAAAGAAAACACATAGGAGGGGATATATTTGAAATTGTACTTTGAAAATGTCAGTGACACCAGCTGATGAACACTTAAGCAGAAACAATCAACTTTAATACTTTTCAACACATACAAAAATACATTCCTGTTTTCTTTCCTGATTTTAGCTTAGATACTTAAAATCCTTTCAGCCACGTTATCTGCATTCAACAAGGAATATATTCCTTTTAATATTGATACAGATGAAGATTAACACAAATATGTTAAATGGCCTGCAGGGATAGTCTTCACATATAAGGAAGAAAGTTCAAAGTCAAATATAAATACACATATGCATTTGTTCAAATGTCAACACTCTGCTTGATATTTACAAAACTGAGGAATATTTTTAACACTTATTGTTTCTGTTCAATTTGTTAAAACAATATTTTGTTGATTTTGTATATTCTTCTATTTTTCTGTTTCTTCTTTTTTAACTTTAAAAATATACCATACTCTAGGAAGAATTTAGGAACCCAAACATGTTATAAAGAAATTTTTGTTTGTTTTGAAAGTGTTTAATGGAAATTTTAGAGAAAAAAATGGGAAATTTGAGTAAAAGAGATAAGTTACCTACATGATGTATGATGAAGAAAGAAATTAGACAAATACAAGAAAGCTGGGGAGTCCAAGGGTAATCCTGACAACTAGTGTCTTATGAAAAAAGAGACAAGAAACTCAAGGAGTTTCATGAAGTGAAAAGGTCTTTGTGCTTCTTCCATATGCATGGTGTGTGTGTGTGTGTGTGTGTGTGTGTGTGTTCAGATACATATAAATATAACACAAATGGAATATTCAGTGTCGAATTGCATGTTTAAATGGTAGACTTTTTACTACATTCAAATAAATTTGCCCCAGATGATTAGATTTGAGGTTCACTGGAATAACTAATTGCTAAGCATTATAATTCAAGCTCATCATAAAGCATATGTTCACTTGTTTTACAGTAAATATCAATTCATGAAGGGAAGAAAAGTCTTAAAAATAAAAATCAGTTAACCCAAGTTATTTCAAGTCATAAATTTAAATACCCACTAGATTCTTCGGTGAACACTGAAGAGCAGTTATTTTTATGGTTTTGTACTTTATGTAAAGCTGGAGATGTATATTTGACTTGAAACATGTAGCATTTTTTAACAGATTTTATAAGCCACCTATTAGATAACCAGATGCATAATAAGACAGATAAGCTGCATTATACACATTTCTGTTAAGACAAAATTTAAAATGTAAAAAAAAACACAAACCATACGTTATATAACAATTAATAAGAATTATAAATAAGTATGTAATAAGTATGCTTAGCCCTTTTTCCTAAAACAAGAGGACTTACATTTTAAAAAGGTGTTTGGCTCTAGTTTGTAAGTGAAATTTTAATATTCAAAAAGAAGTTCTGCTCAATAGTAATGGCAAAAATAAGATCATAGAATGCAACTTTGGGTGTAAAACTAGTGTAACACTTATATTTTACAGATGGGAAGAGTGAGCTTGATGACCTATAGAAACTTATGCCCGCCATGAGCATGACCTGTAAATGATTATGATGTACTGTACCACCCTTTGGAATAAAAGTTGAAAAAAACATCCACCACTGATAAAGACACTTATAAAGTCACCATAGATTATTGATTGGTGTTTCCAAAAGGAAAATGAGATCATTTTTGTTAGAAGTTAAAAGATTATTGTATCAGCTACATCATTTAAATTCACTTTGGAAGACACCCAGTCATTATAATCAGGTGACTGCGGGGATAACATATATTATTACTAAAAGCAAGAAATCATTCTTCATTTAGAAGGCCCAATCAACACCAAAGAAGCATGATTCTCACAAATTATTGCTTTTTGAAACAATAATAAGTAGATTCAAAGGAAATAATACAGAAGGAAAAATAATGCCTCACATGGTGATTATGAAAGTTACAAATTGAATACTGGAGTGAAGGTTAAGTAAATGTTAAAAAGTTACTGCACAAACTCAATCACCATGTTAAATAAGCTGCAGGTAAAACTGACTTTCTAATTTGGAGGATTAGTACAATCAAAAGGGTCAAACAGGTTGTACATGATGCCATAATCTTGATGTTCATTGCTTAAATCTTTATTGAGATTAGGTTGTCATTTCTTTTAAGTCTTTTGTCATTAATATGGATTTTTTTTTTTTTTTTTTTTTGGCAAAGACTGAACCTTTTATAGAGTAAAAAAAGTATTAAAGAAAATTAATAAATAAATAACTGAGTATTTCTCTGCATTGTATAAAATCAATTTGTTTGATCATTTGCTTGGATTAATTTGTTTTCAGTCATACAGACTTAGTTTTAAAATAGCATGCTTCTGAGTGTTAGTTACACATTTGCTTTACTTATTTTAAATATTATGGTCTTTTAATATTTCTACCACTCAGGATAAGAAAAAAACAACTGATCATAACAATGAAATACTCCCATAAAGAACCTGACTGTGATATGCCCCTCAAATGAAAAAAATCCATCAGAAGAATAATGTCCTTTAAATAACTCCATCACATCACATCTCAGTCAGTGAAAGCACCTTGCAAGTTTATTTCTTCCTTCCCATAGAAACCTCCTTTCGCACGATACCTCTGAGGTCGAAATTCAGCAGCCTGGAAGATTCAATATGATGGGAAAGGTATCCAAGTTGATATTTATTCTACAACAATTAAATACCAAACTAGTCATACTCTAAAATAGTTTGAGGAAAAAAAAGTCATACTTTAAATATCCTGGTTCACAAATGATCAACACAGGTCCCAGGAATGGCACAAAGATGGTTGTAATTCAATGAATGCAGAATGTTCGTGTCTTCTTAATGGATGTTCATCTGGTTACAGAGAATATGCACCCTACATGACCACAGAGAGGCCAGAATTTTATATTTACCCTGTTTGCCAAGGTCTTTATCTCTACAGCCAAAATGAGAATGGTGATTTAAACAGTTGAGGTCACAGTACTCATCCCAAAGCTTTTGTGGAAACGTAGATTGTCAGTGACTGCAGCTATTAGGGAAACGAATTCAGCTTGGTAGAAAAAGTCACATCACTTGAGTTTAAATGTCACTCTCTATTCTCTGTGCAGTAAAATTGTAAACCCTCAGAAGTGGGGCTGGTAAAGCCTAGAGCCTTTACATCTCAAATAGCACACAAGCCCCCCAAACCCTTTAATATTCCCTTGATTCCAAGAAGGGAGGGCCTCTTAGGGCCTCTTGAATATTAACGTGTTTGAATTTGGTATTCCTTTAATCAACTTGGTGCCTGTAAGAGGTAATGTTTCCATTCCCAAAGCCTTGGCTTTTGTCTGACCCCAATTGAGATCCCCATAAATGTACTCCATGACATGAGGTAATCCTTCAACTGTATTTCAAAAGATTATTTTGCTTCACTAATTACACATGATGGCTTCTGACATTCTCTGTAATCAGGTATTTATGTAAACATCACCGTCTGTCCACCATTATTGAAAACCAACTTCTATTAAAGGGTTAACCACTTCAACTGAGTCCCTGGGATAGACACATCTCTTAACCTGGCAATAATAATCTTAATCTTAGTGTTTATGAATACTTATTATATGCCAGGAACTTTAGATGTTTTGATTCACTTAACATGATCCCCTATGAGGTAAGTATTGTTATTACCCTCATTTTATAGATGGCCTAGAGAGCTGAAGTAATGGCATGCCCAATGTCATCATGGCTATTAAGTAAGTGTGCATGTTGAATCTGAATTTAGGTACGCTGACTTCAGAGGCTATGTTTTTCCACTTTACTGAACTGCTGATTTATAGAGCTCGCCAGAAGGGGAAAAGAAACAGACACCCCTTGATGGTGTTTTCTATAACATACTTAGATCACCTAAAGTCTTGGGGCATAATTTTTGTAGACATGGTTTATCTTTGTTGACTTCTTATCCATGTCCTTTTGATCTCCACCCTTTGCCCCTGCCACATCCATTCTGAAGAGGTCAGTCACTACGTGGCCTCTCTTGGGGCCTAGGTTGGTCACTGAGTCACTCCATCCTTGTGAGTTTCTTCCCTTGACTCTGCATCTCTGGTTCCATGTGTGTTCCTCTGCTTTCTCCTTTTCCTCTCCCTTTTCCCTCCCAATATGTGGGTGGATAGTATTCCAGAAGCAAATGGTAATAATGCACAGGATGGTTCTCTTCCCAAACCCTCAGGAAATGAATTTACAATTCTCATCATGACCATAAGTCTTAACCCTATGTGCTAAGCAAAGGTTTAATTCAGAGAATTTTAGTCACTTTAGAAAACTGGATAAATGGTTTGGGAGGTATAGTTAAAAAATAAATTAGATTTCAGTAGCACTCTTGCTACTTAACTAAGAGTGTGCTTATTTATATTCTGGGCTCAATCTGGTATGGAAGAAAACATAGACATTTACTCTAACTTGGGCTCTGTGTCATTGACATTTATGACTTGTTTTTGTGGGGTTACTCAGTATCTAAGACTTGTTTCTGTTTTAGGAGGAGACAGTACTGTGGCTCCCAATGTAGACCTTAAAGAAGACTAGATAATTCCTTTCATGGCTCCCAGTAGGGATGTCTTAGGCATTTGAACTAAGCTTGGATAATCAACTGTCTCAACTGGTCTTGGATTTTTAACAAAGTGACACAAAGATAAAAAAATGGTATTCAGAATGGATCTAGAGCAGAGGTATCCAGAAGCAGGAAAAAAAAAAAAAAAAAAAAATGGCAGGAGGAACGTCAGTAGTAGCAGTGCTAGCTACTAGTACAAGTAGTCCTAGTGCTAGCTAGTCAGTAGTAACACCACCCACTCTAGTGGTGGCTAAAAAGAAAAATGGCAGTAATGACAAAAATAATATCCTAACCAGACTATTGCTGTGTCATTCATTTGGGTGCTATATTAGCTATATTGACAACCCTGGGTCGAATCCCACTTCTTAACCCAGTCTCCCAGATTTCCCACAGTTCTTCAGACTACCCATAGTCTCAGTAAAGTTTTGTTTGTTTGTTTGTTTGTTTTTTGTTTTGTTTTGGTTTTGGCCAGTGGTTTCCATCTCATTCAATCAAGAGTACCACCTGATACATTCTGCATTTCCTTACATTCCCTTCTTCTAGAACAAAAGTAGACTAAAAAGACAGTTATGACGACTTGATAATCTTTCCTTTCACTACTTCCATGCTTATTAAATAGTCTCCCTGATAGACAGGCCTTGTGTTTCAGCCTCTTCATACAGTACAGACTGTTGACATAAAAGTTCTAATAAATTACTGTACTTACATTTTCCATTTACTCTTTGCCTAGGAAGTAATCCAGGTGTTTCATATGAGCTGTTTAAATCTTTTGAGCAAACTATTTCACTTATTATTTTAACACGAAAATAGAGCATATAAGGCATACAATTTAAAATGGGAACATATCAAGCTTAATAGCCATCTTGTATTGTAACCATGAGTGATACAATAAAGTAAGACATTTAGCTTTATGAATCTGTAATGACTTTCAATTCAAATGCATTAAAGTTGAGTAAATCTAGATTGCTAGGAAGAAGCTCATTATTGAACAGGAGAGAAAGATAAGCAAACATCACATTATAAGATAAAAGTGGTTGTGAGAAAAGAAAACATGTGAAAGAATATGGTTGAGAATAGGGAGTTTGTTCATTTTTCATGAACCACGATGTCAGCGTAGTTTTTACACATTAAGACTTGCAAGATGAAAAGGTATTATGATGGGATGAAATAGAGACAACAGGTATTACAAAAGAATAAGTGTATTATAGTAATAATAATCATTATTATTACAAATAATGTCTACCATTTACTCTGTGCCTGGCCATTCTTTTGTACTTTTCAAATAATAAATCGTTTAGTCCTCACCACATTACAGGGAAAATATTGACATTATTTTCAACTTGCAGATAACAAAAATGAGATTTAATGAGATGAAATAAATTTCCCAAGTTCAGAGAATTAATCCACAGTGAAGTTAGTATTGGAATCCAAGCAGTTTGACTTGAACTTTGAGTTTCTAACTAGTAAAAATGGAGCCTTAAGATGTAAACAAAATAAAATTTGAGTTAGGAAGATCCTTAATAGAGACTACTGTGATGAAGAGATGAGAAAACATAAAATAAAAAAGAAAAGTTGGTGATGCAGATGGTGTGCCATCTTTGAGAAAAATATAAATGCCAAGGTTACAGGGAATTAGTAGCCAATAAGTGAGGAGAGGGACATAAATGGATAATTATTTTCACAAAATTTTAATTTTGCAGAACTTGGTGGATCAAAATGCTGGAAAGGGGTTTGTAGAGAGGCAAAAAGGGTGCATGTGGGGGAAAAATAATCTATTGGTTAGAATAAGTTTAAGCTCAGCTGTCTATGGAGACATGCATTTGGGAACATTCTTCTGGCAGATAAATATCAGAAGAATGACCAGATTGGGAGAGATGCCTTATATGACAAATAAAAACACAGGGTGCCCAGTTAAACTTGAGTTCTAAATAAACAACATTTTTTTTTTTTTAGCATAAGCATGCTCTATATAATTTTAGACATACCAAAAATGTTTTTGTTACTTACCTGGAATTCAAACTTCATAATTTGTTGATGATTGTGTCTGACATTCCTATAGTCTGGGAATGTAGATTCCAGCATCACAGCTTGCAGAGAAGGGGTGAACTACTGCTTAGAGTAAAGGAGATCAGCTTTAAATAAACAAAGGCTAGACAGTGGGTTCTCTGGTAGAATACAAAGCTTTATATTTTCCCTCATCTACTCTCTTTGCCTTATAACTTTGAAATGTTCTTTCACTCTGATTCCTGGCACAGTCATATAACACGGTGTTAACAGCAAAAAAGGCAGCATTGATGATGTTCTAGTTCTGAGCGTGAACGTCCTTGCAAGAATCTATTTTGTTCTCATACTCTTGCCTTCTTCATGAGAACACAGTAGGTAGATCTAGACTAATTGGAGAGTGAGAGATTGATGGAGCAAAGCCAATTCCCACTTTTACCCCAGTCTACAGTAAGTCAAATCCCAGTCATGTGAGCGAACAGCAAGGCTATCTTACTTCCCCCAGCTGTTGGATTGTTGAGCATGAACCTCTTATTATACAGCACTGAGGGCTTATGGTTGTGTGGAATACAGCAGTATGATGGCAATAGACAGTGGAAACAAAGTCATTTATAATATTGTCAAAAGAAGAGTAGCAATAACTAATATATATTGATTGCAGACTATATGACAAGCAATGCTTTGAGGTTTTGTATGCATTACTCATTTAATCCTCACAAGGATCCTATGAAACTGTTGCTATTATTACCCCAGTTTTACAGATGACAAAACAGAAATCCAATAGGCTTGAGTAACTTTTCCAGGGTCACCTTGGGAAGTGACAGAGCTGCCAGTCTGACTTAGGTGAATTTACCTTCAGAAAGTTCATGCCTAACCACCTAATGACACTGCATCTCAACAAAACTTTGAAGATGACATTGGATTTGACAATAAAGAAGTTGTTTGGAACATTTACTGCATTAGCTTCAACTAAGTGACAGACTATTGGGGGAGGATGGAGGATTGCACTAGAAAGTGAGGTACAGAGGAAGTGAGAGAATGCAGAGGGGGTGTAGTTATTCAGCAACATGAGGAAAAGGGGAAGAGAGGACAGTCAACTTAAAGGTAGACCAAGATGACACTGAGGTTTTCACCTTGGTTTCTTTGGTTGTGTTTTTCATAGGACTTTGTGTATGTCTGAAGATAGTATATTGCACTCAGAATTCCTGAGTTAAAAACCCAGCTTTGCCTTGTATAAACATCCAACTTTAGGAATTTTTTAACCTCTTTGAGCTTTACTTTTTTTTAGCATACAGATATCTCAAAGAGTTTTTAAAAGACTGAAGCACAATATCCCAGAATATAGACAGTGGTTCCAGGTAGGTCAATTTCAGTATCTTCCTACAAGGGGAAACTGCAAATAGAAGGATAGGTAATAGTGAATAAAACAACAAGCCAGAAGATAAGAAATAGAAAAACAGGAAAAATGAATGCTTCCAGTCTTACCGGGGAGAAGGAAAACTTCTTTCTCAGAGAGAGTTGAGAGAAAAAAAAATGGGTGCACATAAATCTGCAAAGTGAGAGAGGGAGGTCAAGGTGTATCTCTCCTGATGATACTGTAGAAGAATTTTGACTGGCGCCTCTAATTCTTAAATGTGACCAGTGAAATCCTATGAGTAAAACACTGGACCTTCTTTGGGGGCATTTATCTCGCCTTCACTGCTCAGGTGCACAAACTTATGCTTAGCGTCAAAATACTTTTTATTTTATCACAGGTTATAATACCTCACAACTCACTATTGGATGGTTTGTGGAAGTTATTTAAATTTTCCAAAGTGCAACTTTCTCACCTATTCCACAGGAATAACAAAATCATATACCTTATAATGTCTGAAGTTTATGTGTGACATGTCACCAAAGACAGAAAGTAAATATGAGCTATCATTACTAGCTATATTGCAGTTGCAGTTGGCTTACGCTTATGCCTATGTACTTAACAGCACATTGCAGTAGTTAATGTCTTCCTATGGAAGAGATAAATAAAGCATGATATTGATTTAGCATAAAAGTAGAGCTATTTTACATTTTCATCAATAGTATCATATTATTATAAGGACACAGGATTCAATGGGGAAACTGGCATATAATTTAATAACCTGTGGTTTGGCTCTATGATAGATTTATTTGGCACATATTTTATGAAATACTTTCTGTAAGCCAGGCATTATTCTAGGCCCTGTGAATGCACAGATGAGTAAAAGAGATTAAGTTTCTGCCCATATGTAGCTTCCATTTCCTGGGGAGATACACAGTATGTGAGTCAACAAGCAAGTGTATAATATCGCTTGGTGATAAGTGCTATGAAGAAAAGGCTATATAAAGGACCGTAGGCCAATAGCGTCTCAGGGAAGACCTCTACGCAAAAGTGACATTTGTGCTTGATGCTGTCAAGTGACTGCTGGAATCTGGAAGGCATCTCAAGAGAAGATGCTAAAGTTAAATTTAAAAAATTTTTATTTTACTTTAAGTTCTGAATACATGTGCAGAACGTGCAGGTTTGTTACATAGGTATACATGTGCCATGGTGGTTTGCTGCACCCATCAACCCAACATCTCAGTTTCAAGCCCTGTATGTATTAGATATTTGTCCTAATGCTCTCCCTTCCCTTGCTCCCCACCCCCTGACAGGCCCCTGTGTGTGATGTCCCCCTCCCTGTGTCCATGTATTCTCATTGTTCAGCTCCCACTTAGTGAGAACATGCTGTGTTTGGTTTTCTGTTTCTGTGTTAGTTTGCTGAGAATGATGGCTTCCAGCTTCATTCATGTCCCTTAAAAAGACATCTCATTCTTTTTTATAGCTGCGTAGTATTCCATGGCATATATGTGCCAAATTTTCTTTATCCAGTCAATCATTGACAGGCATTTGTGTTAGTTCCAAGTCTTTGCTATTGTAAATAGTGCTGGAATAAACATACGTGAGCATGTGTCTTTATAGTAGATGATGTATAATCCTTTGGGTATATGGGAGAAAATTTTTGCAATCTACCCATCTGACAAAGGGTTAATGTCAAGAATCTACAAGGAACTTAAACAAATTTACAAGAAAAAAAAAAACCCATCAAAAAGCATGCAAATTATATGAACAGACACTTCTCAAAAGAAAACATTTATGCAACTAACAAATATGAAAAAAAGCTCATCATCACTGGTCATCAGAGAAATGCAAATCAAAACCACAATGAGATACCATCTCACGCCAGTTAGAAGGGTGATTATTAAAAAGTCAGGAAACAACAGATTCTGGCGAGGGTGTGGAGAAATAGGAACGCTTTTACACTGTTGGTGGGAGTGTAAATTAGTTCAACCATTGTGGAAGACAGTGTGGCAATTCCTGAAGGATCTAGAACCGGAAATACCATTTGACCCAGAAATCCCTCAAGTTAAATTTTGAAGGTGACTAGGAACTCTTTATGAGAAGTGAAGAGCAACCCATCCAAGGTAAGGGAGGAACTAGTATAAAGGCAAATATTTAACAAGATTATGGATCACATATTAATTCAGTCGGTGTTTGCTGAGTATCATATCGTACCTGATGAGCCAACCGCATGGTCCAGGCTCTTCTGTAACTTGCCTTTTAATGAAATTTCCTTCCGTATCAGCATATTGAGCACTTCATTATTTTCATTATAATAGCAGCATTATGTGTCATCCCAGGGAGAGCTATTAGGAGCCATTTTAAACAAATAACTTTTAACAAAGAGACTAAAGAAAGGCAGCAGGTTTTGACTTTCAGAGATCAGGTAGGAATAGATGAGAAGGTGCAGCCATAATCCAAGTGGCAAATTGTGACCACAAGCATTGGATAAAAGGTAAAATGAAATTGAATATATTTATAAAGAATTATAAGTTTTATGTATCTATTAAGAAGATAGCACAAAATAGCTACCAATTGGCTATGGAGATGACAGAAGAGACATGCAAAGCCTCTCCATATTCTGACTTGAGTGGCTGAAGTGATCACAGCGTCCTTGTCAACCAATTAAACAATAGAATCCACATGGTCTCTACAACCCATCGTAAGGTGCTTGGCAGAAACATAACTAAATATATAACAATATGAATCCTCAGAATCTCCAAGTTCGTAGCTCAAACCATAGATGGATTCATAGCTGCAACCTAGTTCTCTAAATTTCAGAGGTCAGCAGTGATGTTTGTCAAACATATTTCCAATGAAAGGAAATACTTTTATTCAGATTACCAAATTGCTCAGGTATCCTGAATTTTTATTCTATACACATATCCAATACAATATTGATTCAATTGATCTTTCATATTGATAGAGCGTTTTTCATTGATTAAAGTTTTTATATTGATTTGCTTTATTAGAGTTTTCTGTGACCAATCTGAGTGCAGTAATAAGATGTGACCATGATTATTATGTCTGAAAAACCTTTTTTGGTAGAGGAAAGAAATTTTACTTTTTGTATCCGTGTTTCAAGAAATTACTCATTCTCCAATTCTATCCTTTAACATTAGTCTTGGATCCTAAATTATGCAATCACTATTCACAAGCATGTCTAGGTACACATGACACTATTATACCTTCCTCAAAATTAGAGTCTATAGTTTTCATCAGGAAATTCCCCCCTACTTGCATTCAGAAGAGTTGTATATTCTATTGTCTTACTGATATACTGTAATAAACATCAACAAAAATTCAGTTCTCCCAGAACTATTTAGTGACTGCAATTTAGAAATATCTTTCACGTTCCCAGCTTCCAATTCTTTAACAATCTAACCAAGAATAAAAACATCTTTTGCAATATACTTTTAAAAGCCGTGACATTCAGGAGCATCACAAATTATATTTGGGTACAAATCAAATTTAACAGCACCTGGACTGTTCAGATCGGAAATCAAAAAGACCTTCAAGTCAGGCCAGCACTTAAACCTAATGAGGATGATTTTTGATGTTGTTTTTGCTTCCCTTGTTTAGTTTTCATATTTGAAATAGAAACTGTGCTGTAGTAAAAAAGTAACAGATTTTCTGTCTACCAGGTCATCTTTAGTAGGATATATAATGTCTGTCTGGAGAAAATTAGGTTGACTAGTCACATATTGTACATTCTAAATAATTATTCTCTAAAAGCAGCCACCATTTTTTATATATTTATAAAGGGAAGCTTTATATATACTTACAACCCTTATAGAGAAAATATAAATATGCAGACTAATTCACACATTGTTAAATTTTAGAGTTGACAAAGGACAATAAAAAAATCAAAGATAGAAATCATACAGAATAGTAACTATAGTTCCTGTAATCCACGGGGGCTATTCTCCTGCTCTTTTTGGTTAGAACATAAAATAATTAGCTAAAGCTAAAAATCAGCTTAATTAAATAATTAATTAACTCTTCTATTTTGTCCAAGGAATTTAGAACATACTAAACCTTAGATTACAAAACCTCACTAGCAAAATTAAGTATTTGCAAAGGGTATCTGCAGGAGGGTCTTTGAATCACTGTCTTTCAGTTTAACAGCACTTGGACAGGTATTATATCTGGTACTCATTTCAACTTCATAAAAGATCAATTATCCATACTCATTATCCTGATCTGATTATTATACATTATATATATCAAAGCTTCACTCTGTGCCCCATAAATACACACCATTATTGAGTCAGTTAAAAAATAACATAAAACATGGAATGTGTTCTAAATGTGATTGGGCCTTTAACCTATGAATTTTTCTTTGTTTTTGGATTGCTTTCTTCTTTCTTTTCTTTTCTCCATTTTTTTGCATCCATTGTTTAGTTTCTTAATTTGAAATCAAAACTATAGTGTAGACAAAAAGGTAACACTTTTTCTATGAGAAATCATTTATAAAATAGTGTTCCTCTTCTAGATTTACAAGAGGATAAAAATATTTTCTAGGATAAATAGTAGGGGTCCAAATTTGAATATAAGCGGATTCAGACATGCCTCGTCACGTCAGACAAACTGGTGAAACGGGCTTCTTTCACTACTTTGAAAGTTGACTGAGAAACATAGCAGAGGAGAGTTCTGTGTTTACTGTTGGTGTTCCAAGATGCCTGGCTAAGGGTGGTGAACTTGTAAAACAAGGCTGAAAGGAACAGAAGGATTTTTTTGGATGAGAATAAATTCCTAGAGAAAAACAAGCCGGGCTACTTGAACTTGACTGAGAAATGAAGCCAGAGTTGACAGCCAAGAAGGGCTCTTACCAGTAAAGCCTCCTGTGTATTATTCTCATGTGACTTTGTGTCATCACCCATTCACAACAAGCTATATAGACTATTAAGAGCCTCTAATAGGGTGCAACAAAAAAAAAGTCAGAAAGCACCCCTCCGGCTTACCCCAATTTTCTTTTATTTTTTTAATTTTTGACTTTTGTGGGGACATAGTAGGTACATATATTTATGAGGTACATGAGATATTTTGATAGAGGCTTTCCAAGTGTAATAATCGCGTCATGGAAAATGGGGTAGCCCTGTCCTCAAGCATTTATACTTTATGTTACAAACAATCCAATTCTACTCTTCAAGTTATTTTAAAATGTACAATTGAATTATTACTGACTATAGTCCCCTAGTTGTGCTATCAAATACTGTCATTATTTATTCTTTCTATTTTTTTTGCACCTATTGACCAGCCCCACTTCCCTCCCCAAATACCCTTCCCAGACCTTAGTAACTGTCCTTCTATTCTCTACTTCCATGAGTTCTATTGCTTTGATTTTTAGATCCCACAAATAAGTGAGAACATGTGACATTTGTCTTTCTGTGCCTGGTTTATTTCACTTAACACAAGAAACTCCCAGGATGTTGGTCTGGGCAAACATTTCTTTAGTAATACCCAGTAAGCACAGGCAATCAAGGCAAAAATGGACAAATGGGATCACATAAAGTTAAAAAGCTTCTGCACAGCAAATGAAACAATCAACAAAGTGTAGAGACAACCCACAGAATTGGAGAACACATTTGCAAACTACCTCCAGTTTTTTGTGCAGCATTGTACCACTGGGTTTCAGTGCCACATTCCAGTGGGAGTTGCATCAGTCAAATATGGAACAATGGCCTTCAGGGAGATGCTAAATACAAAGTGTAGTTCTGACTAGGAAATGAGTGAAACTTCCCAATCTCCTTTCCACAACCTCAACTGAAGGTGGAAAAAAAGCAAAGACATGCCTGGCCAGAACAGTGGTACCAAGAAGACATTCAGCTAACAACAATGTTACACAGCAGAATATGAGAATGACACTGTCCTTAGTGATTCCAGGAACACTTGAGGGACATTTGAGAGGGGTTGACATCCTAAGTAAATAGACAGGGGCAAGTTATTTTTATCTCTTGTTAATATGATCTCTTATTTGTTCTCAAGCTTCCGTAACATGGTGAACTAGGAAGATTTTCATCACATTCCACTATGGAGCCACAGATCTCACTGCGTCATAAGTAAACTTTTTATAGTAGTTGCAAAATAAAATGTTAAATAATAACAACGAAAACATTGAAAAGAACCAAAATATTTATACTTTAATTCATGTATTAGATAAAAGCAAAAATACAAGTTTTTGCTAGGATCTTGATAGAAAGATAACATGATGGTAATGGTGGTAAGAAAAACAAAGCATATTTAGGAGAACAAACTAGAGTGGCTATATATGAATAGGATTTCAGGTGACGGATTCCGAAAGTAAAAAAACAACTAATATTCATAGAAGTAGCTTAACCATTGATAAATATCTGTCCATTGATGGTGAAGACAATAGAATGGATTTTCTGGAATGAAACCACAGGACAGGACCAAACACATTTGGAGGTTTTTCCTCTGCTTCCAATTTCAACAATTCATTTAATAAGAGCCAGAGAATCCGTATCCTCCATAGTATGATGGGCGGCAGCAGCCATATCCGTAGCCTCCAAAGCCAGAGCCATATCCGTAGCCTCCATAGCTACAGCCATAACCCCGTTTGCGGAAGCTGCCACATCCACAGCCATAGCCATAGCCCGGGCCACCGAAGCCTCCACAGCCATAGCCCAGGCCTCCGTAGTAGCTGCCGTAGTAACTCATGGTGTCAGGAGTGGTGAGTTGGTTTGCTATTCAGGCAAGATCCTGAGTGTGAATGCCAGCATGTGTAGAAGGAGACTTATATACCCTGGTCAGAGCATGTAAATAAACATGTGCCCCTCTTTTTGTGTCATTCCATGAATTCTACTTGGCTGAGGCAGCTTGTTAACCTGTTGTCCTCTGACAACACTCAGTAAGAATGCCTGAGCTTTTTTGGCTACCTAGTTAGCTTGTCCCTGAGCTTGTTACTTTAATTTTATTAGAAGGGATTGCTGCTTCTTCAAAGTCTAAAACATACCAAACCCAAATAGAATTATTTATTACCAGTCACTTAACATCAGTCACATTAAAAATTCTTGATTTCTATTTAAATATATTCTCATCACAAGCATTTTTGGATGTTGTTATAATTGATTCTACAAAATTTCAAGAAGTAGCCAAGGTCAAGACTCATCAATTTCTTCATAAAGCACACATATTTTGTAGCATCAGAAGCAGGAAAGATTTGATTCACCTGTGTATGTCCCTGAAAGAAACAAATGTCACCTAATTTGTAGACTTTTAAAACTTTGATCATGCACAATTGTTATATTTGTTTTGGGCTTTGCACGCCGGCATGCAAAATATTTGTTTTGTTTTAAGAACACAGCACAATTGTAGTCCCAAGTGGAGAGACTCTTACAGGGATCAAAAGCCCATCTCATGTGAAGTCTTTCCAGAGTTTTCTATTTATATCCCAAGTCCCTTTTCCATTATATGTTCTAACCTCACTGTTACCAAAAAATGAAGATTGTAATCTGCCTCCACACAGAATTTTTTCTCTTTCTCTACCTTTTGTCATTAATTCATCTCTCTTGTATCTTTTGCCGATTTTACTTCAAACTTCACCCAACTTCCTTTCCTCCACGATTCATTACTATATCCAGGTAAAAGTTTGAAGTAGGTAAAATGTTCTGGCTACAACCTACTTACTCAAATCAACATTCATTCTTTGCATTTAGATCTCCATAGTCAATATTTGCCCTTGTCTTTGCCATTTTATGCCCATGTTTTTTGTTGTGTTTTGTTTTTAAGCACTTTTTAGTCAGCTTTTCCTAAGATATCAACTAGATCTTTCTAAGATACTGATTATAGTGTTTCTTGTTTAAAACATTTTTCAACTCTTGAAATTATCTGAAATTTAAAAAAAGTATTTGTGCAACTTAGAATAACAAGAAATTCTCTAAATTTAAGGCACAATTGTGAAAAATATAGAAAAAAAGGATTAGCTCTTTAGGGAGAGTTGGCCAGAGAGTTCCTCAGCTGAGCCCATGGAGCTAGAAATGCCCAAGGCTTACCCCATACCTGATTAAGCCTCATCCAGATGTACCTATATCTTGAAACTTGGAACTCCAGAAAGGTATCAGTTTTATATGACTATAATCATACTACTAAGATTTTTTTTGAGATTTACGAGTAGCTGAATGACACATTTTAAAATTTTTATTTTATTTAAATTTTTTGTTGATACATATTTTACATACTTATGAGATACATGTGATATTTAATTGCATGCATAGAATGTATAATGTTCAAGGTAGAGTATTTGAAATATCCACCACTTTAAATATTTATCATTTCTTTATGTTGGTAATAAATCAAGCTCTCTCTTCTAGCTACTTTGAAATATACAATATATTGTTGTTAACTATAATCACTCTACAATAGAACTTACACCTTTCATCCAACTTTTCTCTCTCCTGCACCCACACACCCATCCCAGCCTCTGATATCTATCACTCTTTTCTCTACATTCATAAGATTAACTTTTTTATCTCCCACTTGTGAGTGAGAACATGTGATACCTCTCTTTCTGTGCCTGTTTATTTCACTAAACATAATGACTTTCTGTTCAAGTGACACTTTCTTTTTATAATGTGATGTTTCTCTGACCTGCTGAGTGTCAGAACAAAATCTCATATTTAGTTGGCATTGAAAAATATTATTTGAATAAAGTACATGACTTTGACATCAATGCAAGGGTCATGAATAGCATAACATGAGCAACTTACTGGCTATTCTTGGAGGTGTTGTAAAGCTGAACACAAGTTCCAACGAGATTCCTGCTGTCAGAGTAGCATTTAACCCAACACTAGCCTTCCTCTTTGATATCTGAGTTAGTGTAACCCAATTTCATTCCATTTTTATTCTCCATTTCAGAAAATCAGTCAAGTGATAAAATTCATATATTCATTTTTAATGAACCATTTAGAATTATGAATAAATTACATAGCATTAAGAATTTCACATTTTCTTGTGTAGCTCTGTCAGAGCATGTGACCATGATTAAAGGCTATTTTGTATGTTTTTGATATATAAAACTGTCTCTGTATGGAAATAATATGAGACACAAATGTGAAACTTCAATAGTACAATAAACACTAAATATATTTTCAAAGAATAAAACATATGACTATGACATGCGTAGCTTATTTTGTCCACTAGCTGTGTAAACTAGAAAAACAGTTTGAAGAATATGTAAAAAATCTGATTTCTTTTTTGTATATGCAAGTAAAAAAAGTCTCAATGAAATTTCCTTTGAGGGGTTATTCTTTTTCTATTCGTTTGTTGGATCAAAAGTAGATTTGGATCATTATTGTTTTTTAAGAATTGTTAGCTCATGACCCTATTTTCTACTCATGTTGATAGATGGAAGAGTGAAAAGTGTTCTCACATGTTTCCTGGAAGTAAGGAAATTTTTGTTAGAAATTTTCTATCATCTCAGAAATTATTCAATACAACCTTAAACAGCATGAAATTATAATAATATTGATTATACTAATAACAACGGCAGTAATAATTATATCGATTACTGCTTTTCAGCCACATGGAAACTATCCCTGAGACATTACCCAAATGAGAGGAAAATACTTATAGTGAAATCCTGTTCTACTGGGTCAGACAATATAGCTGACCTCCCATAAAGTTACTTAGCTGTATTTCCCCTGTTCAGCCTGCTGTTGTAGGACACAGAATGCCATTAAAGAAGAGGTCATAGCATTTTGTTTTGTTTTTAACTTAGAGTCTAATTTTAACGTTGCTCATTGGTTAGTTACATTCAGAAGCAGGTAAACTAAAATTTGATTGGTTTAATTCTCTATATCACAACAATAAAAATGAAGCATCAGTGTTAATGTAAGAAAAGGGACTAACCCTCATAAAAGCAGTTGAGATAATTTAGCTCTTCTTACAACTATGACCAGAACTTTCATAATGGTTTATCTGACAACAATCAAGAAGAAAATACATAAAAAGTGGGTCTGCATAGTATCGTCTAATACCTGGGACTCAGGATGGCACGATTCTGATCCTAGTCTTGGCACCAATTATAAGAAAAATAACATATTCTGCTGGAATACAGCATTACAGAATTTTAATGTCTCTTTCTGGTCCTTAATTATGTGATTTAATTTTTGTCCTCATTTAATTACATTTGGCGAGCTTATATAAAACATCTGTAGGCACATATTATTGCCTGAAATTCCATTTTAGAAAAACAACATTGTTTTGGCCATTTTTTGAAAGGATGAGGTTTCACTGAAATTTATTTTCATATATATAGCTATATCTAGCTATATATAGAGAGAAACATATATGTATATATAATGATATTGATAGACATATAGAAATATATAAAGATATATATAAAATATACACATTATATACAAAATATACACATTATATACAAAATGTATACATTATATACAAAATGTATACATTATATATGTATGTATTATATATTTTATATAATATAAATGAATATTTCATTAATATTTAAACATATACTTCTATATATTAATAAATATAAATATGAATATCAAATTATCAATAATCTATTGAAATATAAATAAAATAGTATTTATTAATAACACATAGAAATATAAAATATATTTATATATTAATATATTGATTTACTTAGTATTTAAATATATATACACTTCTATATATTTAAATATTAAATGACACTTTTAGTCAGTTAAACTACACAATATTTTGCCTCATAATAATGTTTCTGTGTGTTTATAGTCCCTACTGCTGCATTACAAATCCTTCCGTATAATAATGATGATAATAAAGAACACAATATTCCTATAAAAAGACAAGTGAAATGAGTTGAATGACTACAATTCATATTTTATTATCCAGTTTATCAAGGACTTTTAGGTCAGGCTTATTTTACATGCATAACAAACTAGATGAAAGCAGAAAATTATGAATAAAGGAAGATTATATATAATGCAAAGATTCATAGAAAAAGAGAGTTTACTTCTCTTTAAGTTTTGGGGATATAGATTATAAGATTTGTGAGAAGAAAATGTGTTTTAATTACAGTTTTAATGATATGAATGTTGTGATGCTTAACTTTGTCAGCTTGACTGGGTTAAGGGATGCTAGGATAGTTGGTAAAATATTTCTGGGTCGTCTATGAGAGTTTTTCCAGAAGAGATTCACATTTTAATCTGTAGACTGAGTAAAGATCGCTCTTACTGATGTATGTGAGCATCATTTAATCTGTTGAAGACCTAAATAAAACTAAATGGGGAAGGCGAAGGGAGCTGGCTTTCTGAGCTGGGATCTTCATCCTCTCCTATGCTCACACATCAGCATTCCTGGTTAGAGCATTTGGTCTCAGATTGAGACTTAACATCATTGACTTCCCTGTTCTCTAGCTTTTATGTTTGGACTGGAACTACTAGATCAGCTTTCCTGGGCCTCTAACTTGCAAACAGCAGATGATGAGACTTCTCAGCCTCCATAATTGCATGAGTTCCTCCCTAACAGTAAATGTTCTTCTGTGTATCTATGTATATCCTATTGATTCTGTGAAATGCTTTGGATGTGTGTCCCTGCCCATATCTCATGCCAAATTGTAATCCCTACTGTTGGAGGAGGGGCCTAGTAGAAGGTGATTGGGTCATGGGGGCGGTGTCTAATGGTTTGGCATCATCCTCCTACTGCTGTCTTGTGATGGGGTTCTCCCGGGATCTGCTTGTTTAACAGTGTGTAGCACCTCCCTTGACCTCTCTCTCCTGCGACCATGTGAAGATGTGCTTGCTTCTCCTTTGCCTTCCACCATAATTGAAAGTTTCCTGAGGCCTCTCTAGGAGAAGCCTGTGCAGCCCATAGAACCGTGAGCCAATTAAACTTATTTACTTTATAAATTACCCAGTCTCAGGTATTTCTTTATAGCAGTGGGACAATGGACTAATACAGAAAATTGGTACCAGAGAAGAAGGACATTGCTATAAAGATACTTGAAAATGTGGAATGACTTAGGAACTGAGTAACAGGCAGAGGTTGGAACAGTTTGGAGAGCTCAGAAGAAGACAGGAAGATGGAGGAAAGTTTGGAACTTCCTAGAGACTTGTTAAATTGTTGTGACCAAAAGGCTGATAGTGACATGGACAGTAAAGCCCAGGATGAGACGGTCTCAGATGGAGATGAGAAACTTGTTGGAAACTGGAGAAAAGGTCATACTTGCTATGCTTTAGCAAAGAACACAGCACTGTGCCTGTGTTCTAGGGATCTGTTGAGCTTTGAACTTGAGGGAGATAATTTAGGGTGTCTGGCAGAAGAAATTTCTAAGCAGCAAATCATTCAAGATGTAACATGCTACTTCTAACAGCATAACCTCATATGCTTGAACAAAGAGATTATCTGAAGTTGGAACTTACATGTCCAGAGCATAAAAGGGAAACAGAGCATAAAAGTTTGGAAAATTTGCAGCCCAGCCACGTCATAGAAAACAAAATCTCAATGTCTGGGGAGAAATTCAAGCCTATTGCAGAAATTTGCATAAGTAGAGAGGAGCCAGATGTTAATAGCCAAGACAATGGAAAAATGCCTCCAAGTCATTTTATAGACCGTTGCAGCAGCCCTTTCACCACAGGCCTAGAGGCCTAGGAGAGAAAAATCATGTGGTGGGCCACCCCAGGGCCCCACTGTTCTGTGCAGCCTTGGGACATGTTGCCCTGAGTCCTAGACACTCCAGATCCAGCCATGGCTAAAAGGGCTCCAGTTACATCTCTGGCTGATGGTCCAGAGAGTGCAAGCCAGGAGCTACCAAGGTTTACACATGGTGTTAAGCCTGTGGGTGCACAGAGGGCAAGAGTTGAGGCTTGGGAGCTCCTGCCTGGATTTCAGAGGATGTATGAAAATGCATCTGTCTGGAATGGATTTCCAGACAGAAGTCTGCTGCAAGCATGGAGCCTTTATGGAGAACCTCTACTGGGGCAATATGGAGGGGAAATATGGGTTTAAAGACCCCATCCAGAGTCTCTACTGAGGCACTGCCTAGTGGAGCTGTGAGAAGAAGGTCACCATCTTCCAGACCCCAGAATGGTAGATTCACCAACAGCTTCCACTGTGTGCCCGGAAAAGCTGCGGATTCTCAATGCAAGCCTGTGAAAGCAGCCAGGAGGACTATCCCCTGCAGAGCCACAGAAGTGGAGCTGCCCAATGCCTTGGGAGTCTGCTCTTTGCATCAATGTGGCCTGGGTGTGAGACATGGAGTAAAAGGAGATTATTTTGAAGCTGTAATATTTAATGACTGCCCTGCTGGGTTTTGGACTTGTTTGGGGTCTATAGCCCCTTTGTTCTGGCCAATTTCTCCCTTTTACACATTTACACCTTTACCCTCATTTACACATTTACACCTTTTACACCTTTTGTATCTTAGAAGTAACTTGTTTGAAATCCCTTCAAGGTAACAGACGCTGCATCACTAGAACAGCAGCCTAGTAGAAGCTGGTGAATCTATATCCTCTGTAGCATGACGGGCAGCAGCAGCCATCTGCATAGCCTCTGTAGCCACAGCCATATCTCCTGTCTTCATAGCCACAGCCATAGCCCAGTCTGTGGAAGCTGCCACATCCACAGCTGTAGCCATAGCCCATGCCACCAAAACCCCCACAGCCATAGCTTAGACCTCCATAGTAGCTGCCATAGTAGCTCATGGTGTCGGAGATGGTGACTTGGGTTTACTGTCCAAGGCAATGTCCTGAGTGTGAATATCAGCATGTTTAGGGAACGCTTATATACCCTGAGCAGAACATGTGATAAACATGTGGCCGTCCTTTTACAGCATCCCTATTTATTTATTTACTCGATGCAAATCATCAATCTGTTTGTTAGCAAAAGGAGACACACAAACTCATTAAAATCTTTGAGCTGGCTTAGCTGCATGGTTAGAATGCCCTTGTTGCCCAGGCTGGAGTGCAGTGGTACGATTTCAGCTCACTGCAGCCTCTGCCTCCAGGATACAAGTGATTCTCCTGCCTCAGCCTCCTGAGTAGCTGGGATTACAGGTGCCTGCCACTACTCCCAGCTCATGTTTATACTTTTAGTAGAGACAGGGTTTCACCATGTGGGCCAGGCTGGTCTCGAACTCCTGACCTCAGGTGATCCACCCGCCTTGGCCTCCCAAAGTGCTGGGATTACAGGCATGAGCCACCGTGCCCAGCTGATACATTCTTTTTAATGACAAAATAGTCTGCATTTTCAAAGTTATACAATTTTTTAAAATTCTAAATGTAATTCTTCATCACTAAGTATATTGAATTATTCGTATTTGATACTGTGTTTTTATAAATTTTTTCTCATTTCTCATTTTTATATCATTCCTTAGATTTTTCTATTTTACCTCCCCCTAGATTCAAATACATTGATCAAGTTTAAAACTTTTAAATCTAGTAAAGCCTTCAAATATCAAATATCTTTACTGGGTTGAGAAATTAAGGCTATTCCTCCTTCAAAAGAAAAGGAACTTTTTGAATAAATAAATTTTCTGATCAGCTGTGATAAATACAAAGTAATGGAAATATGTATGTAGGCATAATATAAAACTACTTTAATTTTCTATATCAGCTTGCAAAACATTGTTTTGGCTTATCAACATAACAAAAGTTCTTCCAGAAACCGAGATACTATTCAAGAGAACAAACTCACTGTTACACCAGCCTGACCAACTGTTCAAAAATATTCTCTTCAGGTAGGGTACAGTGGCTCACCCCTGTAATGCTGGAGGCCAAAGTGGGAGGATCACTTGAGCCCAGGTGTATTAGTTTGTATTCACACTGCTGACAAAGACATACCTGAGACTGGGAAGAAAAATAGGTTTAATTGGACTCACAGTTCCACATGGCTGGGGAGGTCTCAGAATCATGGCAGGAGGTGAAAGGCACTTCTTACATGGTGGCGGCAAGAGAAAATGAGGAAGAAGCAAAAGTGAAAATCCCTGATAAACACATCAGATCTCATGAGACTTATTCACTATCATGAGAATAACAACGGAAAGACCAATCCTCATGATTCAATTACCTCCCCCTGGATCCCTCCCACAACACATGGGAATTCTGGGAGATACAATTCAAGTTGAGATTCGGATGGGGACATGGCCAAACTATATCACCAGGAGTTTGAGAGTAGCTTAGGCAACATAGGAAGACCTTGTCTCTACAAAATTAAAAAAAAAATAGCCAGATGTGAGGGTGCACACCTATGGTTCCAGCTACTTGGGAGGCTAAGGCAGGAGGATTGTTTGATCCCTGGGAAGTCGATGCTGCAGTGAGCCATGATCATGCCACTGCACTCCAGCCTGGGTGACAGAGTGAAACTGTCTAAACCATACACACACACACACACACACACACACACACACGCACATGCGCGAAAACAATCATTTCTATTTTTACCGTTACACAATTTTCCAGAACTGGCTCTACATAAAGTATTACCTAGGCTACTCAGATGATCTTGGCTTCATGCTTTACAGATACCACTTTGTCTTCCACTTCCTAGTCTTCCTCACTATGTATATATCCGTTCTCTTTATCAAACCTTTTCATTTTATGCTGCATTCATTCCCGATATGTACTAGTGCCACGTAGGTATTTGTTCTTATCCATTTTTTTCCAATCAATATTTTATCATTCTACCCATATATTTAATATCACAATATTTTTATCCTTATGTTTTCTTTTCCAATTCTGTGTGCCTCACCTTTCTATTTTCTCTCAACCAGCAAACAAAAGACATGATTTATTAAAGCTACACATTTTTGAACAATAGTTTATATGACTCTTAGAGTCATATAATATACCTAACAGTCTCTTACAATTCTGATACCTTGAAAATCTCAAATGCAGATGTGCACTGGTGAAATAACTGAGATAGGAAGCAAGGATGTGAGGAGGGCTGGCCATTCTCCACAGATTTTCTATACTTACTCTGGGAAGACAGTAAATCAAGTCCAAGTTTAGCTCCACCAGAATATGACCATATATTGGATTTGGGTCTTTAAGCAGTACTTTGCTTTACAAGACTTTAAACATTTTGCCAAAGGTATTTTTCGTTGCTTTGTTTTCTGTTTTGCTTTGTTTTGAGGTTTATAAGCAACATTTTTGATAAAGCATTTTCTCAACTTGATTTGTTCACTATTCTTCCAAAAAAGTTGTTGGATAAATGAAAGAATGAATTTTGCCCGCCTCAACATGTAGTGCACATCTCATGTGGAATATGCACTCAAAATGGCTTTCAGGTTTTAAAGGAATATTCAACTCAATATTTCCCGTGGTTGTTTTCTCCTTTATCAAAATTCATTCCACCTTTATTTTCGTTCTGAAAAAGAAAACTGGACAATTTTTAAATTCTCAATAAGTAGTTGTTGAAGATAAGCAATAACAAGTAAGTCTAACTAGTTTAAGAATCTCATTAATTCTTGGGTACGCCCGCCAGATTTTCTAACCTTCATGAAAGGCTAATGTACATTGCTGTTTCTGATGCCTATAACCATGTCCAAGAGAAATATCATCCACTAGATTTTACAAATTAAAGGCAATTTTTATTATTTTTTACAAACAAAATATTATTTAATAAAATACGCCCTGCTTTACTTATGTATTTTCAAACAACAAAATAATAAGATATATCTCATTGTGATACACAGATACACATATATCGATACATGCACATATATCATCATATAATGCTGTGAAATATATGAACCAAAACAATCAAAGACTTCTGCTTTTTTCCTAATTAAAAAGTAGAACAATTATAGTATCTTTTGGATACTTTGGAAATTGAGAAATGTTTATTTTTCTTAAAATTTTTTCACTTAATTTTTTCACTTAATTCAGTGGACTTGCACAATTAGTTCTCTGTTATGCTATTTTTGGGAGATTTTTCCAGGAAGATCATGAGTTCATTGTGAAACTCAGATCCTGTGTTGATGTGTGAAATAATAAAAATAAAGTTTTCTACTGGCCGAGTGATTAACTTTTATTTGAGAGATAAAGACATTTTTCTATAAATTCAAAACATGTTTCTTTAACCCAGATAAAAATTAATTAAATAAAAAATAAGATGTAATAAAATTTGATAATACATTTGAATAAAAGTATAATATACAGTGTTTCTCAATATAATCATATTGATAGGTGTTTTTATTTTTAGCTCTATAAGGCATGTCCATTGACTTTGAAACTATTAACCTGAATGAGTAAGTGCAAAATGATGGGACCACATAACTCTACCTTGCCTTTCTACGTATTGTGATCCTACAACATCTAGATTGAACTGACTAGAAGAATAGCTGATATCACATGGCTAAGCAAATTTAACTTTGTGACTTTCAAATGAAAACTTTAATCCCTTGAAATAGATATATCCATACAGATAAATATAGGTATACTTATGTATATATACTTATAGATATGCATATAGATGTGGTTACAGTTGAAGTCTAGATGAAGGTAACATTGAAATCAAGAGGTTCAATTCTCTAAATGAGAACAATAAAATATTATAGAAAAGTGATTATAAGAAACCATTTTCATTTCCCCCATAAATTCAGTCACATTTATGGAAACTGAGCAGAACATTCAAGATATCCTCTTTGGGTTCATGAAGGGAGAAAATATACTGGGAATAAAGGCTTCACGGTGGCACCTGCATTCAGAAGACCTTGGCAATAACCCTGATCCTGACTCTGCCACTAGAGCTAGTGTAAGTTTCCTGAGTGTTTTTGCTGCTGTCATTGTTGTTTAACCTACAAGACGAAATGAATGTAACTGCTACCATTTAATGTCTGTTCTAGTAGAGCAACTTTTAATGCTACTGTGTGACTCAATCAGACACATTTAACAAGTTTTGACAAATTTAAACAAAATATCTTGATTTTATGTTGTTTGTTGAATATATCCTTTGATTTTAGAAAAAAGCTGATATTCATTTATATCTTTTAAAAATTTCATCAACAAAATGCCCCCTTCCTATTTTTATCAGGGGAGTGGTTTAACTGAAATTCAGGTTTGTAAGAAAACTCTTTGGATCAAAGTGTTCTTGTCATCAGCTTCAGCTAAAAAATAAATTAGTTCACATTAAAGTCTTGTTTCTTTCCCTTGTTAAGTTGCAAAATTTTCAATATAATGGTGATGGTGAAGAAGAATGCTGTATCATACCATGAGGATTAAGTAAGATAATAGAAAAGCTAATTGAAAAAAAATATCTAAAATGTTTTGAGTTAAATATGTTAAACCAATATGAAAAAAATTCTATACTAATTTAATAGTTACATCAGTTACATCAGTTGTTCAATGAAAATGTCAAATGAATTAATGGGCAGAAGAGTATGATAGGGTGAGGTTATACCAAATACAATAATTTGGAAAGATAATATACTTTCATAATTAACCTAGAAATATGGTTTGATCTGTCACCATCTGCTTGCTCTTACAATAAAAGAAAGAAATTTTGAACGGATAGAAGGATTCATTACACATTCGCAGTGAGTTGACAAATGTGACCTGAATTAAATAAAACATATATGCTTGATATATAAATATAAAGACATCTTAAGTAGGTATTGCTTTTTGTTGTTGACTTAAATCTGAATACTATCTAAATAAAAGCAAAATGTTGAAAAATGTGAGATTACTAACCATTCTGAAGTTCTATTTTTCATTTCAATCTAGAATTATTATTCTTTGGAGCTATTGATGTATTTATCTATCTGCATGCATGTTTATGAGGTATATGAAAATCATAGATTCTCAGTCAGGGAGATAGCTTCTCTGACATCATCACTTACATATAATTGAGTTTCATGAACAAAACGGAACCACATTGTGTTTTGAAATTAGAATGTTTTATTGGAAGATAAATAGATAATTCAACCAGTTATAAAAGTAAAAGTAGAGAATACCAGGATTATGATAGAGATATGGATGTACATAGAAAAGATTGCCTGAAATTCTGAGATGTTAAATTCTTTTGTGCAAATAGCTCCAGCGTGATCTTGGTTGTCCAATGATTGAAGTCAGCTTTGGGAAAGTTCTCTTATAATTTCAGATATTGTGTTGCTGGGGCAGTAGTTTAATAGAATCCAGAGAATCCATATCCTCCATAGTATGATGGGCGGTAGCAGCCATATCCGTAGCCTCCAAAGCCAGAACCATATCCATAGCCTGCGAAGCCAGAGTCACATCCGTAGCCTCCAAAGCCAGAGCCATATCTGTAGCCTCCATAGCCACAGCCAGAACCCAGTCTGCGGAAGCTGCCACATCCACATCCATAGCCATAGCCCAGGCCACCGAAGCCTCCGTAGCCATAGCCCAGGCCTCCGTAGTAGCTGCCGTAGTAGCTCATGGTGTCAGGGGTAGTGAGTTTGGTTTGCTGCTCAAGGCAAGGTCCTGAGTGTGAATGTTGACGTCTGCGCAGGCATGCTTATATACCCTGACAGATCACGTGACAAAACACTTCCTGCCTATTTTAGTGTAATTCTATATGTTACACTTACCTGACCCAATCCTGACATCTGAAGAGGCCCTCAAACTCATTAAAGTGTTTGAGCTTGCATTGCATTGCTGTCTTGTCATGCTGTCCCTTTAACATATTGCGTCACTTTTATGAGAAGAAATTGCTGTAGGTTCAAAGTCTGTACATACCAGACCTTAAACAGACTTCTTTGTAGGCATGTTGCATTACACAGTTGGTAATGCTACATTTTGAAATTAAGTATTGCTTCATCTCTGGCTTTCCTGGAATTGTTTTGCTTCATTTGTGATTGCATAACAGACTTTGGTTAAATTCAATGCTCTGAAATTTATCATATTCTTCCAGAGTTATCTTATACCTTAGGTGAGGTCCCTTTTTAAAGAGAAGCAAACATTTGAAAGACTGGAGCCATCTGCTCACCTGCTGTGCCTAACAGTAAAGAACTTCATGGGGTTAAAAAAGTTAAAATAAAGCCACCATTCTTCTATTATTCTAGGACATTGGCCATCATAATCAATATTCTCCTTTTTTTTTTGTTTTACTAGTTTAAAAAATAAAAACCATTTTGATTTAACGACGTAACAGAATATAGCTCAAACATTAAAGTCAAATCACAGTAATAAAAAAAATCTATTTCCTAAGCAGCTTTACAAGCTGTTCAAAATTTTTTTCACACCCTGACTCCCTTACTGCCATATTAGACATCCAAGGTGCTACCAAAAATACAGATTGTATGGCTCTCCTCTCTTACAAACACCATTCGTTCCTTTTTCCTGATCCACACAATTATCCTCTTTTCAATATATTCTTTCAGTTCCCATTAGCGTCTGGGACTAGGTGAGATGGTGAAATATATGGAATTCTCTTTGCCTCCCGTCAATTTTCATTTAGTACTTACTTAAATTCATATATATATGTGTGTGTATATATATAGATATATGTATATATAGATATAGATAATCTTCAAATTTTCATAACATTTTTCCTTTATATTACCTTTACCTATTGTGTGTTCCTTTTTTTCCTAAAGGAAAATAGCTAACTAATCTTTACTAAGATGTTAAGCATTTATTAAAGTGTTAGATGTTAAAAATAGATGCCATCGCCCAAGACCCTGGGAAATTCAGTAAGAGACTGTTAGCATTGTGAATGTCTTAGTTATCCCCCAAAATATGTATAATGTAAAAAGACAGGATGAAGAAAATAATAAAGACAAAGAGTACCTCAGCTGACTGTAAGAATTTAGTCACCTAGACCCAAGGCTGACCCCAAACCCCACCCACATATGCCCTTAACTGTAAACTTAAATATATAATTTCTTGTTAAATTTGTATTACTTTGAATATACTGTTCAACTTTTGATGAGTTTATAAGCAATTTTCAAATTATACATTTCTCCACATAGATTTGCTGGCTGCAGTTCAATGACCAGCATGCAATAGAAACTGAATATGTAAAGGTTGAATAGATGAATGAATTCTAAAGTTCTTACAGGTAAAAATCTTACATCTCATAGAAATGAACAATACTATGAATGTATCCAACAATAAGAATTTAAAAGAGAAATCAGCTCCAATAGCTTTATTTCTTTAGAGGAATAAATAACCTATCATTTCATTTGCTTTTTGTTGCTGTTGTTTAAGGCATATTTAAAAATACTTAAATCTTAAGTATACAAGTTGGTGATATTTTTCTTATATTTATAGACCACCTATAACAAGCACACTCTAATTCCCAGAATCTGTCCCTTGACTCTACCAGCCAATATTATTCCGTGTAGAGTAACTGTTAACATCCTGCATAAGGTTTTCTTGTTCTGTACTTCACTTAGGTGGTCTCATATAGCATACTAAACTTTCCATTTCCATCCCCAATTCGTCTGTGTATCACTGTCTATTAGGTAGATCTCTGTCATATGTAACATGAATTTTGTCGTTTTAATTTCTGAAAAGTAGTCTACTACATGAATAGAGCACAACTGATTTATGATTCTACTCTGGTAGGCCTATATTTGAGGAGTTTAGTGGTTTCAGTTTTGGTTTGGTTGGTTGGTTTGTTTTTTATTGCTATAGTGAATAAAGAAATCTGTTATGTACCTTTTTATAAAGATTCTTTTTTTCTTTCTTTCTTTTTTTTTTTTTTATGGAGTCTCACTCTATCATGCAGACTGGAGTACAGTGGCACTGTCTTGGCTCACTGCAACCTCTGTCATCCAGGTTCAAGTGATTCTCCTGCCTCTGCCTCCCGAATAACTGGGACTACAGGCATGCATCACTATGCCCAAATAAAAAATAATTTTGTATTTTTAGTAGAACAGGGTTTTGCCATGTTGGCCAGTCCGGTCTCAAACTCCTTACCTCAAGTGATCCGCCTGCCTCAGCCTCAGCCTCCCAAAGTGCTGGGATTACAGGAGTGAGCTACCATACCCGGCTAAGATCCTTATTTTTAGACCTAGACTTTCCTATACCTTTGTTACAGCTGGGATAGGAATTACTAATTTGTATCATATCTATACTTATTTTATACATTATATATAATTATATATTATCATAAATAACAGTTATATATTATATAATATAGTTAACTTCCATAGATTCTACCAATCTCAAGATACAGTTATTATGTTTACCAGTTAAATTTACTGTACCAACAGGGATGTATGAGAGTTCCAGTTGCTTCACATCCTTACCTGCACTGATCACTTGCAAACTCTTTAAAAAATTGACTACTCTTGTGAATACATAATGATACCTGATTATTGTTTAATATGGTTTTATTGATTAATAACAATGTTCAGCATCTTTACATATGCTTATAGGCCATTTAGATATTTTTTTGAAGTGCCTGTTGAAGTATTTTGTTCACTTTTAATTGAGCTAGTAATATTTTATTATTGATTCTCAGGTGATCTTTACATATTTGGATATGGGTGTTTTTCAGATTTATGTATTAAAAATATTTTCATCCAGTATATAGATTTTTTCACCTTAAAATGGTGTCTCTACATAAATAAAATGCAATAATATAAGAAATTCCCACTTTAAAATCTTTTTATGTTTAATGTTTTTGGTACTAATTTAAAAAATTTTGACTACTTCTCACATTGTTATTTAAAATTTTTCTCTGTTTTCTTTAAAGCTTGTTCTATTTTTGTGATTATTTTTTAAAGGCAGTTGATGATTTGAATATTACAGTTTTTATTAACTCAGGCTAAAGCAACATAATCGCAAATAAATCAAACAGGTTTCAGATACCGCCAATTTAAGTCTACCAAATATGCATCTGTTTTGGGGCTTAAGGTCTTGTTATAATGTGTTCTTCCTAAGATAAGCAAAGCTCTTCCCTGAAAGTAAAGATATTCTGGAATATTTTTTTAAATCCTTCAGCAATCCATAAAATCAATAAATTCAAGTTCTAATCATACTACATTGTACTAGAAATATCAAACGCTTTTTCCAAGTAGTTAAATTGATTGTTATTCATAGCTACAGAAGGCCTTTACCTGTATTGTGGGAAAATGCCACTAACGATTAGGAAAATGGAAGAGCTATCGTCATATTCTGTCAAACTAAGTAGTGTAGCCCTCCAATGGAATCAATTGACCCAGTCAATGGAGAGTGTATGTACTCTGACTAGACTGACTGAAAGCGTGGGTCTTAAACTTATTCTTATGTTTAGTAAACAAGTCTGAGTCTTTCTAATTCTTCTTAATTTTTTATACCATTTGAATTTATCATTATTTACTGATTACTTTTATTTAGATCTAGATATGCTAGAAATGAAGAGGTTCCAGATTCACCAAAATCTTAAATAAAAAGAGGTATATAGTGTGAAAAGTAGACTAGTCTTCAAAACTCAGCTATGATTGTTACATGAACATATGACCAGAATTTTAAGATTATTGGGAAGCACTCAAGAAAAGAAATAGGCAATGGAATGGAAAGTCAGCATTTAAACAAATAGATAAATAAACAGAAGCCATGTGTGCCATTTCAAATTGAGACAATTTATTGCAAAGGGAACCAAGCAATTCCACAATTAGTAAAGTACAGATAGTGGATGCCAGTAGACATGATATAGACAATTATAACATAATAAATATTCCTAACATCTTACATGCTAAATGATTTTTTTTTAAATCTCGGATTGATACAGTGTGCCCTTGTTTGACTCAATATTTGGTTAATTTGAATGATCTTCTTATGACCTCTGATACTGAGTCCTCAGGGTAGGATTTCAGTAGAACTGAGAGAATCCATATCCTCCATAGCATGGGCGGCAGCTGCGGTATCCATAGCCTCCAAAGCCAGAGCCGTATCCGTAGCCTCCATAGCCACAGCCATAACCCAGTCTGCGGAAGCCGCCACATCCACAGCCATAGCCATAGCCCAGGTCATCGAAGCCTCCATAGCCGTAGCCCAGGCCTCCATAGTAGTTGCCGTAGTAGTTCATGGTGACAGGAGTGGTGAGTTGGTTTGCTGCTCAAGGCAAGATCCTGAGTGTGAATGGCAGCATGTGTAGAGGGAGGCTTATATACCCTGGTCAGAGCATGTGGTGAGTCACATGCGTACCTGTTTGTGTGTGTGTGTGTGTGTTTTCAATTAATTACTTAACAGAAGTCATTCATTGTTCCCTGGCACAAGGAGAGGCCCTCGCATTCTTTAAATGGAGTTTGCTTTGTTGCTGAGTTACAGTGGCCCTTAAAAGTTATTACATCACTTAATGAGAAGAAATTGCTGTATCTAAAGTCTTGGCATACTAGATCCTAAATAGATTTCTTCATAGCTAGACATATTGCATATTACAAATGAAATAAAATGAAGGTTATATGTTCCTCTAAAGTCAGATGCTATTGGAGCTCATTTCATTGTCTTCTTTGTGTTGCCCAGGCTGGTCTCAAGCTCCTGGGCTCAAGTGACCCTCCTCCCTCGACCTCCCAAAGTGTTGGGATTAGAGGCATGAACCACCTCGCCCAGCCCTCACTTCATCTTTATAAATCCCTATTGTTCAGATGCAGCCAGAGAATTACTCATGCCTTTGAGAGGCATAGACTTTAGAATTTATTCATCCATTCAGCATTTATGTACTGTGCTGTTACTACATGGTGATTATTGCAAAGAAGTATACAAATTCAGTTGTGAAAACGCAACATTTGGAAATTACTGATAAGACTAAAAATAACTGATCGCTATATTTGAGATCATATAAGGTTAATAAGAACTTAAAGGCTCAGGGTTGAAGTTAAGGGCACAGCTGTATTAACTATGTTTGGGGTCAGCTATGGCTGTATGTTGCTAAATTCTTGGAATCAACTGAGGACTTGTACCCTCAGTTATTTTTTCTTCCTGTTATTTTGTAATATTATACATACATTTTGGAGATTCCTTTTCTCAGTTGTGGGGCTGATGCCCCTATGATGCATTTTCTCTAGACCAGGTGACAGCTTTTCCTTGGAAGGAAATGTATTCCGAAGGCATTCTTTTAATTTCAACACAAATCAATACAATCTAACAACTAGAGATGTAATAATATAAAATTGCATTATACTAAAAAGTGTTACTTTCTCTAAATGGTTATATTAATTGTTCTTCTTTTGACATAGACAGCCTTTCTTCAGACTGTGATGCCATTGACCACTTAGGGAGTAAAAAATTTTCATGTGAAATTCTGTAAATTCTCAGTAAAACTGAATACTACAGCCCTGCAATGGAGACACTAAGATATTTTTACTGAGATCTGTTTATGGTGAAACTGCAACATCTCACTTGAATTGAATGAAAGAATTGGTAATAGTATCTGGCTAAGCAAATCCATCCATATGTTCAGTAAACAAGTCAGAGTTTTTCAAACGCATTATGATTTCTTTTAAATATTAAAATATTGTATTTTCATTATTAACAAGTTGTTTTTACACAGATAAAGCTACATTAAAAATAAGTTCAAGATTCTACAACAGAGTGTTTACAAATGAAAATAAATAGAGGTGGTTATTTGGCCATGATAATTAAAGTCTTCAGACGCACATGACCAGAGCCTTCAAGATGCTTCATGTGACAACACACAAGAAGAGATGTAAAAAATGAATGGAACAGTGAGCATGGGGAAGTAGAATGCCTGATATTTAGTAAAACTGGGTTCTGGTCTGGGATCTCCTTGTCATGTCATTTTTGATCCTTAGCAAATGATTTCACTTTTTGGAGATTTTTCCCATTCAAGATTGTATCAGGGTAAGCATTGGGAAAACTTTATAGTAGTACCCCTGCACACTCCACAGTTCTTTTATATTATTTTCCTGGCATTTTTGAATTTGCTTGACTCAAACAAAAGACATTCACTTTTGTTTCAGTACTGAAATACATTATTCTTGAAACAAAATAATACGTTATTACATATTTTTCTTGGGCAAACAGTTATTTGACATACCAACATGAAAAGGCCCATGTTTGCTTGTTGGAGGTTAGAAGAGGCTTGGCTAGAGTGTATAAAGCATCAGGTCAGTCACAGCCTTAATATGAATTACTTCACAAGTGATGGCAGTGATTTCTGTATTTCCTTGGTGTATATTGCAAAATATTTAAATGTGCTGATAATATGAAAGAGCAACTTCGTGTCACACCACAATGGACCAGGAATAAAACATGAAAGTCACAAAAAGAAGTTCATTTTCAGTGTATTTTCAGATACATACTTTGTCTTATCATTACTTTTCTTACCATTGAAAGGGCCAAATAAACATACATTTTGAACAAACTATAGAAGTACATACTCTTCATGTTGGTCTCCATTGAGATTTGAAAGTTTATAAAGTTGGTATTTCAGGGCTGAATTTAAACACTAACATCTAACTGAAAGCACTGAAATGAAAAAGATATGGTCAATATGGCACAGTATTCCAAAGAAAAAAGATTCTTTTTAATTGAGTGTTATGATTTTAATTTGTGCATGTACAGCTTACCTTTGGACAACATGGGTTTGGACTGAGTGAATCCACTCATACTCAGATTTTGTTCTACCTCTGCTACTCCTGAGACAGCAAGACCAACGTCCCCCTTCCTCCTCCTCCTCAACCTATCCAATGTGAAGACAATGAGGATAAAGACCTTAATGATGAGCTGCTTCCACTTGACAAACAGTAAATATAAATTCTCTTCCTTATTATTTTAATAACATTTTCTTTTCTTATTTACTTTATTGTAAGAATACAGTGTATAATGCATATAAAATACAAAGTATGTGTTAGTCAACTGTTTATGTTATCAGTGAGGCTTCCAGTCAACAGTTGGCTACCAGTAGTTAGGTGTCTGGAGAGTCAAAAGTTATATGTGGATTTTCAACTGCATGGGGGAATCAGTACGCCAACCCCTACATTATTCAGGGGTCAACTGTGACCTTTGAATGCGGATATATACATGCACACACAAACAGCTATATAGATAGGTGCATGTATATACAAAATTATTATATACAATATACTTCTATATGTATATAGTTTGTTCTTTTTTCACTGGATATAATTATAAATAACCACTTTGCCATTTTGAGTCAAGCAAAAAATAAAAGCCATGTATTTGCTTTAAGTCAGCATAATTTATTCCAAAAGGAAGAGAGAAAGCCCACAGCTATAAAGGTACAAGTAAGACACATCCAGAGACATAAAGCAAAGAATTACGGAATGATTGGTATTCTTAAAACTCTCAGATGCTAACTGCTCTTGATCTTGGCTTGATCCAGGGTGACCTCGTCTTTTTATTATTGCAGTCAGGTTTGGGTGATCTTATGGCCTCTCATGTTAGGTTGTCAGGGAAGGATTTCAGTAAAATCCAGAGAATCCATATCCTCCGTAGCATGATGGGCGGCAGCTGCGGTATCCATAGCCTCCAAAGCCAGAGCCGTATCCGTAGCCTCCATAGCCACAGCCATAGCCCAGTCTGCGGAAGCCGCCACATCCACAGCCATAGCCATAGCCCAGGTCATCGAAGCCTCCATAGCCGTAGCCCAGGCCTCCGTAGTAGTTGCCGTAGTAGTTCATGGTGTCAGGAGTGGTGAGTTGGTTTGCTGCTCGAGGCAAGATCCTGAGTGTGAATGGCAGCATGTGTAAGAGGCTTATATACCCTGGTCAGAGCATGTGGTGAATCATCTGTATACCCTCCTTTGCTGTAGTTATTTGTATTACGTTTGATGTTACAACTCATTTATCTATTGTCTTCTCATGCAGGGAGAGGCCCTCATTCTCATTAAAATATTTCAGCTTACTTAATGTCTTATTCAGGACACAAATGAACTTACTGCTTTGCTTTTATGAGAAGAAATGACTGACTGTTCAAAATATGCACATTCCAAATGCTCAACAGAATTGCCTATTACCAGATGTATTACATCATCTACACTTTATGGTATTTCTTTTATAATGAATCATTTCCTTTGTCCGTCATCTTCCAAACTGATAACTTCATATTCAACTGAATTTACAGCTATTTTTTCAATTTAAAGATGTTAAATCTGTAGTTTTAAAAAGCAAACTTATTTATCAAGGTGAGGTCTTCAGAAAATGCCTATATTCACAATACAGGAAAACATTTGAAATCAAAATGATTTTAATGCCCTGCTGTGTACAATAGCCAAAGGACTCAAAAACAGAGCGTATGTTGATTTTTAGCATTTTATTCACAATAACTTTTATACTATTTTTGGCTTTGTACACCAGCTTCAGAACCTTTTGGTTGCAAAATATGTAAGAATTAATTTCAGAAATTGAGGGCACAAAATCCATCTCCTATGCAGGCTTATCAGAGCAGTAGTTCAGTTTTCCATTCAAGTCCTAAAACTCTCCTTTATAATTGGTTTTATTCAAAGTCCTAGTAAAATTGCAGATTGCATCTGCCTCTGTTTTGCACATTCCAGTCAATTTCTTTCTTTCTTTATCCTTTTTCAGTAGTGTATATATGACCTCTATTTCCATTCTCATCAGCTTTCATTTTTCTTCCCATTTTCTCAACATCTATAGAAACAGCCAGGTAGAAGTTTATTGCATACGTTTCCCCAACCCCCTCTGCCTTCCATCCACTTATCTCAATGCTTTTTTTTCTACCTCTTCTTTGTATTCACTATAACGTCTTTCCTGATGTTCTTCTATGTCTATCCTGTGCTCATTTATTCTGAGGTAATTTCTAACCACTGCCTACTGATCTGTTCATTAAAGTATCTGTTCATTAAGTATCATTAAAGATCTGTTCATCTGTTCATTAAAGTATCATTTTTAAAACTTTCTATTTTTTGTACTTACTGAACATCCTCAACTCCCCACCCCAGCAAAAATACTTAGAAATAATGAATAAGACCTACTATTAGGATAGCACAATAGGGTGACTATAGTCAATAACAACTTAATTGTACATTTTAAAAGGTCTTGAGTATAATTAGACTGTTTGTAACTCAAAGGATAAATACTTTAGGGGATGGATTTTTAAAAATTTACTCCAACTCCTATGGCTTTCTGAAATGTTAAAAGGGTATCCTAAAACTGAAATTGTCTTCAAAGTTTTCAAAATAAAGGCGCCATGGTGAAATGACACAGAATAGAGAAACATATGTAAAGATATTTGCCCTGGGCTTCATAGAGTTCCTCAGCTGACTTCGTTGAGTTAGTGAAACAGATACAACATTGAGCCTACTCTTGATTAATCTCCATGTAGCACCTGTCTCTTGGCTTTGACAACTAAAAGTTTATTTAATTTACATGACTTTGAACATGCTGTTGAGTTTTTGTGAGATTTATAAGTATTTTATCAAAGACAAATTTCCTAAAAGGGATGCTTCAGTTCTTCTAAGCAATAGACTAGGGAATTAAAAACTGTTTATTGAAGAAATTCTAAGTAAATTGACAGTAACTACCACAGCGAGCACAATCTGTGCACAACTCTGACTACGCCTTAGTGAGCTACCTTTTTAAGACAGAAAAATAGCTAGCTCAATAAGTCTTTCAATTTGTAGAGTAGGATTTAGTTCAACATTTTCTCCATTTCTTTTATCCACATCTCGGTTCACTCTTTATTTCTCATCTGAACTCGAAACAGTCGATATGCTGAATTCTCAGTGAGTCCTTTTGAAGCCATAAAATCACAAATAACTCACACTGTATTAAGGATATCACCGTTTGTCCATATAAATCAGCCTGATAATGTAAGAGTGTTTAATAGCTAATTTTTGTTTGGGATGCATAAATTATGCATACATCTGGAGATATAAAACTAAACAAGATATCAATGGAAAACCTCAATAGCCAAATAAGAATTAGAATGTTATAAAGAAGTAGACCATGTGATAATTTTCCACAAGACCAATTAATGACCGTAAGCAGTAAATGATTAATACTAAAATTAAAAAAAATCTATATATTTTCTATACAAAATATATAGAACAAATATTTTGTCTTTTTTACAAAGTGAACAAATAGTAAAATGAAAGTATCCATTGTAAAATTAAGACATATATTCATTTGTAGTGATATTGGTCTTATGCTCAAAGCAGACTGTTAGACCCAAAGTAGATTAGACCCAAAGTTGACAGAACAATGATGTTTTATATTTTCTCCTTCTTTTCACTTTTAGGAAGTTCACTTTGGAATATATGCTTACTAACCTTATGATAATGGATAAGGAAGAAGAAAATAAGTTCTTACTTGGGATAAGTAGTAACTTTTACCTGGAAAGAAAGTTTTCATTATAAATTCCAAGGACTTCCTTTAACTCAGACACAAACCAATAACATATAAAAATGTAAGTTACAAAAATATGTTAATCTTGAATTATACCAGCAATGTCACAAGTGCTTTTTCTCATTATAATTATATTGATCTTTCTTTAATTGCAAATTTTTAATACTTTTACTGAGGCTGGGAGGATATTTACTCATATGAGAATAGAGCAGTTTCATATGAAATTCAGTTATATGGGTCAAAATTCCTTTAATGAAATTACCAAACTTTATCTACCTTGCCCTCTCCTGTGAAGGTACAGCATCTACAGAGAGAAATAACAAGATTTGTTTGGGTTGTTTATTTTTCATCTTTACATTGTATAAACAAACCCAAATATTTCTCATAAAAATAATCTTGAGAATTGAGTTTATTCGTTCTGTTTTTGCCTTCAAGTAAAGCTAAGTTAGCAATTCAGAAATGATATATAACAAAATAAAAGTTAACAAGAAAAATTTTAAAAACAACAGCAACAAAACGTAATCTAAGAGATGAAATTAGTCTCCATAAACTCTGCTCTAAAAATTGAAACTATTTACAGTATTATTACAAGAACTTTCTAGATGGCATTCAGATTTGGAAGTATGCAGTGAAAGAGACTCAGAATGATGGACTAGAGCATTAGGATTCAGGCGAACTGCTTTCTGGTCTTGGTTCTGACACTTAGATTGTGTTACTCTAGGCGTCACTTAACTGTTCGGCATTTCCTCACCTGTACTATAGGGGGCAGCACGGTACAATCTGTAATAATCTAACATTTGGTCCAGCTCTCACTTCTTTTGTCCTTATATTACTGAATTTCACCAGCTCAAACAAACAAATACTTTAATGCCATTACCTGAATATGCCATTCAATTTTGTAAAAAGCAATACATTTTTAGATCTTTAATATATTCTATTACATAAAATACCAACAATGAAATACTTGTTTTTATGGTTTTGGGTTTTACATTTAAGTCTGTAATCCAACTTGAGTTAATTTTTGTATAAGATGTAAGGAAGGGGTCCAGTTTCAGTTTTCTGCAAATGGCTAGCCAGTTTTCCAAGCACCATTTATTAAATAGGGAATCCTTTCCCCATTGCTTGTTTTTGTCAGGTTTGTTGAAGATCAGATGGTTGTAGATGTGTGGTGTTATTTCTGAGTTCTCTGTTTTGTTCTGCATCTATTGAGATAATCATGTGGTTTTTTTGTCATTGGTTCTGTTTATGTGATGGATTACGTTTATTGATTTGCATATGTTGAACCAGCCTTGCAACCCACGGGTGGTGAAGCCGACTTGATCATGGTGGATAAGCTTTTTGATGTGCTGCCAGATTCAGTTTGCCAGTATTTTATTGAGGATTTTTGCATCGATGTTCATCAGGGATATTGGCCTGAAATTTTCTTTTTTTGTTATGTCTCTGCCAGGTTTGGTATCAAGATGATGCTGGCCTCATAACAAGAGTTAGGGAGGATTCCTTCTTTTTCTATTGTTTGAAATAATTTCAGAAGGAATGGTACCAGCCCTTCTCTGTACCTCTGGTAGAATTTGGCTGTGAATCCATCTAATTCTGGGGGGTTTTTTGGTTGGTAGGCTATTAATTACTGCCGCAATTTCAGAAGTTGTTATTGGTCTTTTCAGGGATTCAACTTCTTCCTGGTTAAGTCTTGAGAGGGTGTGTGTGTGTATTAAATATATCCATTTCTTCTAGAATTTTTAGTTTATTTGTGTAGAGGTTTTTATTGTATTCCATGATTGTAGCTTGTATTTCTGTTGGATCAGTGGTGATATCCCCTTTATCATTTTTTTTCTGTCTATTTGATTCTTCTCTCTTTTCTTCTTTATTAGTCTAGCTAGTAGAATATCTAATTTGTTAATTTTTTCATAAAACCAGCTCCTGGATTCAGTGATTATTTTCAAGGGATTTTTGTGTCTCTATCTCCTTCAGTTCTGCTCTGATCTTAGTTATTTCTTGTCTTCTGGTAGTTTTTTAATTTGTTTGCTCTTGCTTCTAAGTTATTTGCCTAGTGGGAAACCTAGGCAATACCATTCAGGACAGAGGCATGGGCAAAGACTTCATGACTAAACCACCAAAAGCAATTGCAACAAAAGCCAAAATTGACAAATGGGGTATAGTTAAACTAAAGAGTTTCTGCATGGCAAAAACAAACAAACAAACAAACTAGAATCAGAGTGAACAGGCAATAGGAGAAATTTTTTGCAATCTACCCATCTGACAAAGGTCTAATATCCAGAATCTACAAGTAACTTAAACAAATTTACAAGAAAAAAACAACCCCATCAAAACGTGGGCAAAGGATATGAACAGACACTTCTCCAAAGAAGACATTTATGTGGCCAGCAAACATGAAAAAAAGCTCATCATCACTTATCATTAGAGAAATGCATATAAAAACCACTATGAGATACCATCTCATGCCAGTCAAAATGGCGATTATTAAAAAGTCAAGAAATAATAGATGCTGGCCAGAGTGTGGAAAAATAGGAACACTTTTACACTGTTGATGGGAGTGTAAATTAGTTCAACTATTGTGGAGAACAGTGTGCTGATTCCTCAAGGATCTAGAACCAGTAATACCATTTGACCCAGCAATCCCATTACTGGGTATATACCCAAAGGATTATAAATTGTTCTACTAGAAAGACACATACACACATATGTTTATTGCAGCACTATTTAATAGGACTTGGAAGCAACTGGACTTGGAACCAATCCAAATGCCTGTCAATGATAGACTGGATAAAGAAAATGTGGCACATATACACCGTGGAATATTATGCAGCCAGAAAAAAATAATTAGCTCATGTCCTTTCCAGTGACATGGATGAAGCCGAAAGCCATTATTCTCAGCAAACTAACACAGGAACAGAAAATCAAACACCGCATGTTCTCACTCACAAGTGGGGGTTGAACAGTGAGAACACATGGATACAGGGAGGGAAGCAACACACATGGGGGCCTGTAAGGGGGTGGGGGGAAAGGGGAGGGAGAGCATTAGAACGAATACCTAACGCCTGTGGGGCTTAAGACCTAGATGACAGGTTGATAGGTGCAGCAAACCACCATGGCGTATGTATACCTGTGTTACAATCCTGCACATTCCGCACACGTATTCTGGAACTTAAAGTAAAATTTTTTCAAAAAAAGAAAGAATTGCTTTCTGGTGAGTGGTAATTGATTAAAATTTTAATCTACTTTACCAAACAAAACAAAACAATAAGTCTTTTTGGATGAATGATGACTCTCATCAATTAAAGCTGCAAAATGCAAAGGAACCCATTTCTTGATTATATCCGGCTGTTTATTTTTTTCCATTTCCAATTGTAAAAAGCTTTAGTGCCATGAGGATGATGACGACTGTAAAAAAAAGCATATCATTGAATGCCACAGAGGAACTGTGACATAAAAAAACTAATTAAAACAATTATTTTTAATACGATATATATTTTAATCACCTAATTTGAAAAACTTTTAGTAACTTTATAACACAACCATTTTCATGAGAATTCTAAGTTAAATGACAGGCAATAAAGAATAGATCAAAGAAGATTTATATAGAATCAAGAAAGCCATGAAACATACATTTTCTCTCCTAGAAACTTAGAGAAATATTTTGTTCTAGCACTATTTCATTCTTACCACAAAAGGGCTGACTAAGCAACACATTTTGAAAGAAGAAATTGATTACTTATGTTATTTGGACTGCATTGATAAATATAATTGTATAGAATTAAAACCATGTAAATTCCTTTTATTTATTACCATAAATACATAGTTACAAAATGTTGGAGTTGAATTTTTTATTGTTGTTGAGTTTAAATCTAAGAATTATCTAAGTAAAAGCTAGGAAATAAAAATCACTTATATTTGGCCAGGCACGGTGGCTCACACCTTTAATCCCAGCACTTTTGGAGGCTGAAGTGGGTGGATAACTTGAAGCCAGGAGTTCAAGACCAGCCTGGCTAACATGGCGAAACCCATCTCTACAGCAAAAATACAAAAATTAGCTAACTGTGATGGCACATGCCTGTAATCCCAGCTACTAGGAAGGCTGAGGCATGAGAATTGCTTGAACCTTGAAGGCAGAGGTTGCAGTGAGCTGAGATCGCACCACTGCACTCTAGCCTGGGCAACAGAGTGACACTCTCAAAAAAAAAATTACATATATTCAAGGAATCATCATTCAATTCAGTCTAAAGTTATTGTCCTTTTCATATATCTATCAATGTATGAAATAAATAATACACAGATAGTGTTTTAGTTTTCACATTGAAAGTTGAGTAGTATTTATACTTAGTAACATATATAATTAAGCCAAATGAATTAAACAAAAGCTATATTTGCTGTGTCTCAAGAGACTTCATTAAAGAAATCCAGGAGATATGATGGAGACAAACTTGTACAATTATAAATGTATTAAAAGTCTTAGGTGCTAATTATTTTGAACAAATAGACTCGGCGTAATTTTGAAAGTTAGGTCCAATGATTGAAATCAGGCTTATGAAGTTCACTCATGAAATCAGATGTTAGATTGATAAGGAAGAATTTTAATAGAAGCTAAAGAACCCATGTCTTCCATAACAGGATGAGTGGCTGCAGCCGTATCTATGGTCTCCATAGGCACAGCTATACCCTGGTCTACAGTGCTACCACATTTACAGCCATAACCATAGCCCAGACCACGAAAGCCTGCACAGCCTTCGCCCAGACCTCTGTGATAGTTGCCTTAGTCATTCACGGGGTTAGGAGTTAAAGGCTTGATTTGCTATTGATGGTATTCTTTCTAAGTACGAATCGCCATACCTGCGCAGAGGTTTTATATCCTATGTTACGGATGTGGTAAATTATTCAGATTTACCTCATTTTCATTACTCAGGAGAAATTACATGAAACAAATATTACTGGCTCTCTGTTTTGTTTAACATGCATGGAGTTACCTTCCATTACAGTATAACTTGTAAATTAATTTCTAGTCCAATTACGATTTCCCTGATTAAACTGTGTCTATAATGAGAAATATTATTTGCAATTTCAAAGACTATTCTTACATCAGGACACATATAAAATCCACCTAATGTAGGCTTCAGAGCATCTCTATAATCCAGTCAAGCAGCTATATGACATCCTCATCAAGGTGATACTTCTTTCCTGCATATGCTTTCTGTATTTCTCATGTTCATGACTACACCTTATCATTTGAGATAAGCAGGGCCCTAATTTTTTTTTTTTTTTTTTTTTGAGATGGAGTCTCGCTCTGTCGTCCAGGCTGGAGTGCAGTGGCCGGATCTCAGCTCACTGCAAGCTCCGCCTCCCAGGTTCACGCCATTCTCCTGCCTCAGCCTCCCGAGTAGCTGGGACTACAGGCGCCCGCCACCTCGCCCGGCTAGATTTTTGTATTTTTTAGTAGAGACGGGGCTTCACCGTGTTACCCAGGATGGTCTTGATCTCCTGACCTCGTGATCCGCCCGTCTCGGCCTCCCAAAGTGCAAAGATTACAGGCTTGAGCCACCGCGCCCAGCCCAGGGCCCTAATTTTACCTTAAATTCATGCCTCTTTCAAAACTGTAATCACTTAAATGTCAAGTAGTTACAATATTAATATGCAAACAAATTTTACTTGACCTCTGTGCAGTTTGAGTCCACATGGAAGCAATCTTGTTAAAAGTGTCTCTCATTTTTTTATACTACATTAAATATGTATTTTTTTCTTTGTTAAGGGTTTACACATGATGCCAATGGGCGTTTGATATTCCACAGCCCGGTATCCACATTTCATTTTTGAGAACATACTGTATAATTACTTGGTATGTATTTGAAGTTTTCAAATACTTTCAAATACAGTGAAAGAGATCACCATGCAGCATCGAGATAACTAGGGTGATCTAAAAAGTCACAAATCATTTCATGTTCTGACTTTGTTCTATTATCTCAATTTTGGATTCTATTGAGATATATCAAAATTCTAGTTACATGCAGAATGCCAAGTGAACCAAAACATTAGTGCTGGCCCTACCCCAGGTAAGACTAATACAACAGAATATAAACTAGCCTGATTTTCTAAAGTCTTTACTAATGCCAAATAAGATAGGAATTAAATGTTCTCTACTGGATTCTGCACCAACATACACTCAAACTGCAAGGAAGGAGTCAGGAAATTCCTCAAAATAGAAAGTTAACTAAAACTAACACAAGTAGAAATAAAGAATTTTAAAGTACTATATCTCTTTAAAAAAATAAAATTTATGTAAAAACAAGAGAGGCAGGCCAGGCATGGTGGCTCACTTCTGTAATCCCAGCACTTTGGGAGGCCAGGGTGGGTGGATCACTTGAGGTCCAAAGTTTGAGACCAGCCTGAGCAACATGGTGAAACCTATCTTTACTAAAAACATACAAAAATTAGCTGAGTGTGGTGGCACACATCTGTAATCCTAGCTACGCGGGAGGCTGAGGCAGAAGAATGGAAAATAATGCCCCTGGGAGGCGGAGGTTTCAGTGAGCTGTGATCAGGCCACTGAGCTCCAGCCTGGGTGATGGAGCGAGTGAGATACCGTCTCAAAAAAAAAAAAACAAAAAAAACAAAAAAAACAAAAAAAAAAAAAAGAAAAGAAAGGCAGACTTCTAACAATGAAAACTGCAGGTCAACATGGTGTGTTCTAGCAACTGATTTAAAAGAAATAATAGTAATTTTACACAGTTTTTTTCTCAATCTATAAATTCAAGATGCAATAATAAATGAAACATTGGAAAATAAAATGCAAAAATATTAACAGTAGTTTCAGACAACATAAAATACAGGTAAATGTAACAAAGACCTATTCCTTGATAATTACAAATAAATGCTTGAAGAAATTCATAAGGACTGTTAAAATGAGGTTATATCATGTCTCCATATTGACAACAGACTAAATATTCCCAAATTATGTATTTAGCAAAATCATAATCAAACTGCCTGTATATTTACAAAACATTCTAAAATGTATAAGAAATCCAAAGGACATAGAATACACAATGCAATCTTTAAAAAATAACAAAGTTTGACAAGTTATATTAGCTGATGTCAAGACTGATTATACTAGAATTATCAAGAGAGTGCAATATTGATGTGAGGATACACAAATAGATCAATGGGAAAAATTAAGAATCTAGAATTAGACTTTTTTCTACAAATACTCTAAAGCAAACAAAAGACTTCATCAAATGGTGCTAAAACAATGAAATACTAACATGGAATAAGGAAAAAAAAATAGCCTTAACAACTACTTAATATGATACACACCAATTAATTAAAAATGTATTATAGATCTGAGCATGATAGCTAAACTGCTGAAGCTTCTAGAATTTTATAGGGCATTGAAGGCACTGGCTCTAAAATAAAACATTGTGAAATGAATCTTATTAACAGCAAATCACAGATTAGGAGAATCAAAAACTAAGAATACATCCTCTCTAGCACCTGTTGTTTCCTGACTTTTGAATGATCGCCATTCTAACTGGTGTGAGATGGTATCTCATTGTGGTTTTGATTTGCATTTCTCTGATGGCCAGTGATGATGAGCATTTTTTCATGTGTCTGTTGGCTGTATGAATATCTTCTTTTAAGAAATGTCTGTTCATATCCTTTGCCCACTTTTTGATGCGGTTGTTTTTTTCTCGTAAATTTGTTTGAGTTCTTTGTAGGTTCTGGATATTAGCCCTTTGTCAGATGAGTAGATTGCAAAAATTTTCTCCCATTCTGTAGGTTGCCTGTTCACTCTGATGGTAGTTTCTTTTGCTGTGCAGAAGCTCTTTAGTTTAATGAGATCCCATTTGTCAATTTTGGCTTTTGCTGCCGTTGCTTTTGGTGTTTTAGACATGAAGTCTTTGCCCATGCCTGTGTCCTGAATGGTACTACCTAGGTTTTCCTCTAGGGTTTTTATGGTATTAAGTCTAACATTTAAGTCTCTAATCCATCTTGAATTAATAATACGCTGTTGGTGGGATTGTAAACTAGTTCAACCATTATGGAAAACAGTATGGCAATTCCTCAAGGATCTAGAACTAGATGTACCATATGACCCAGCCATCCCATTACTGGGTATATACCCAAAGGATTATGAATCATGCTGCTATAAAGACACATGCACACGTATGTTTATTGCGGCACTATTCACAATAGCAAAGACTTGGAATCAACCCAAATGTCCATCAGTGACAGACTGGATTAAGAAAATGTGGCACATATACACCATGGAATACTATGCAGTCATAAAAAAGGATGAGTTTGTGTCCTTTGTAGAGACATGGATGCAGCTGGAAACCATCATTCTTAGCAATCTATCACAAGAACAGAAAACCAAACACCGCATGTTCTCACTCATAGGTGGGAACTGAACAATGAGATCACTTGGACTCGGGAAGGGGAACATCACACACTGGGGCCTATCATGGGGAGGGGGGAGGGGGGAGGGATTGCATTGGGAGTTATACCTGATGTAAATGACGAGTTGATGGGTGCTGACGAGTTGATGGGTGCAGCACAGCAACATGGCACAAGTATACATATGTAACAAACCTGCACGTTATGCACATGTACCCTAGAACTTAAAGTGTAATAATAATAAAAACTAAAAAAATAAAAAAAATAAAAAGATGAAAGGTAAAAACAAACAAACAAAAAAAACCTAAGAATACATAAATTGATATAGATATAGATACAGATATCACCTGTAAAGATCTCCTACAACCTAATTGTCAATGGAAAAGCATCCCAATTTGGGCTCATTGAAAGCAAGATGTACAAATATCCAATAAATAAAAAGTGTCTAAGATCATTAGTTATCAGAATTATCAGGAAAATGTGAATTAAAATCACATTTTTAACTGCAGGCATGGTGGGTCACACCTGTAATCCCAGCACTTTGGGAGGCTGAGGCGGGCAGATCACATGGTCAGGAGTTTGAGATCAGCCTGGCCAAAATGGTGAAACCCTGTCTCTACCAAAAAAAAGAAAAAAAAAAAAAATTAGCCAGGGATGGTGGTGTGCGCCTGTAATCCTGGCTACTTGGGAGGCAGGAGAATTGCTTGAACCCGGGAGGCGGAGGTTGCAGTGAGCCAAGATCGCACCACTGTACTCCAGCCTGGGTGACAGCACATGACTCTGTCACACACACACAAACACAACAAAACAAAACACAGTGGGATAACACTACTCACCCATTAGAAGTGCTAAAATGAAGGGGGGAAAAAAGGTATTTTTTTTAAATTAGTAAGCTATGATTTAGATTAATCGTGATTTATATAAAATTTCTCATCAGGTTAATTTCAAAATGTTTCTAACATGCATTAGTGCAATTTTCAACTCATTTACCATGATAACGCCTGAATTGAAATTTTGACTTTCTGTTAGATTCTCAAAAGAGCAAATCCAAGGTTTTGGTACATAGCATCATACTTCAATACATTCTGTTAACATGCTTAATTTAAAGCAATAAAACAGTGAAAATAACGAGTCCATGGGAAAGGAAATCAGTTCCCAAAAGTGCTGGCTAATGAGCAGATTCCATTATCCTCACCCTACGAATGACTCACAAGGCAGCTAATCAAAACAGAATCCATAATAGGGAATGTGTGATAGGGTTAGTAGACTCTGGTTTTGTGGTATAATATGAAGCTTCACATAGCTCCTTGATATAAATTTCCCTTCAGTCATTCAGAATAATGGATGTAACCAGAGACCAAGTGACCAAATAAATTAAAGTTGTGATCAAGACTATTTATTATCCCAATCCAGGGATTTTAGCACCTAAATATTATTGCCATAAATTAAGAGTTCACGCCAACATAAAATTTGATTAAGAACTCAAAAAGTCATTTAAATCATATTTACTGTCAAATAAGTACCTTTAGTGAAGATCGATAAGCCTCCTTGGGACTGGAAATCTGGGAGAAGAACAGCAACTGGGAGAGACCAGTTATTTCTCTCCTTCAAACTCCATCTATGATATTTGTTTTTTGCTCATTTAAGAATAGGAATAAATGGTATTCTCAAGAAGAAAAACAGTTGCTTTCATTTCAAGTATCATAAAATAGGAGAAACTTATTAAGATATATGACTAAAGTTAAGACCATATTTCAATGGCACATTAAACACATCTATTGGAAAATGATTATAGAGGCATTTCCCTATGTAAAATACACCACAGAAAATCCAGATGAAAAATTAGTACTTTTGAGAACGAAAGGAGAAATAACCGTTGTAGTAAAATATCCAATATTTATAGAATAAATACAAATTGCTATTGAACAGCTGGATATACACAGGCAGCTCTTGAATCTTATGCCAACAGGCTTGTAAAGCCAGTAATTCATCTTCCCTGCCTGCTATGAGCAGGGGATATATTTGATAGGACACAACATTTGAAGAGCTGCATTTTGTTATTGGATCATTTTCCCAAGCATCTTAGGTCCCAGCTCCGAGTAGAAAGCAGAGGCCCAGTATCTTCCATAACAATTTGGGCAGCAGCACTGTATCCATAACTACCATACCCAGAGTCATATCCATATCCTGCTCTGCAGAATCTGTCACATCCACACACATTGCAACAGCACTGGCCATCCAAGTCACCAAAGCCAGACCCCAGCCCTCCAACATCGATGCCAGAATAGCCCATTGTTTAGAGGTGAAGTCTGATATTAAAAGATACTTAAACATCTTTAGTGCTAGTGTGACAAGTCTTAGATACTCTCTATATAACATTTATACCAAAGAGTACACAAGAAACAATCCCAGTGATTTGTTTTTCCTTCTGTAAGGAGAGGGCCTCATGTCTATTAAAACTTGGCATGTTTTGGCAATTATACTTCCCAATTAGTGCTCTTAAGTTTTGTTACTATTTATAACATACTCATTGTGAGTTCAGAAGTTATATTTTCCATGTATTTGAGGGGTTCATGATACCATGCTTTTAAAATGATATTTTGTATTTCTTTCTCTGATGGAATATCTTAAGCATGTATGAAAAAGCAGATGGCTAGAATAGCAAGCTGTGGTATTTCTGAATTTATGTACTGGGATATTTTGTGCTCACAGCACAAGTAATATTGTTATTTTGCTTTCAGAAAAAAAATTCCTTAGTGTCATTTTAACACCCATTTCAAACTCATTTGTCTTCACCTTTCTTCTGTCATTGATTATATCATGTTTTGTTGTGGGTATTTGAGACATGTCAGCATCTACTACTTATCTGTAAACACCAGATAAGTAGATCTAGTAGAATGTGTATTGGATTTCTCATTTATCCACAGACTGCCTACAACCTAAAGTAGGTGTTCAATATGGCTTTCTGAGTGAATGAATGTGATTTGTTTGATTTGATTATACAGTATTCCCCTCCCTCTTATCCACAGGGTAGATGTTCCAAGATCCCCAGTGGATGCCTGAAACCACTGATAGTGCTGAAACCTATATACCCTATGTTTCTTTTCCTATACATGCAAACTTATGATAAAGCTTAATTTACAAATCAGGAATAGTAATAGATTAACAACAATAACTAATAATAAAATAGAACAATTGTAGCAATATGCCAGCATCAGGATTCTTTGGGGATATTATGAAGTAAAGTAAGACTCACTTGAATGCAAGCACTGTGATACGCCCACAGTTGGTCTCGTCATTGAAAGAGCTTTTGAGTAACAGGCGGGGAGTGTCTACAGCCTGGATCCCCTGGACAGAGGATTCTTGCCCTGGGCTGGATGGAGCAGAACTGCACAAGATTTCATCATGCTACTTAGATTGGCAGGCAATTTAAAACTTATCAATTGTTTATTTCTGTAATTTCTCATTTAACATTTTCAGCTATAGTTGATGTCAAGTAACTGAAACCAAAGAAGGCAAAACTGCAGATAAAGAGGGACAACTGTACACAATTCTATGTCGCCATAACAGTGTATTTGGCACTCTGAGAGGCAGGGTGTATTAATTAGTTTTCATGCTGCCAATAAAGACATACCCGAGGCTGGGCAATTTACAAAAGAAAGAAGTTTAATGGACTTAACAGTTCCATGTGGCTGGGGAGGTCTCACAATCATGGCAGAAGGTAAAAGGCACATCTCACATGGCGGCAGATAAGAAAACACAGCTTGTGCAAGGAAATTCCCTTTTTTAAAACATTCAGATCTCCTGAGACTTATTCACTATCACAAGAGCAGCTCAGCAAAGACCTGCCCCCATGATTCAATTACCTCCCACCAGGTCCCTCCCACAACACATGGGATTTCAAGATGAGATTTGGGTGGAGACACAGCCAAACCGTATCACAGGGGTTTCTGCTTTTTGTCTAGAAGTTCACTAATGCTCTGCTTTGGAAAAGTCAAACTTTCTTTCTCTGATATTCTGGTACAGTTTGACTGTGTCCCCACCCAAATCTTATCTTGAATTTTAACTCCCATAATTCCCACGTTTTGTAGGAGGGACCCTGTGGGAGGGACCTGAATCATGGGGATGGGTCTTTCCCATGCTGTTCACGTGGTAGTGAATAAGTCTCACGAGATCTGATGGTTTTATGAAAGGAAGTTCCCCTGAACAAGCTCTCTTGCCTGCCGCCATGTAAGACATCCCTTTGCTCTTCCTTCATCTTCTGCCATGATTTTGAGGTCTCCCCAGCCATGTGGAACTCTGAATCCATTAAACCTCTTTCCTTTATAAATTACCCAGTCTTGGGTATGTCTTTATTGGCAGCATGAGAATGGACTAATACACATTCCTAGACTAGTAGACCTTCATCCAAATGCAAGAGTTGATGTCTTCTTTCCTACTCTTTAAGCTTCTAACTTCCTAAGGAAGAACATTTTCTTTAATAAACTTTCTCTAACTCTGCTAAGAATGCACCAAAACTGGAATTCTTTTAGTGCCACAATTTTTCTATTTACCCTTATTTAACACTGAAAAGAAGGATCACCTGAAACCTAAAGTGTATTTGTAAGAGCCAATATTACTATTACTTGCACTCCAAACACATGAAATGCTTAGCACTCTTAACCTGTAACTCCTTTAAAAAATTAAGTTCTATCAAATAAGCAAAGTCCAAATATTCCTTGGACTATCTTGCCTCAATCACTTGAAAGAGTGATGTTCAATGAAGTAACTCTGGGGGAAAAACTCCCACTCTAGATGGGAAATTTAATTTTCCAATTGGGAATGTTTTTTATTTTTCATCAGTGGGGAGAGAGAAGAACTTGTGATTTCATGAAAAGCTTCAATGAATCATCACTACAGAGATGGAATCAGTAACTACATATTAATAATTAAAACGTTCTGAGATAAATAAGAGTTTTGACTCTAGGATCCACAATCATGCTGTTCACTCTGTTGTGACTGCAGCTGTTTCCACTCCTAGTTCCTGTGGAGTTTTCCAATTAGGGTTATGTAGGCTTTGATAGAAGCCAAAAAGAGCTTATTAGAAAACCCCTTAGATTAAAGCATCTAGAAATTGAGCTTTCTGTTTCTAGGGTCAAGAAACATGAACACATTTTTAAGTAGAAGTCAAATCCACATGTCCTGAAGCCAGAACAATAGCCAAGACCTCCATAGCTAGAGCCACAGTCACTGCCTAAGCCTCAGATGCTCCCACACTACAGCAAATACCAGAGTCCAGGCTTTTCTTGTCTAAGCCCAGGTCTCCATAGGAGTCCATAGTGTCACAAGATCTGTGAGTGTGGTTGAAGGTTGTCTAAGTTCCTTTGCATGAGAACTAACACCTGCAGAGCTGCTTTGATAGTTCCTCGGTGGTAGATGTGGCAAACCACACTAATTTACTTCAAGTTTATTCAAGACTGTTGTAATATAGAAATCCAATTAGACTATTTTCTTAATTAGAAGAGACTCAAATAGGGAAGATTAAATTTTTAATTTAATTTTCCTACCGAGCTTGCTTTCCACCAAACCTATTATGCCCATAATGAGTAAAGCTGATGGACTTTCCAAAGTCAACCATGACTTAATTCTCCAGAAACTCCATGTCAGGCTTCAGGGCATCAGGTAGCCCTCTGATTACATCACCTGAGGTGTGGCTCCCAATTCAGTTTATTTCCTTGACCGTGTATTTTTCTCTCTATATAATGATGTGCATTGTTTCTTTTCTTTCTTTCTTTCTTTCTTTTGAGATGGAGTCTCACTCTGTTGCCCAGGCTGGAGTGCAGTGGCGGGATCTAGGCTATGATGTGCATTATTTCTATCTTTTCAACTTATAAGACATCATGTCTGAGGTCTATTATTCCTTAAATTTGCAATGCTATATAAAGTTGTGCTTTGTCGTTTTATTTATTTATTTTTTTGTTTTGGGGTTTTTTTGTTTTGTTTTGTTTTGTTTGAGATGGAGTCTTGCTCTGTCACCCAGGCTGGAGTGCAGTGGCGTGATCCTGGCTCACTGCAAGCTCTGCCTCCTGGGTTCACGCCATTCTCCTGCCTCAGCCTCCCAAGTAGCTGGGACCACAGGCACCCGCCACCGCACCCAGCTAATTTTTTTTGTATTTTTAGTAGAGAAATCAGGGAGGTACTGGACCAAGTGCTTTATTTTCAGAAGGTTTTCAATTACTAGTTGAATTACTTTAATACATTTATTTATTTATATATATACGTTTATACATACATATATATAAATATGTTTATATATATATAAAATATATTCCTTGCATGTGAGTTTTGGTAGTTTGTGGCTTAAAGGAATTCATCCATTTTGTTTATTAAATTTGTGATCATAGATTAGAGAGAAAAGATTACATCTTTTGCAGGAACGTGCATGGAGCTGGAGGCCATTATCCTTAGCAAACTGATGCAGGAACAGAAAATCAAATACCGCATGTTCTCACTAATAAGTGGGAGCTAACTGATGAGAACTCACGAATACAAAGAAGGGAACAACAGACACCGGTGCCTCTTTGAAGGTGAAGGATGTGAGGAAGGAGAGGAGTAGAAAAAAACTGGTTACCTGGTTTAGTACCTTGGTGACGAAATAATCTGTACAACAAACCTCCGTGATATGAGTTTACCGATGTAACAAACCTGCACCTGTAGCCCTGAACCTAAAATAAAAGGTAAAAATAAATAAATTTGTGGGCATAGAATTGTTTTTTAAGTTTCTTGTTATTCCTTTAATGTCTATGGGATTAGTGGTAATGACACCTGTTTCATTTCAAATATTAGTCATTTGTTTCTTAATGTTTTTTCTTGACTGGTCTGACCAGAGGCCTAGCAATTATTGATCTTTTCCAAGAAACAGCTTTTGGATTTGTTCATTTTTTTTCCTATTGTTATTCTGTTTACAAGTTTAGTGATACGTGCTTTAGGGTTAAATTTTCTTTTTCTAGTTTACTAAGGTAGATTGAAGTTATTGATTTTAAGTTGTTCTTTTTTTTCTGATACATATAAAATGCTATACATTTCTAAGTACTACTTTCACTACATCCACATTTTAACAAGTTCCATTGGCTTTTTCATTTGATCCAATGTATCTTTTTTCACACACACTTAAGAGTTTTTAAAAATTTGTGTGCTATTTATAAATGTGCTGTTTTACTTTCCAAATACGTGGGAATGTATCATTCCATTATTGATTTCTAGTTTATTTATTCTGTGATCTAAGAACATACTTTGTGTGTTTTCTATTCTTTTAAAATTGTTAAGATATATTTTATGGCCCACAATGTTACCAATCTTGATGAATGCTCTCCGTAAGCTTGAGAAAAATATATTCTGCTTTTGTTGGATGGAATACTTTAAAAATGTGGCTTATACCAAACTGATTATGTGTACGCTTCACACCATCTGTATTAGTCTATTCTCATGCCACTAAAAGGACATACCTGAGACTGGGTAATTTTAAAGGAAAGAAGTTCATTTCCTCACCATTCCTCAGGGCTGGGGAGGCCTCAGGAAACATATAGTCATGGCAGAAGGGGAAGCAAACATGTCCTTCTTCACGTGGTGGCAGTAAGAAGTGCAGAGCAAAGGCGGGGGAAAGCCCCTTATAAAACCATCAGAGGTGATGAGAACTCACTCACTATCATGCGAACAGCATGCAGGTAACCACCCCCATGATTCAATTACCTCCCACTGGGTCCCTCCTACGACACATGAGGATTATGGGAACTACAGGTCAAGATGACATTTGGGTGGGGACACAGTCAAACCATATCACCATCTATATCCTTACAGATTTCCTGCTAGCTCAATCTATCAATTATTGACAGAAGTGTACTGAAGTCTCCAATGACAATATCGAATTTATCTGTTTCTCCTTTCAGTTTAATCAGTTTTTGCCGTTTATGTTTTTATACTCTTACATTAAGTGTATACAGTTTAAAATTGTTATACTTTATTACAGAATTGATCCTTTAAGCTTTTTTTCCTCTTGATAACCCTCTTTGTTCTGAAGTTTCTTCACTTGAAATTAATATAGGAACCTCAGCTTTTTTTTTTTTTTTTTTTGATTAATGTTTTCATGGAATTTTTTTCTGTACTTTTACTGCATCCTAAATCTTGGTAGTCAAAAGTGTGTTTTTCTTTTACAGTCACCATGTAGTCGGGTCCTGTGTGTATAAAGTTTTTTTTTGTTGTTTTTTTTTTTAACCCATGCTGGCAAGCTTAGTTCTATAATTGCTTTATTTATATCATTTACATTTAATGTGATTATTGATATAGTTAGATTGATATCTATTACATTTGTGACTATTTTCTATTAGTAGCATTAGGTCTTTATTTCTATTCTCCTATATTTTGTTCCTTTTCTGCTATTAAATGTATATTTTATATGATTGAATTTTATCTGCCCTCTTGGAAGGTATACCAATCATACTTATTTCTATTTTTATTTTTAGTGTTTTCCCTGGAGTTTACAATATATGTTCTTAACTAATATAAGTTCACCTTCAAATAACAGCATATAAATTCACATTTACTACATGTACCTACTAATAGAATATTCCAAATTCTTTCACCTGTCCTTATAATGTATGTTTCACTTATCTCTATTCTCTTTTAACCAATACCTTGTGATTATTTTTTGCCTTAACTGAACAGTTATGTTAAAGCAATTAAGGATAGAAAAATTAAACAATTTACTTTACCTTCTTTCATTTCTTCTCCATTCATTTCTTCTGTTGCTCCTCGTTTGTTTACATAGATCCAAAGTTTTAAACAATCTTCCTATGCCTGAAAATCTTTTTCTTAACATTTCTTGCAGGGAAGGCTACTGGTACTGCATTTCTTTGTTTGTTGTTGTTGTTTTTGTTGTTTGTCTGAGAAAGTATTTATTCCCTTTCCACAATTTTGCTAGTGTAGAATTCTGGCTTCTTGGATTATCTTTCAAAATTTATTATTTCGTGTTCTTCTCTTCTTACGTACATATTTTTAGATGAGAAGTTCACTCTAGTATTTACTGTTGTTTCTCTTAAGGCCTTCTTTATCCTCCACAATTAAGTCTGCTGATGTTTGGTTTTCTGCAGTTTGAATATGATATGCTTAGTTGTGAATTTTTTACTGATTGTTTAATTTGTTTCACTTTGTTAGTATGTTTGTTTTAGTCTGGTTACTTGTTCTTAGAACTATTTAATATACAATTTGGTGTACCAATAATGTTTCATATTTTCTAGCCATTATTACTTCAATTTTCTTTTCTGTATCATTCTCTCTTCTCATCCGGTTATTATAATCATGCATGTATTTTATATTTCAATAGTATTCTGTTATTTTTTTCAAAGTTTTTCTTTTCTTTGCATTTCATTTTGTCCAGTTTCTATTTATCTTCAAGCTCACTGACTTTTTTTTTTTCCTGGAGTCTCACTCTGTTGCCAGGCTGGAGTGCAGTGGCGTGATCCTGGTTCACTGCAACCTGCGACTCCCTGGTTCAAGCTATTCTCCTGCCTCAGCCTCCTGAGCAGCTGGGATTATGGGCATGCACCACCATACCGAGGTAATTTTTGTACTTTTAGTGGAGACAGGGTTTCACCACATTGACCAGGATGGTCTCAATGCTCACTGATTGTTTTCTGGGTTGCTTTTATTCAACTGATGAATGCTTCAAAAGCAGTCTTTATTTCTATTATGATGTTTTCTATTTCTGGGATTTCTTTTTTTATTTTGTCTTAGAGTTTCCATTTCTTTGCTCATATTAATCATGTTGTTATATGGCATCTACTTTTACTATTAGAACCCTTAACATATAAATCGTACTTATTTTAAATTTCATATCTATTAATTCTATTTATGCCATATTTGATTCTGGTTCAGAAAATTGCTTTATCCATTCAGTGTGTGTGGTGCTTTGCTGTTGTTGTTTTGTAGGAGTTTTCATAGGTTTAAGTTTTGGTTTTATTGTCGTTTTTTTGCCTTTGGGCATGCCTTGCAATTTCTTGTTGATATATTGGATGGATAGCAAGAATTGAGGTGAAGAGGTCTTCAGTATTAAGATTTATATTAACCTGGCAATTTGGCTACAGGTTTGGCTTTTTTAATGTTTGCTGTAGCTCTAGGTTCCAGAGGGGTTCCAATGTTTTCAGTATCCTTTTTCTTTTTAGTTTTTTTGTGGTTTTTTTTTTTTTGGCTCATCTTTTCTGTTGACTTTGATCTTCCCTACCATAAATATAGTTCTCCTCAGAGAGCCTGTGGCATGCAGCTCTTTCAGCTTTGTCCACTTTTATTTATTATATTGAAATCCTGTTGGTTTTGTGGTAAGTTAAAGAGAAAGGAACCATTATGTTTTAATGGATTAAATATTATTTTTTTAAACAGAAGCTCTGTCTTACTGCTGCTACCTGCACTATTTTCTCTAGTCATATGGTTTTACCCCCTTTCCCCCAGTCTGTTCTTCAATTACAACATTCTTCATCTATTTCCTAGAAGCCCTGACCCTTATTGCATATGGCCTTTCCCTTACATTAGGTGGGACAAAAAGGCTGGAGGGGGCTGGAGTGATAAGTAACTCCCTTCCCCTAAATGAGCTGAAGTTTCAGAATTGCACTTCAGCAACATTTTTTTGTTTGTTCTTTTCCTTATTCTTTTTTCTCCTATAGGGTAGACTTTTTTAATCCAGAAGACTCTGGCCATTATCCACAATGATTATTCCTCCCCTCCTCTTTTCAGAATCAAGAGAGGATCCTTGGATCTATATAGTAAAAATCTGGTAGGGTTCTTGGAGGGCAAGCCAGGAAATTATAGGGCCTTCCTCACGCTCTCCCACCAAGAGCTTTCTCAGTCTCAGGCTTGTCTATACCCTGCCTCTAAAAATCCACAAAGAAAACACCATGTTAGTGCTTTTATCAGTTTGTGTGGAGAAGATTCTGCTCCAGGCAAGCAGGTTTTGGTAGTTGTATCATTCTGGATGTGTATGCCTTTCTAGGTTTGCAGTGGTAGGTTGTCTAGTGACTTTAGTTATCTAATGCATTCAAGAAAATTAGTTAATTTGAGGCCTGTCCAGATTTTTCTTGTTTTAAGAACAGTAGTGATTACTTCTAAGCTCTTGATACGCCAGAGCTGAAACTGGCAGTCCTAAATATCATCTTTTAATATCTGCTAAGCACATTTTCTGATAAGTGATATGACTCTGAAGGGGAATAAAACTTATTTGTACAATGGATTTAAGTCCAGCATTTTCCAACTGTTAAACTGATGCATGAGCGTAGAAAACTGCGATGACTATTGTTTATTGCACATTTACAAATGAATTAATTTATTATCTAACTTAGGTATCTCAGTATTTCTTTTATTTACTAATGATGAATATCTTGGTTTCTTGTATTTTCCTGTGAACCAGGTTTACATTAAATACAGTTTTACTCATATTATCTCTTTTTACAAGAATTATGTTTTTAACCTTTTGGAACTATTCATTGATGGTGGCTTAGTGTCAGATTGTTGAAGGCTTTGTAGTATTATCACCCCAATTTTTAATTTTATGGCACAGTTATTGGTTAGGCAAGTTATACTATGCCGTAAGAATAATTTGCATTGCTCATGACTGGATATCATTTCTCATGCCTCTAAGCACATTTGTTTCCTTTATCCTCCTTATTAGCCAAGGATGATATATATCTTTCAATATTTAACTGAGGCTTCAAATCTTCTGTGAAGAGTTTCACTCAAAGTTAAGTTTAAAAATTATCATGTAAAAGCTGACTATTCTGCCATGTATTTTCTCTCCTCAAAAATGGCATAATATATAATCCTCCTCAAAGGAACTACTTTTACCTTGTTCATCTTAGTATTCTCAGTAGTTACCACGGTCTCTAGAATGCTATAAAAAGTAATAAATGTCTACTAAATTGAGTAGAATACAGAAATGACTGAAATATGGTCCTGCCTGAATATATTTAATTCTAGAGAGAGACATAAATTACAAATGAAATTTGTTTGAATAGTTGGCAGCATGTGTATGTATAATGATGGAAGTATAAATAAAAGTATACCCAACATAAAGAAGAAAGTGTCACTTATAATAAATAAAAGGCTTAATTATAGTCCTTTGAGGACATTGAATTTGACCTATGTTTTGAGAGGTACAAGAGACCACTAGACACGGAAAAGAAGAAAAGCTATTCAAAAGAAAGAAAACAGTAATGAAGAAGTGCCAAGACATTTAGGAAATATACATAAAAGGTAAGACTTTATTTTTCCCAGTTAACTTTAACTTGATTTCTAGTAGTTTTAGAGAACAATGGTGAAAAAATAATTTAAAATAAGAAAGGAAATTTCACAGCAGACTTTTTACATTACATTGTAATTTAAAGTTCGTTATATGCAAGGATTTTCCTTTAAAAATTAATAAAAATGAAACACTTTTTACTGTGCGAGCTAAGGACTTCTTATTTACTAATTAACAGAGATTACACACTAAAGACCCCGTGTGTAAGAACGATTATACAAGCTCGGCAGAAGAGAACTTTTTCCTGATAGTGCAATCCATGAAGATTTGGGGGGCATGAGCTCCTGCTACTGAAATTTGCACTAGAATTCTTTCAGGAGCACACATTCTTCATCTTAGGCTTGCTGGCGTCAAAGACTCTGTCTTTGGTCAAACTTTAATCAAGCTTCCTTGAGCTCTTTTCTGAATTAAGCCTCAACCTTGGCTAATAAGGAATTAAGCCTCAACCTTGCGAATGCAGTTCTTTAAGCCCCCTTCAAGTGACTACCCCAAAAAGCTTAATGCTGCCAAAGAATTTAATGTTTGGTCAAGACAAAACCTGACTATGCGTCCCTAATCTCTCTTTTGTTAAAAGCACTTACTTTAAGAATTACAGTCATAAACTTTTTCTTTGTCCCATAAAGATGTATCTTCTACAACCCAGAACAGTCTCCTCAAGGACATTGTATACTGGAGAGAGGTATCTCTTGCTCCCTTGTCCCACAATGTCTGTAAGAGTATAAGGGCCTAGTTTTGTGGGGTGCCTTGCTCCTATTTGCAAAACCACCTTTTGTCCTGAAGATATGAGAAGTGTCTTTTATCTTGAATTCTAGTAGTTCTAGCAAACAATTTTAATTGTTCGATTGTCAATGGCACAATAAGTGCCAACAAACAAGCATAGATGGCCTAATCTCATTGACCAACAGCCCCTTCCCACTTTCTATAATTTTCTACTTCCCTAATTCTGCTCTATCCCTTCCACCTCATTCCCCCTCCCTACTCCCCCAGTTTCCCTCGAAAATGCCTAGTTGCCTCTGCAAGGGTTGGAATTGAGCTCAGTTCCATTAAGTCACTTTCCACTATGATAGTAGTACTAAATAAAGTCTGTCTTACTGACTTTAACCAGTGTTCAGCCTTGATTCTCTTTGACCCTGGGTGCTAAGTAAGTGGTTACATGCCACAAAAGATAGGTAAGATAACATAATTATGATGCAGAACATGAAGGTAGAGTTTACCCACGACAGTGTGCGGTTTCTGAGGTCCTAGGCAATCTGCAAGCTTTTCGGTAGAACCTAGATGAGCAGCGTTTTTCAAAGACGAAGAGAAAGTAGTAGCCATAGCCACAGATAGCCATGAAGGATATTGCTGGAGCCATAGCCTTGGCCCAGACCACCAGATGAAAGCTAAGACCATAATAGTTGCCATAATAATTTACAGTGTCAGTGGTTGAAGATTTGGTTTGCTAGCAAAGTAAATATCCTCAGAATGAATACTGCTTTTCACATTTATAATGAAAGGCGTGACAAGCCACAATGCATAAGCTTCATTTGCTTTGAAAATAAGTGTCTAATCGCTTGAACCCAGGAGACGGAGGTTGCAGTAAGCCAAGATTGTGCCATTGCACTCCAGCCCGGGTGACAGAGTGAGACTCTGTCTCAAAAAATAATAATGAAAAATAAATAAGAAAAAGAAAAAAAAGTATCTAATGAAAACAGTACCATTAAGCCATACTTTGTTTTTGAAGGGTAGCTTCAAACATGCATGAAGTCCATTTTTCTTTTGAATGTATTTGATTGTTGTGTCTATCATTTAGTCTTTGTAGGGAGAAAGAAGTTTTTTGTTCAAAGCTAATGACCGCACATATTTCTACACCTAAAATGCAATAATCAAAGTTTTTTCATTAGGCAGTTCATCTCTGGAATTGCCCGAGACTTTTGTTTAGGCTAATGATATTTATTTCACTTTGTATCTAATAGGTTTTACATTTGTGTCAAATATCATGCTTTCATTCTTTTAAAAATTCTATAAGCTAGCATACAAATTATAAAATTATCACGCACCATTATGTAGTTTTGAGACAGGAGACGGAATTTACTCAGAGAAAACAACAAATATTGAGGATCCTTTTGTTTGCATATTTTGCATAATGACATTCTAACTAGTTACATATTATAAAAGTCAGTTTTTGTTAGATTATATTCAAGTTCTATTACAACACATCCCAACTTTCTTTGCACTACTACTTTACATGAAGCATCCATCCTATTTAGAAGGATCATTCAATTGTTTCTAAAACTGCAATTTATCTTTACATTCCAAGCTTGTTCTTACACCTTTCCACTAAGTGTTCTTACATCTCATATACCTATGGGATATATATTCTTCTCCTTAGACTATCCTTCGAATATTCTAGACTAAAATTATCTATTGAACTATGTTTTATGTATTACTACCTGAATTCCTGTTATGTAAAAAGTGTTTTGCCATATTCTTAAATAGGAAGATGATAGGTAAGAAAAATAATCATGTTCCTAGAAAGCCTATCATTTCATTATAATTACAAAATGTTTTACATGAGTGTGTGTTTCTGTGAGTGTATGTGGTTGCATGTACAGGTACAAAGCTAAATATATGGAAGTACAAAGTGAGAGGAAGTTAAAATTAATTTAGAAGTTTTTTTAAAGGTAAAGCTAGAGTGGGTAGATTGCCCTGCCAAAAGAAGTTCCCTATTAAGGCTGTTTCACAAACAATGAAAAATTCAACAGAGAAGAATGGAGGATTCTCCATCAAGAGGCAATTGCTTTAACTAATGCAGAGGTGCGACATTAATCAAGATTTGAGTGTATAGAGAATAGCAAACTTCTGCAAAAATTACTCCATGATTACGTATGTTGTATCCAGATCCAGAAAGACCTTTGAATATTCCCTGTTATTATAAAGGCACTACCATAAAATATGTAAAATTGTAGGAATAATTATTTCATATCGAGATGAACTGTACATAAAGACCTGCAAAAGGAACTAATTAAATCATAATGTACTTTTGGTATGTTGTGATAAGGACTGAAATTAACATAATAGTAACAGGGATGGTCAGGGAGGGTTAGATACAAGATACTGTGTATATTGGTTGTAGTAATAGCCTTCATTTTTCATGCCTCGATATATTCACACTCATTGGCAGTGAACTACTATTCTGACTTTGGATTTTTCCATGAGAGTAATAAGTCATTGGGACTCTACTTTTCAAGTCAAGGCTTGAAAAGCATTTGCATGTATTTGATAATCTTCTTGTATAAATGTCATTATGTTTCTTGAATCTCAGCATCACCCTGAGAACATGCCTGGGGCTGCTGACTACAAGCATGTGATAAACATGAGGAATGAGTTCAATTGTTTCAGACACAGTAGTCAAGGAAATCTTAAATAACCTCTTTAGCCGACATGCAGATGACCACAGACAGGAGTCAAATTAAGGTAGCACAATTGCCCAGCAGACCTGCAGCTCCATGAGCAATAATAAAGGGTTATTATTTAAAGCCTCTAAATATTGGAGTAATTTGTTATGCAACATTATTACAGCAGTAGCTAACAGATATAGATACATTGTGACAAATTGATAATAGCTGCACGGTTCATGAGAGACAAATGGAAACATTACAAAGATGAGTTTTTTTACTTTCTAAAGATAATGTTATGAGTCAAAATTGATTAACTTTTAGGCAAAGTTAAACAGCATCAGCATCACGTTATAATAATCATCATTGTTTTCATTTAAAATGCATAAGCTCCTCATAAATGTTTTGACATATATATTGAATTACATTGGTTAAATCTATTTAGTCGATAATCATCTTGAAAATAAGAATATTTGGAAAAGAAAACATGAAATAAATATTTCAGGAAATGGGGACAATTCACAGGAAAAAAAAAATATCAAAAGGCCACTTAAAACAATTGGAAATCCCATAACAAAGAAATATTTTGATGCCAAACCCAGTGCCTCAAGGTTGCTTTGATTTCTAATCAATTATCTTAAGAACTAAAAATAAAAAGCACATGATTTTCTCAATAGGTGCAGAAAGGGATTCTAGAAAAATTCAACATTCCTTCATGTTGAAAAACCCTCAACAAAATAGGCATTAAAGGAACATATTTCAAAAGAATAAGAGTCATCTCTGGCAAACCCACAGCCAATATCATACTGATTGGGCAAAAGCTGGAAGCATTCCTGTTGAAAACAGGAGTAAGACAAAGATTCCCACACTTACCTCTGCTATTCAACAAGATGAGTCCTGGCCAGATCAATAAGGCAAGAGAATGAAATAAAAAGCATCCAAATAGTAAGAGAGGAAGTCAAACTATACCTGTTCACAGATGGTATGATTCTATACCTAGAAAGCACCATAGTTTCTGGCCAAAAGCTCCTTGATCTGATTCAGGAGTGAAACAACTTCAGCAATGTTTCAAGATACAAAAATTAATGTACAAAAGCCATTAGAATTCCTATACACCAATATCTAAGCTGAGAGCCAAATCACAATTCCCACGAAAAGAATACAATACCTAAGAATGCAGCTAACCGGCAAGGTGAAAGATCTCTGCTACAAAAATTATGAAATCCTGCTTAAAGAAATCAGAGATGACCCAAACAAATAAAAAAAATTCATGCTCATGGGTGGAAAGAATCAATATTGTTGAAATGGCCATATTGCCCAAAGCTATGCACAAATTAAATGCTATTCTAATGAAACTACCAATGACATTCTTTATAGAGAAAAAGCTGTTTTGAAATTTACATGGAACCAAGGAAGAGCTCGAATAGCCGAAGAAATTCTAAGCAAAAATAACGAAGTTGGAGACACCACATTACCTGACTTCAACCTATACGACAAGGCTACATAACCAAAACAGCATGATACTGGTACAAAAACAGACATATAGACCAGTGGAACAGAATAGAGAGCCCAGAAATAATGCTACACACCTACAACTATCTGATCTTTGACAACATTGACAAAAACAAGCAATGGGGAAAGGACTTCCTATTCAATTAATGGTGCTGGGATACCTGGCTAGGCATATGCAGAAGACTGAAACTGGACTCCTTCCTTACACTATATACAAAAATCAACTAAAGGTGTATTAAAGACTTAAATGTAAAACCCCAAAGTATAAAAGCTCTGGAAGACAACCTAGGAAATACCATCCTGGACACGGGACCTGGCAAAGATTTCATGATGAAGGCACTGAAAGTAATTGCAATAAAAACAGATATTGACAAATAGGACCAAATTAACCGAAAGAGCTTCTGGACAGCAAAATAAACTATCAACAAAGTAAATAGACAGCCTACAGAATGGGAGAAAATATTTGCAAACTATGCATCCAACAAAGGTCTAATATCCAGAATCCACAAGGAGCTTGAACAAATCAACAAGCAAAAAACCAAACAACCTCATTAAAAAGTGGGCAAAGGATATGAACAGACACTTGAAAAAAGATGTACACACAGCCAACAAATACATGAAAAAATTTTCAACATAACTAGTCATCAGAAAAATACAAATTAAAATTGCAATGATACCATCTCACACCAGTCAGAATGGCTATTATTAAAAAGTAAAAAAACAACATGCTGGTGAGGTTGTAGAGAAAAGAGAATGCTTATACACTGCTGGTGGAAGTGTAAATTCGTTCAGCCATTGTGGAAAGCAGTTTGGTGATTTCTGAAAGAATTCAAAGCAGAATTACCATTCAACCCAGGAATTCTGTTATTGGGTATATACCCAAAGGAATGTAAATCATTCTACCATAAAGAAACATGCATGTGTATGTTCATCACAGCACTATTCAAAATAGCAAAGACATGGAATCAATCTAAATGTCCATCAGCTGTAGACTGGATAAAGAAAATGTGGTGCATACATACCATGAAATACTATGAATTCATAAAAAGGCAAGAGACCATGTCCTTTGTAGGGATGTGGATGGAGCTGCCGGTCATTATCCTAATCAGACTAATGCAGGAACAGAAAACCAAATGATACTGGTTTTCATGATACCACATGTTCTCACTTTTAAGTGGGAGTTAGATTTTGAGTACATATGGACACAAAGAAGGGAACAATAGACACTGGGGCCTACTTGAGAGTGGAGAGAGGAAGGAGGATAAAGATTTAAAAGCCATCTATTGGGCACTATGCTTATTACCTGGGTGGTGAAATAATCTGTACACTAAACCCCCATGACATGCAATTTACTTATGTAACAAACCTACACATATACCCCTGTACCTAAAATAAAAGTTAAGAAAACTAATTATCTCAGTAAATATTATAAATATATAGACAATAATTACATGGAATCATGAATTTAAAAACTCTGTAGACTACATTTTTACATCAATATCTAATGGACAGTATCAATACAAATTGTCTGAAAGAATTCATTGTATGTATTTTTACTGAAACATGTTTCTACTTTTAAGTACGTTATTATTACTGCATCTTTAGCTTTCTTTATGGTCACTTAACTTTCACACCTTGGATTGATTTTGCATTTCATATCCTCATTTCTTATATTAGCAGCTCTTGACTATTTTGAAATATGTCTCCTTAAACATTCCTTTATATTCCAGTCACTAACAAAGGTCCACAGCAGGAGTCGTGACCTTGTTAGAAGATGCCAGGGAAACTGCAACAGCAATTTTTTTAAATTCAAACTTTTTAAAACACTTTTTTAAAACCACTGTCCTCTTTGACACCTTCAAATATACCTAGTGGGGAAAAGGTTACTCATCATATGAAGCTCTCCAAAATCTATATTCAGTCCAATGATATGAGATGGAATTTTGACCTATAGTTTTCCCCACTTTTTTCCATTAATATAATGTATTCTTTTCCACTCTCAGAAACAACGCATCTGCCTCTAGTCTCATTGGTTATGCTCTTGGTCAGCTAGTTCAAGGTCTCGGTCTGTTTGCAAGTTTCAGGGGAAATACCATCTCTTCTGTCAGCTCTGTGGTATCTATCTTTCCATGTTCTTAAAGTCCTATAGTTCACATTTTCCATGATAGGATCTTTAATTTTGGTTCAGTTTTCTATTATTTGAGCAAAATAATGGAAACTATGAAAGTAGGTAACATAGTACAATGAAACCTTAGATAAATGTCACCCAACTTCAGCTACAATTAATTCATTGCAAATTATCTTTCATTTGTACCTGTAATCACACCCTGTTTTTATAATTTGGAAAATAATCCAGATAACATACCATTTTATCTGAAGATGTTTTGATATGTATAAAACATGAAAACAATATGCAAAACATTAAGGATATATAAAGAATAATGAAACCAATTATAATTGTATTTTTGTGTTTCTTATTTTTTGGTAAAATAGGCTCCATTCAGTAGGGCCACTTCTTAGATTTACTGCAGTACTGCATAAGTACTCGCTACTTAATTGTTAAGAAGCTTAAATTCTCCATGAAATCAATGAGTATTGGGTCTTATAATCATGCCTAATTTCTCTAAGTAGTTGAAAGAAATCATCACTGGTGTTACATTTTTCGTTCTTGAATACACTCGAATTACTTTTGAGAATTAATTGCAATACCTTGCAAGAGGCCACCTAGTTGAGTAAGTGGAAGGTCAGGGGTAACATCATCTGAGATTCAGAAATAAGAGAAATCCAAGGAAGCCAAACATGAGGGATATCAATAGCCATGGTCATTGCTGAAGACAGAAGGGCCAGAAAGCCAAGAACAAGCTCTAGAAGAGAATTCCCATCAATGCTTAAATAAGGAGAAAACAGCAGTAACTAAATAGGTGTAAAACAGTAGAATTACTCTGAGTTAGAACAGAGGAAGTGGGGTAAATCAATACATGATAATATCTTTGGCTTCTAAGTAGAAACACAGCACCAAAGTATCCTGAAGACAGAGCCATAATCTATCACTATCTATCATCTATCTACCGTCTATCTATCCACCTACCTACCTCTCTCTCTTTTTTGCACAACTTAGTAATTTAACAATAGCTGATAGCTTCAAGTGTGATACCCAGCCCCTTTTAGCACTAACCATTCTGAATTATGCATAATGATATTAAAAATAGAGCAAGTGTTATATGGAACTTTAAACTTTGTAGTAAAAAATATCTCCATTAGAACTCAGCAAGTCCAAAATTATTTAGTTCTTTGGGATTTCAAATCAAATGGAAAAATGAAATGAGCAAAATCCGTATCACCTGAAGGGGTCATACTCATAAAGCATCAGAGAGTGTCATGCATAAGGGAACATGGTGTGAAGTAAATAATAACATAGGAAAAAAGAAAGATTGTTCAATAAAAAAGATTATTAAGATATTGCAAAACTCAAAAATTAGTTGTGTTGGATGAATAAAAAGAAATGAATCCAGGGTTTTATGCTTGTGAAAAATATTTATTAGACTATGCCCAGAATTATTACAGAATATATGATGAAAATTTCATGTCAATAATATTTCAGGAATGAGAAGATCAAGCTTCACTGAAACTCTGGATCAGAAACATAGGTTTCTACCGATTCAGTGCGTGTTCTATATTGCAGTATCTTCTTCAGTGTCCTCTCAAAAAATGTACATGCTAAAATGATAAAAGAGTGAAGAAACATGGAACATAGACAAAGACTATTCCCAGGCTCTCTACCTGCTTTATAAAATAGGAGCTGGTGTGGTTCCCTAGAGGATGGTGGGGGCTGGAGTCAAATAATATGCATCCCTGTCATCATTTCATAAGAAGGTGTCTGGTAGAGGGGCACACTGAACACTGAACCTCAAGGTATGCACAGTGCCTCCTTGCAAAGCAAATGAAATCATCATATTTCAAAGGCAAATATACTCCAAAATATTCCTTCTGATACAGTGAAGTGAGAATAGATGTTCCATTCTAATTATTGTGTGGATGAAATGTTCATATATTCATTAGAATTAGGAATGTCTAAATATATTTGATTCTATAGAATGTCAAATCAAAAAGAGAGAAACTCCTGAACATAATACTGCATGAAATAAAGAAGTTACTAGCTAAAAGTTTTCAAGATTCATCCTAACAAAATTGATAGTTCTATGTGGAAAATATGTGTCAAGGAAAAACATTCTTCAGAGAGGCCAAAATCATGAATAAAAAGTGCACTTAAGTGGAAACATACAAGTGAAACAATGTTTTAGAATGTTGTCAAGGAGTGTTTACTGAATAACATGCGCAGAAATATCACAGACAGGAAAAAGAAGAAATCTTCATGTCCATAGCACAGCATGGGTGAAAACAGCCAGCCTGGGTGATGAATTCTGGATCAGGGAAACAGATCATCACAGATAGTAATGTATTTAATAGAATCCAGATGACCAGTATCTCACATAGAAGGAGGGACGGAAGTAGCCACAGCCATAACAACCGTAGCCTCTGAGGCCATAGCTGGAGCCATAGCCATAGCCCAGGCCACCAAACCACTAAGGCCATGGCCAAGGCCACCATGGTAGTTGCTGTGGTAGTAGTTCATTGTGTTAACATTTGAGATTTTGGTTGACCTTGAAGGTGTTTCCTGAGAATGAATATCAGTGTCTGCAGCCAGGTTTTTATACGTCTTCAGGGTGGGTGTGACAAACCACAACACAGAGGCTTCCTTCTCATTAAAACTTCAGGCCGGGCACAGTGGCTCACGCCTGTAATCCCAGCACTTTGGGAGGCCGAGGCGGGTGGATCACAAGGTCAGGAGATCGAGACCATCCTGGCTAACAAGTGCAAACCCCGTCACTACTAAAAATACAAAAAATTAGCCGGGCGTGGTGGTGGGCGCCTGTAGTCCCAGCTACTCGGGAGGCTGAGGCAGGAGAATGGCGTGAACCGGGGAGGTGGAGCTTGCAGGGAGCTGAGATAGCGCCACTCACTCCAGCCTGGGCGACAGAGCGAGACTCCATCTCAAAAAAAAAAAAAAAAAAAAAAAATCACAAAGCAAGAATATACTTGGGCCGTTTTGCACATTTGTGAAAGAAACAAAAACGAGAAATATCTATGGAGTACCTCCCCCACCCCCAAGAGAATATAAATGTCTAGGTATGTGTGGTGATATTTATTCTAAGGAAATTCACCTAAGAATTTTTTCTTGAGACTTCATCTCAAAAAAAAAAAAAAAGAAAAAAAGAAAAATTCATCTTTGGTGAAAAACACTGCTCTCAAGTCCCACCTTTCTTATTAAAGGTAGTTCCAAAGATGCATGGAATGTTTTATTTTTCCTCTGCAAATATTTCAATTTTCATTTTCCTTTTGTCATAAGATTATAATTTCACATACTTTCACAGTTAAAATGTAATTATCAGGTGCTCTTGCAATAAGTAGTTCATTTCTGGCATTTTCTGGTATTTTTCTCATTGCCAAATGGTATCTTCTTCACCTTTCCTTACTTTCAAGATTTGTCTGTTTTAAATATGATCTTTCCTACTTTCCTTTCTTCTTGTCTTTCAATAAATTATGAATGATTAAAATTAAGCAAAAATTAAAGTCAGAAATTATTCAGAAAAGGGTGGAAGTATTTTTCAACTTTCCTCATTTGTTTTCTGCCAGTAGTTCAGCATTCTAATTTATAAGAACAAACATAGAAGATACTCAGCTTCTGTAACAGTATAGAACTCAAGAAAAAGAAAAACTAAGACTCAAGACTCAGGCAAAAGTCAGTGACTGATTTCTGGAATCAAGTTCTGATCAAGGTATGAATGAGGAACAAAAAACCAATGCTCAAGCCAGAGTTGGGGAAACAAGGGAAAATGCTAATATAGAGCCAATTTCTAAGTTTTAAATGATTGTAAATTTGAAAAAGTCTAGTTTCAAAAATTTATATATATGTGCTATAAGACTGAAATAATGAAAAGCGTTAAATATGATTAATTACCAGACTCTTTTTTTATAGAGCATACAAAGAATATCCAGCAACAAGTGTCTCCATAATTTGAATTGTACAAAAAGAAAGCTGACATGAAAATTCGCTGTATAATGAACTAGAAGTCAAGGACACTACTTTCTTGCTGAGCTCAGAAAAACAGCAGCATCTATCAGATAAGTGCAGCAAAAAGAAAGCACCTCTTTCTACACTGCTGGAAATCTTAATAACTTCATTATATTACAGAGAGAATGGACGCTCTGTCAAACTTCATACAGTGTGAATAACAGGCATGATTTTCATGAGCACTAGAAATGTCTGAATTTATTTTGTTTTACGAGATGCCATGTAAAAAATAGACATCAATTTGAAATAATACAGTAATTTAAATAAAAAATGAGACATCAATTTGAAATAATCATCTGAAAAAGTTGCAAGTTTAGATAACCATGAGAGTCATTTTTAAATAAATATGAATGTGAAGTAAACATATCCTATGGGGAAAATATTTTTCAATACAAAAATACTACCTACACAGGTACCCCAAATCTAAAATAAAACTTGAAATTATTTTTTAAAAATACAACATTTTGGAAAACATAAACAAGAACCAAGTATGTTCAAAACTGTTCAAAAAAATAAGGCTTGATGTTTAATATTCATTAGGAAATTTTATTCAAGACTAGGTCCAGAAATAACACAGAAAGAAAGAAAAATGAAGTGTAATCACTTTCCAGAAAAGCTGAGTATATCTGAATAGAGCGTTCGAATTCTTGGTTAGAGACATGAATACCTGAATCAGAGTTTCAAATAGATGGTGATAATTTCTTTGAAGAATAAAAATATTAGAAAAAATAATAGACAAACATTCAGAGTTTTAAAATAACTATTAATTTTTTTCAGAAGAATCCAGATAACCAGTATCTTCCATAGAAAGAGCGATGGAAGTAACCACAGCCATAACCACCGTAGCCTCTGAGGCCATAACTGAAGCCATAGCCATAGCCCAGGCCACTGAAACCACCAAGGCCATAGCCAAGGCCACTGTAGTAGTTGCCATAGTAGTAGCTCATTGTGTCATGGGTTGAAAAGTTGGTTTGATGTTGAAGGTGAGTTTCCTGAGAATGAAAATTACTGTTGGGAGCAAGCCCTCCAAAGACTGGCCATAGATAAAATATCTAAAGCAATGTAACATGTCCATAATGGCCATAACGCCCAAGCTGGAAGGTTGTGAGTTTACAGGAATGAGGGCAAGGAACACCTGGCCTGCCCAGGGTGGAAAACCGCTTAAAGGCATTCTTAAGCCACAAACAAAAGCCTGAGCGATGTGTCTTAAGGGCGTGTTCCTGCTGCAATTAATTTAGCCCATCCCTTCATTTCCCTTAAGGGACACTTTTAGTTAATTTACTATCTATAGAAACAATGCTAATGACTGGTTTGCTGTTAATAAATATGTGGGTAAATCTCTGTTCAGGGCTCTCAGCTCTGAAGGCTGTGAGACCCCTGTTTCTCCACTTTACACCTCTATACTTCTCTGTGTGTGTGTCTTTAATTCCTCTAGCGCCACTGGATTAGGGTCTCCCCAACTGAGCTGGTCTCGGCAAGAGAGAAGGAATATTATCATCTGCAACCAGGCTTTTATACTGTCTCAGCGTGGGTGTGGCAAACCACAACACATGAGCTTTCTTTTCTTTGAAAATGTACCTTCACTGAAAAATAGTACTATTAAGCCATACCTTTTTAAATGTGTGTATATATATACACATATTTTATGTCCTGAGATACATGTGCAGAATGTGCAGGATGTTGCATAGGTATACACGTGCTGTGGTGGTTTGCTGCACCCAGCAACCTGTCATCTACATTAGGTATTTCTCCTAATGCTATCCCTCCCCTAGGCTCCCACCCCCGCACAGGCCCCAGTGTGTGATGTGCCCCTCCCTGTGTCCATGTGTTCTCATTGTTCAACTCCCACTTATGAGTAAGAACATGCGGTGTTTAGTTTTCTGTTACTGTGCTAGCTTGCTGAGAGTGATGGTTTCCTGTTTCATCCATGTCCCTGCAAAGAACATGAACTCATCCTTTTTTCATAGCTGCATCATATTCCATGGTATATATGTGTCACATTTTCTTTATCCAATCTATCATTAATGGACATTTGGGTTGGTCCCAAGTCTTTGCTATTGTGAACAGTGCTACAGTAAACATACATGTGCATGTGTCTTTATAGTAGAATGATTTATAATCCTTTGAGTATATGCCCAGTAATGGGATTGCTGGTAAATGGTATGTCTGGTTCTAGTTCCTTGAGGAGTCGCCACACTGTCTTCCATACTGGTTAAACTAATTTACACTCCCACCAACAGTGTAAAAGTGTTCCTATTTCTCCACATCCTCTCCAGCATCTGCTGTTTCCTGACTTTTTAATGATTGCTGTTCTAAATGGCATGAGATGGTATCTCACTGTGGTTTTGATTTGCATTTCTCTAATAACCACTGATGATGAGCTTTTTTTCATATGTTTGCTGGCTGCATAAATTTTTTTCTTTTGAGAAGTGTCTGTTCATATCCTTCACCCACTTTTTGATGGGGTTGTTTTTTTCTTGTACATTTGTTTAAGTTCCTTGTAGATTCTGGATATTAGCCCTTTGTCAGGTAGAGTGCAAAATTTTTCTCCTATTCTGTAGGTTGCCTGTTCACTCTGATGATAGTTTTTTTTTTCTTTTCTTTCTTTTTTTTCTTCTGTGCAGAAGCTCTTTAGTTTAATTAGATCCCATTTTTCAATTTTGGCTTTTGTTGCCATTACTTTTGGTGTTTTAGTCATGAAGTCATTGCCCATGCTTATGTTCTGAATGGTATTGCCTAGGTTTTCTTCTCGAGTTTTTATGGTTTTAGGTCTTATGTTTAAGTCTTTAATCCATCTTGAGTTAATTTTTGTATAAGGTTTAAGGAAGGGGTACAGTTTCAGTTTTCTGCATATGGCTAGCCAGTTGTCCAAGCACCATTTATTAAATATGGAATCCTTTCCCCATTGCTTGTTTTTGTCAGGTTTATCAAAGATCAGGTGGTAGCAGACGTGTGGCATTATTTCTGAGGCATCTGTTCTTTTCCATTGATCTATATATCTGTTTTGGTACCAGTACCAAGCTGTTTTGGTTATTGTAGCCTTGTAGTATAGTTTGAAGTCAGGGAGCGTGATGCCTCCAGCTTTGTTCTTTTTGCTTAGGATTGTCTTGGCTATATGGGCTCTTTTTTAGTTCCATATGAAATTTAAAATAGTTTTTTTTCCCTAATTCTGTGAAGAAAGTCAATGTTAGCTTAATGGGACTAGCATTGAATCTATAAATTACTTTTGGTAGTATGACCATTTTCACAATATTGATTTTTCCTATCCATGATCATGGAATGTTTTTCCATTTGTTTGTGTTCTCTCTTATTTTCCTGAGCAGTGGTTTGTAGTTCTCCTTGAAGAGATCCTTGACATCCCTTATAAGTTGTATTCCAAGGTATTTTATTCTCTTTGTAGCAATTGTGAATGGGAGTTCACTCATGATTTGGCTACCTGTTTGTCCATTTTTGGTGTATAAAAATGCTTGTGATTTTTGCATGTTGATTTTGTATCCTGAGACTCTGCTGAAGTTGCTTATCAGCTTAAGGAGATTTTGGGTTGAAACAACGTGGTTTTCTAAATATACAAATATGTCATCTGCAAACAGAGACAATTTGACTTCCTCTCTTCCTATTTGAACACCCTTTATTTATTTCTCTTGCCTGATTGCCCTGGCCAGAACTTCCAGTACTATGTTGAATTGGAGTGGTGAGAGAGGGCATCCTTGTCTTGTGCTGGTTCTTAAAGGGCATGCTTTCAGTTTTGCCCATTCAGTAGGATATTGGCTGCGGGTTTGTCATAAGTAACTCTTATTATTTTGAGATACATTCCATTGATACCCAGTTTATGGAGAGGTTTTAACGTGAAGTGTTGTTGAATTTTGTCAAAGGCCTTTTCTGCATCTATTGAGATAATCATGTGGTTTTCGTCATTGGTTCTGTTTATGTGATGGATTACATTTACTGATTTGCGTATGTTGAACCAGCCTTGCATCCCAGGGATGAAGCCAACTTGATCATGGTGAATAAGCTTTTGGATATGCTGGTGGATTCAGCTTGCAAATAGTTTCTTGAGGATTTTTGCATGGATGTTCATCAGGGATATTGGCCTGAAATTTTTTTTTTGTTGTTGTGTCTCTGCCAGGTTTTGGTATCAGGATGATGCTCGTCTCATAAAATGAACTAGGGAGGATTCCCTCTTTTTCTGTTGTTTGGAATAGTTTCAGAAGGAATGGTACCAGCTCTTCTTTGTGCCTCTGGGAGAATTCAGCTGTGAATCTGTCTGGTCCTTGGCCTTTTTTGGTTGGTAGTCTATTAATTGCTGTCTCAATTTCAGAGCTTGTTATTGGTCTATTCAGGGATTCGAATTCTTCCTGGTTTAGTCTTGGGAAGGCATATGTGTCCAGATATATATTCATTTCTTTTAGATTTTCTAGTTTATTTGCCTAAAGCTGTTTATAGTATTATCTGATGGTAGTTTGTATTTCTGTGGGTTCAGTGGTGATATCCCCTTTATCATTTTTCATTGTGTCTATTTGATTCTTCTCTTTTTTCTTTTTGATTAGTTTGGCTTGTGGTCTATTTTGTTAATCTTTTCAAAAAACTAGCTCCTGGATTCATTGCTTTTTGAAGGGTTTTTCGTGTCTCCATCTCCTTCAGTTCTGCTCTGATCTTAGTTATTTCTTGCCTTCTGCTAGCTTTTGAATGTGTTTGCTCATTTCTTTAGTTTTTAATTGCTATGTTAAGAGTGTTGATTTTAGATATTTTCTGCTTTCTCCTGTGGGTATTTAGTGCTATAAATTTCCCTCTAAACACTGCTTTAGCTGTGTCCCAGAGATTCTGGTACATTGTGTCTTTGTTCTCATTGGTTTCAAGAACTTATTTATTTCTAAGTTAATTTTGTTATTTACCCAGTAATCATTCAGGAGCAGGTTTTTCAGTTTCCATGTAGTTGTGTGGTTTTGAGGAAGTTTTTTAATCCTGAGTTCTAACTGAATTGCACTGTGGTCTGAGAGGCTTTGTTATGATTTCTGTTCTGTTGCATTTACTGAGGAGTTTTTTACTTCCAATTATGTGGTCAGTTTTAGAATATGTGTGATTTGGTGCTGAGAAGAATGTATATTCTGTTGATTTGGGGTGGAGAGTTCTGTAGGTATTTATTAGGTCCACTTGGTCCAGAGCTGAGTTCAAATCCTGAATATGCTTGTTAATTTTCTGTCTCATTGATCTAATATTGACAGTGGGGTGTTAAAGTCTCCTACTATTATTGTGTGGGAGTCTAAGTCTCTTTGTAGGTCTCTAAGAACTTAGTTTTATGAATCTGGGTGCTCCTGTATTGGGTGCATATATATTTAGGATGGTTAGCTCTTCTTGTTGCATTGATCCCTTTACCATTATGTAATGCCCTTCTTTGCCTTTTTTGATCTTTTGTTGGTTTAATGTCTGTTTTATCAGAGACTAAGATTGCAACTTTTTTTTTTGTTTTTTATTTGCTTGGTAAATCTTCCTCCATCCTTTTATTTTGACCCTAAGTGTGTCTTTGCACATGAGGTGGGTCTCCTGAATACAGCACACCAACAGGTCTTAACTCTATCCAATTTTCTAGTCTGTATCTTTTAACTGGGGCATTTAGCCCTTTTACATTTAAGGTTAATATTGTTATGTGTGAATTAGATTCTGTCATTATGATGCTAGCGTGTTATTTTGCCCATTAGTTGATGCCATTTCTTCATAGTGTCAATGGTCTTTACAATTTGGTATGTTTTGCAGTGGCTGGTACTGGTTGTTCCTTTCCATGTTTAGTGCTTCCTTCAGGAGCTCTTGTAAGGCAGGCCTGGTGGTGACAGAATCTCTCAGCATTTGCTTGTCTGTAAAGGATTTTATTTCTCCTTTGGTTATGAAGCTTAGTTTGGCTGGATATGAAATTCTAGGTTGAAAATTCTTTCCTTTAGTAATGTTGAATATGGCCCCCACTGTCTTCTGGTTTGTGGTGTTTCTGCACAGAGATCTGCTGTTAGTCTAATTGGCTTCCCTTTGTGCATAATTCGACCTTTCTCTCTGGCTGCTCTTTACATTTTTTCCTTCAGTTCAACTTTTGTGAATCTGATGATTATGTGTCTTGGGGTTGCTCTTCTCAAGGATTGTCTTTCTGGTGTTCTTTGTATTTCCTGAATTTGAATGTTGGCTTGTCTTGCTACGTTGGGGAAGTTCTTCTGGATAATAACCTGAAGAGTGGTTTTCAACTTGGTTCCAATCCCCCTGTCACTTTCAGGTACACCAATCAAACATAGGTTTGGTCTTTTCACATAGTCCCATATTTCTTAGAGGCTTTGTTCATTCCTTTTCATTCTCTTTTTTCTCGAATCTTGTCTTCAGGCTTTATTTCATTAAGTTGATCGTCAGTCTTTGATATCATTTCTTCCACTTGCTTGATTCAGCTATTGATACTTGGTTATGCCTCACGAAGTTCTCATGCTGTGTTTTTCAGCTCCATCAGGTCATTTATGTTCTTCTGTAAACTGGTTATTCTAGTTAACAATTCTTCTAACCTTTTGTCAAATTTCTTAAGCTTCCTTGCATTGGGTTAGGACATGTTATTAAGCCATATCTTTCTTACTAAGTGTAGTTCCAAAGATACCTCAAGGTCTTTTATCTTTGAATTTATTCAATTCTAATTCCATAGAATTGCCATTTATGTTCACTAATTATGTTTTAATTTTTGAAGTTGATATTTATAACTATTTCTATTTTTACAATGTGAGTATAGGCTACCTTTCAAAAGGTAAACCATTCCTGGTATTGCCTAGATTTTGTGTCATTTTCAAGTAATGTTGCCATTACTTTTCTTACACAGAATTATCATCTATATAAAATCTATGTTTCTTGTGGCTTTAGCATTTAATATACTGGCAAAACAATTAAATGATTGTGAATGAGAATAATTATTTTAAAATCCAAGGTCAGAATATATTTAGAAAAAATAGGGAACAAATATTACATATCTCCTTTGCTTGACTTTTCTGAAGGTAATTATGCTAACCACCATCATTTGAAAAGGTAAAATTCTATAGGAAGATATTTAATCCTTTGACAATTTATCCCACACTAAGAGTATTCCCAATAGTTTCTCATATGAAACACACCTTCTGTAGTGGATACGTACTTTTCAACTTCTCTAAGATGTTACTATATTTCCAAGTTTACCCTTCCTTGCATAGTTCTTTATTACAACCCACCAAAAGCATTTAGTGTGAGATTTGCAAAATGAAAGCAAGGCAGTAGACTTGTTTTTGTTTGTTTGTTTTTATGCTTAAGGATTTAGCCTAGGGTGGGTTTCTTTGTTGCAGTTCACACATGCTGTCTCTTTTCTGTCTTCTCACCTTGGTGTGAGATAACAGACAGGTGTGTGGTTCCACCAGGGATCCTTGTTTCAGCTTTTCTAAATCCTGACATAGCAGCATAGACCTAATGATGGACACCATGACCTTCTGCAGAGCATCACAGATACCAAACAAAAACTTGGATTTATGCAAAGAAAAAAAAGTGTTAAAAATAAAATAGACTAAGAAAAAGTAAAATTTATTTTTATAAATTAAAATAGATTAAGGAAAGTAAAATTAATTTTACTTTTGTGTTCTCTAAGGATAACTGACTTTCTAAAGCAAAAATGTTTAATATATTGAGTGTATATACCTTATATACAGGTAAAATGTTTCACAACAGCAGCACAAATATAAGAGGAATAAATTTTAGGTATACTTTTGTAATTTCTGTGGACTACAGTAAGAAAATAATAGTTAAGCATATATAAATAATAATTCAATAGTAAAATAAAAATGAAATTATAAAAAATTTACAACTAACCCAAGAGAAGACCTAAAAAACATTGACAGGGTTAGGGTATGACTAGGAACAAATGAAACAAATTAAAAATAGCAAGAGATTTTCATCCAAGTATATCAATAACATTAAATATAAACTTCTAAAATACACTAAATAGAAGAAACACATTATTACTTTAGGTTTTGAGAAAGTAAGTTATAGCTATATTTTGTCTACAAGAAATTCACCTGAAATATAAGTAAAATTATAAAATATGTAAGTTAAAAGTAAGAGTCAGGAAAAAGATATATAAATACTTGCCAAGAAAAAGCTGAAGTAGCTATTTTAATATCAGAGAAAAAAGATTTAAATCTATGAAATATTGTAAGGAATAAATGATAGCACTAAATAATTAAAAAGAGGTTCATTTTTTCCTCCAAAAACATATTACAATCTTAAATATGTAACTACCTATCAGGACAGCTTCAAATATAATGAAGAAAAATTTGTGAAAATGCAAGGGGAAATAAAGCATTTCATAATTTTAGTTTTAGGCTTCAACAATCCACTCTCATTAATTGACAGAATAAGTAGACAGAAAAATCAGTAAATATAGAGAATAACTGTACACTGAGATCTAACTTAGCTTAATTGGAATTTATAGAATACTCCATCAAGCAACAGTAAAATTCATTTTATTTCAAGTACAGAAGGGATGTTGACCAAGATAGACTATATTCTCGACAATAAAACAAATTAATAAATTTAAAACAATATAATTTATACAACCATTTCCCCAAACCAAAAATAAATAAATTAAAAATCAATTATATAATAATATCTGGAAAATGCTTCAATAATTGAAAATTTAACAACAGATTTCTAAAGAACAAATGGATCAAATAAGAATAAAAGAAAATTAAAATATTTTGAACTAAATGAAAATATAAACCAAAATTTTTGATATGTAGCTGAAGCAGTACCTAAAGAAAAATTCATATCAATAAACATAACAAAATAAAAATGCCTCAATTCTGCATTCTGTGTTTTTGTAGGCAGAAGAAATAAGCAATTAAAATTGTAGCTGAAGTAAAACAAAACCTAGAAAATCAGTAGAGAAAAAAATAAGAAAATCAAACCTGGCTCTTCGAGAAGATTGAAGGCATTAATTATTACAAACCCCACAGAAGTTAAGTTAAACTACAGACAGCTCTATGTTCATAAGTGTGACAACATAAACTAAATGGGCCAATTTATTGAAAGACACCAGCTATCAAAAGTCACTAAAGATGAAATTGATAACCAAAAAGTTCTATCTTTTTAAAAGAGATTTAATTTATGTTTATAGATTTTCCAAAAATGAAAACTCCAGACTCAGACAGTTGGAGAATTCTATCACTTAAGGAGTAACTGTTATTATATGCATACAATCTGTCCTAGAAAAGAAAACAGGAGCGAAACTCCTGAAGCCTTTTTTGAGGCCAGCCATTATCTTAATATTAATACCAAACATATTAGAAAGAAAAAATAACAATCCAATACCTTTGATATGCATAGACCAACAACTTTTCACAATATATTAATAAATGGAACCCCGCAATACATTGAAAGAATAATACATCATGACCACATTAGGTTTATCTGAGGAATCCAAGTCTAGTTCAACAAGAAATAAGCAATACATATGATTTACTATATTAACAGATTTTTAAAAGCCATCTTAATTGATATAGAAAAAGCATTTGACAAAATTCAACATCTAAGCAAACTAATAATTTCCAGAAAACTAAAAATTGAAGGAAATTTCTTTACCTACTAAAAATGACAAAAGTCCTAGAGCTACTTTTACACTAAATGTTGAAAAACTTTTTGCTTTTCCCTTAATATCAAAAACAAGGCAAGGCTGTGCTCTTACCACTCATACTCAACACATAATGAAAATACTAGGCACTATGCTAATGAAAAAAAGCAGTCATTCAGAATGGAAACATAGAAATAAAATTATCTTTATTCCTCAACTATGTGACCGTCTGTGTTAAAAATAACAAACAAATTAAACATCACAGAAAAGCTCCTAGAATTAATACATGAATAGTGAGTTTAGGAAAGTTGACAGACGTAATATTATTATAAGTACAATTGGAATTTGAACTTTTTGAAAAGTATCATTTACAATAGTACCCCTCAAATTAATTGTTTAGATAAAAACCTAATGCAATTTTGAATGATCCATAAGCTAAAAAATTAAAACCCTCTGATGAAAGAAATCCAAGAAAACCTTAATAACTGCAGGGAGCCACTATATTCAGTAAGAAATAGTAATAGTTAAAGTGTGAATTATCCCCAGTATGTTCTATTTACTAAAAGAAATCTCACTTGAAATCTCTGAAGAGTTTTTGTAAATGTAGACAACTTACTCTAAAATGTATATGGGAAAGTAAGAGGACTAGAATAATCAAAATTATTAAGAAAAAGAAGAGGAAACTTGGATGATTCAAACTACCTTATTTAGATACTGATAATAAAGCTACATTATTCATGACAACAGGGTACTGTCACAAGGATAGACACGTGTAAATAGAACAGCATAGATAGTCCAGAAATACGTTAACAAATATGGTCATTTAGTTTATACAAATGTGCTGAGGCAATTTAGCAGAGAAAGGATAGACTTTTTAATAAGCCATTCTGGTGCAATTGGACTTACGTACTCAATTCAAAACAAATTAACAATCTCTTTAAAAAAATACCCTCTGAATCCATGCCTTGAACTTCATACAAAATAAATTGTAGATTATACCAAAACAATATCTTACTCAAAAACTAACTATCCCTTGACCCACACACACCTCATACCTTTTCAAATCTATTTACACAAAATTTCAGAATGGATTCGTATGCCTAAATATAAAATGATTATAAAATTTTATATGAAAACATAGGACAAAGTTTGTGTGACCATATGTTATATAAAACTTTTTTGATATAACGCAAAAGACAGAAACCATTAATTTAAAATATTGATAAATTGGTCTTTATTATAAAAAAAATGTGTTTTGATTTTAAGATTATTAAATGAAGAAGACACATCACATTTCTGACAAATTACTTGGATGCAAACTGTATAAATCTCAAAACTTGATATTAAGAAAACACACAATCTATTGTTTAAATGGGTTTGTTTAAAATAGGTTCTAAACAAACGCTTCACCATAGAAGAATAAAAATTAAAGATGTGATAGCAAATATGCCCAGGGAAACATGTCAATATCATTAGTTATTAGGGAAATAAAAAAGCCACAAAAATATGCTACTACATACCTGTTTAAATACAGACATACACATATTGCAAGACTTGGAGATAGAAATTCTGTGAAGTCGGCTCTAATGATCCCAAACTATTATAAAATTACTTTCAGATGAATGTGTGCAGCTGAATCTGCATGGATTGAGGCAAACTATACATCTGTGAGTTCTCTCAATTAAGTTTCATGTACAATAAAAAGTTTATTAAAAGATAAAGCATTTATGCTTATTTAAAGTTTTCATATACATGACTGAATATATTAATCAAAACTATTATTTAAAAGTTGGAAAAATAACATTTTGGGGTTTCTGTGTTTTTATTTTTAGTAAGGGGATAAAGAGAAGTATTTTAGTGTAGGTATTTTTGAATTGACATTATATATTAATATTAAAAGCAGACCAACTTTCTTTTTTTTTTTTTCATTGAAAAGGATTTTATTTTGAAGAACTTGCAGGTTGAGTATTCCTTATCTGAAATGCTTAGGACCAGAAGTGTTTCAGATGTTTTTTTGTTTGTTTGCTTTGGAATATTTGCATTACGTACTTACCAGTTGAGCATCGTTAATCCCCAAACCCAAAATGCAAAATTCTCCAGTGAGCATTGCCTTTGAGCATCATGTCAGTGCTCAAAAGGTTTCAGATTGTGGATTTTTGAATTTGGGATACTCAACTTGTATTAGCTTAGGTTAAAAAAAATGCTTAAGAAACACTGAACCTATTTAAGCAGTATTTCTATTTTTAAAAAAATCTGTATAGATGACATTCATTTTTATTATCAGTAACATGGATTTTCTCCAAACTGGTTGAGTCTTAAAATATGGACTCTTCTTGAATTTGTTTTGGTTGAATTTGCTTCCTTTGTATAAACACTATCTTTCTCCTGAACATATTATTTCTCAGGAAACTCCAGTTTTCATATCACATTAACTGAAAATATTCTCTTTAAATGGTGGGGACTAATATAAAAGTATAACTTTCACATTCTTCTTTATAAATGAAAATATCAGTTCCTTCAGTTAAAGTTCTTTGGTGGGTTTATTTGATGCTGAATAAATATTTAATTCGTCCTTCTGCTTATTTTCTTGAAATGTGCACTCTCAGGATCCATTTCTTTCTATTGAATCCACCAAATTCAAAGATAGAATGTGACTTGGTACTATGATACTCTGTGTCAGTATTACTGAATAAATCATCTGTCTGGATATCAACTGTGTTTTCTTATGTACATTTTTATTCTTTGCCACTCTCTATTACAACTAAATAAGCATAAGAAGAAAAAATACCTTTGCTTATTGTACATGGTTCTCCATCAGCAATTAGTTCTGTTAATTCGATATTGTTCCTGTAACATCAATTTGTCCATTATCTCTCAGTAGAACGTGTGGATTTCATGCATTGTTATGATTCTCAAATAATTCTTAAAAGCACCTTCAACAATGAATTCAGGAGGAAAAAGTCATTGCTTGCTCCTTTGTTGATATAATAAAAGTAGAAAATATTTTAGAAAGAGAGAAGACAGGGACCCCAACTAAAACTTAGGCTTTTCAAGCAATTCCACAGCAAGTACTTATCCAGCATCAAATAAACCCAACAAAGAACTTTAAACTGGAGGAGCTCATATTTTCATTCGTAAAGAAGAATGTAAAAGTTATGCTTCTTAATTCATCTTCATCGTTTAAAGAGAATATTTTCAGGTAAAGTGATATGAAAACTGTAGTTTGCTAGGAAATAGTAGGTGCAGGAGAAATATAGTGTTTGTATAAAGGAAACATAGTTGTTCTTATGGGGATAATATTTGAAGATAAGTATTGCACTTTTGGTGGTTCCTCATACTATACGATCTCTTTTTGTATATATTCAAAATTTTTTGAATCAGTTAATAAAATACGACTACAAGTAAATGGCCTATGTGTGAAATGAAAGTAAATCTGGTGGGGAATTAAGAATAGAAAAAAAAAATGCCTTAATTCAAAGACAGAATATTGTACACTACACAGTGTTAGAAAAAAGTGCTTCACATTTGAATAAGTGAAGAGAACAACAGTTTTCCCCTGTCATGGGGGGTAAAAAAGAAAATGTAAAGCTCATAGCACAATGGAGAAATTGATATTAGAGGAACAATATTGGATTAACAGAATTAATATTGCTGATTGAGAGCCATGTACAATAAGCAAAGGTATTTTTTTCTTATTATGCTTACTTAGTTGTAAGAGAGAGTAGCAAAGAATAAAAATGTACATAAGAAAACATAGTTGATATCCAGACAGATGATTTATTCAGTAATACTGACACAGAGTATCATAGTACCAAGTCACAGTCTATCCTTGAAGTTGGTGGATTGAATAGAAATAAATGGATATTGGGAGAGCACCTTTTAAGAAAATAAGCAGAAGGATCAAATAAGTATTTATTCAGCATCAAATAAACCCACCAAAGGACTTTAACTGGAGGAGCTGATATTTTCATTCATAAAGAAGAATGTAAAAGCTATGCTTTTCTGTCTTTATCATTTAAAGAGAATATTTTTCAGGTAAAGTGATATGAAAACTGGAGTTTGCTGGGAAATAGCAGGTGCAGGAGAAAGATAGTGTTTGTATAAAGGAAACAGAATTGTTCTTATTTAGGGATAATATTTGAAGATGAATATTACACTTTTGGTAGTTCCTCATACTATATTGTCTTTTTTTGTATACATTCAAATTTTTTTGTATCAGTTAATAATATATGACTACAACTAAATGGCCTTTGTGTGAAATGAAAATAAATCTGATGAGGAATTAAGAATAGGAAAAAACAATCA